>NC_140173.1:137569190-137634096 GCF_963971535.1 Notolepis coatsorum
GTCTTTGTTAACACTAGAACAATTACTTTGTTTTATCCTGAGCTTTCTCTGTGTTTTAGTCAACTGGCATTGGCCACTTAGAGTGGGGATCTCGGTCTCTGGTCATTATTCTTCCTTATTGCTGCCACATTATGATAATCAAATTACGCTTTTAACCTGGTATAAAGGTAATGCGCCCCAAAGCCAAAAAGAATACGGTATGTTTTTGGGACAGTCAATGTAGTAATAACGATAACAACATATTTTTCAGATTGCATACTTTAATTAAAACATTGAACTCAGAACCACAAAAGCATGTATAAAGGTTGGAAAATAATACAAAATGAATAATTACTTCAGACAAAGACAGACGAAAATATTTGTCTGAAGTCATTCTTAATTTCGTATTTTCAAACCTTTATAAATCATCCGGTGGGAAACGTTCACGTCGTGTGAGATGTACTTTTGTGCGAAAACTTTTAAGCGTGTTCAGTTCTGAGGAAAAAAGACGCCTCTAATAACAGGGTACTGATTCCAATTCATTTGTCTGCCATAACAACACAGCCACTCCTGCTTAGTCCGACGGCTACGGAGAGTGAGTATGGATTTTAATGACTTTCTGTCTGCTGCCTCGTCTCGTGCACTTTTCCCCATTTACTCCCAGTGACGATTCAAATTCACGTCTTGGAGAATCTCACCCCCTGGTGTCGCGGCGTTTAAGGAAACACAATCGAATAAACAAAGATGGGACCACGTTGAACGCCCACCCCCCCTTGTGTCATGCTGGGTTTTTAAACGCTTTGTTTTGCCAAACATTTTGTTTTCACCTGGTAATTATCGATGCCTTAATTCTCGTCGAGCAACTCGGATTGTTTATCATGTTTGACTGTTGAAAAGATTGGATCGAACGTTTCAGATTTCTTTCGTTTTTTCTCTCTCTATTATAAAAAATTTAGTTAATAAATAATAATAATAATAATAATAATAATAATAATAATAATAATAATAATAATAATAATAAAGAGTTTTCTTTTCCCCTTTGTGCGAAAGTAAAACTTGAATTAGCCCTTTGTTCATAATTGTCACCTCTACTTAAAGGGGCACTTCACCAAAAAAACAATGCTGATTTATTTTGCACATGATCTCACACACATCCAAACACTAGTCTAAACACACTGTTTTGCACACATTAATTTAGTTTGACAGTTATTGAGAGTAAATGAGTTTGAATATGGCCACCGGTGAGTGTGTTGTGTTAATTACAGCTCCATGAAATGATATATTCCATATTCCAACTCATTTACTCTCAATAACTGTCAAACCAAATGAACGTGTGCAAAACTGTCTAGAGATTTTGGATGTGTGTGAGATTATGTGCAAAATAAATCAGCATTGTTTTTTTTGTGTGAAGTGCCCCTTTAAGGAACATGTGACCGACACACAGTCTCAAATCTATACTGTCATTCAAACTGACGTTATTTTGTAAAACTACAGTGTGTTTTACTTTTTGACGTTTCAGTCGCTAATTGCAAGCCATAGCCAGGCCTACTTGAATGGTGTGTGTGTGTGTGTGTGTGTGTGTGTGTGTGTGTGTGTGTGTGTGTGTGTGTGTGTGTGTGTGTGTGTGTGTGTGTGTGTGTGTGTGTGTGTGTGTGTGTGTGTGTGTGTGTGTGTGTGTGTGTGTGTGTGTGTGTGTGTGTGTGTGTGTGTGTGTGTGTGTGTGTGTGTGTGTGTGTGTGTGTGTGTGTGTGTGTTGTTTCCCTCCTTAGGGCTGAGTGGGTGTTACTGACAGTGTCACCGCCCCCACCTGACCCTCTCTACTGTTAGTCGTTGTCGCTCTACGCCTCGTTTGAGGGGACGGGGCAATCATTTACCCAGGGGGCCGCGGGGCTGCCGAGGCCGCTCGGCTCCCGTCCTCCTCCGTAGAGACTCGAGAGAGAGAGCGGTCAGTCTGGGAACGACCCTTGACCTTTAACCCGCTGTGACCCCCCCTCCCTGTCAGACACACCATCAGGTCAACAGGCCCTCACCAGAACATGAAAGGGTGGTAGAGAGAGAGAGACAGAGAGAGGGAGGGAGGGAGGGAGGGAGGGAGGGAGGGAGAGAGAGAGAAAGAGTGAGGGGAGAAAGAGTGAGGGGAGAAAGAGAGGGAGGGAGAGAGATGGAGAAAGAGAGAGAGAGAGAGAGAGAGAGAGAGGAGAGGGAGAGTCACGGATAATAAAGAGTGAGGGGAGAGAGAGAGAGACAGAGAGAGGGAAGGAGGGGGAGAGAGAGAGAGAGAGAGAGGGAGGGAGGGGGAGAGAGAGAGAGAGAGAGAGAGAGAGGGAGGGAGAGAGAGAGAGAGACGGAGAAAGAGTGAGGGGAGAGAGTGAGGGGAGAAAGAGAGGGAGGGAGAGAGATGGAGAAAGAGAGAGAGAGTGAGAGGAGAGGGAGAGTCACGGATAATAAAGAGTGAGGGGAGAGAGAGAGAGAGAGAGAGAGAGGGAGAGAGATGGAGAAAGAGAGAGAGAGAGAGAGAGAGAGAGAGAGAGAGAGAGAGAGAGAGAGAGAGAGAGAGAGAGGCGGGAGAGAGAATGAGATTGGGGTGTGTGTGTGTGTGATGGCTGTGATCAGCCCCGGGGCTCTCAGAGCTTGGATGGCAGGTCAGTGTAGACAAATAAATCATCATGATAGTTCAAACACTGACTGTAGACACCCTGATGGAGCTGACACAAGAGCCTGCCTGCCCCCA
Organism: Notolepis coatsorum; assembly: GCF_963971535.1. Classification (NCBI taxonomy): domain Eukaryota; kingdom Metazoa; phylum Chordata; class Actinopteri; order Aulopiformes; family Paralepididae; genus Notolepis; species Notolepis coatsorum. Next base: position 137,571,901 of record NC_140173.1, read on the forward strand.
CTGTGTGTGTGTGTTCATGTGTGTGTTGTGTGTTTATGCTTGTGTGTGTCTGTGCTTATGTATACGTATATATCCCACACATTGCTATGACTACCAGTCGACTATCGGGACATTTTTGTCGGGGATAATACAAGTTTCTTTAATAGTTGTCATACAGAAGTACAGAATACTTTCATACAAAATGCTTCTTACTGTTACGCTCCAGAGACTGTGCTAGACAAGATAGTATCAAATAACATAGTATAGCATGTAAATTAGAAGTAGAAAATGAGGTCCCAGTGTTCAGTATAGACATATGTACAATGTTCGATGCAGAATAGACGTAACTGAGTTACCATATAATATACAATACTATGCAGTGTACTAATGTACAATACTATATAGTGCAAAGCAGAAATGGGATGAGGTACAATTTAGGTACAATTTACAGTAAGGTGTACGAGTTGTAGTGCAATCCTTCATCAATAAATATAAAGTGTGGGGAGTGGGTGCTACAGTGTGTTTGTTTAAAGTGAGTGTGTGCTATAAAGTGTGGGGAGTGGGTGCTACAGTGTGTTTGTTTAAAGTGAGTGTGTGCGTGTGGATGTGTGTGCTATGTGCGTTTGATGGTTGTTGTTGTGTAGTGTTCATTGTTCGTTGAGCAGCCGGATGGCCTGGGGATAGAAGCTTCTTCTGAGTCTTTCTGTGCTCGCCTTGAGACTTTAGTCGGGGACCTTAGTCGGGGACAGGCCTACAGCGTGCATTGGGTGACGTCAGACAGTTGTAGGCTAAGGTTGAAAAGTTGAGGCTGCGTTGCCCGTTGAAAGGGAGATTTGGACACGAGAACGATTGTGTTTGCAAATACTTTGCATATCACCGGAACATTTCAAGCCTATTATGGGATCACCTCAATATGCTAAGCATGTAGCAGCTACCGTGGATGATAGAGCTAACAGGCTAACCGTAGCCCTGTTTGCTTCAGAGGATGAAGAGGGGGCTAACAGTGCTCTTGTGCTATACAGAGCAGAGCCAACCATTTCCCCCCCTAGTTTACTCATACAGAATATTGAAAAAATAAGAGAAATTTAGATCAATCAAGACGGTTTCTTTTATGGTCAATTGGTATGTACTTGAAAGTACTGTGTTTTACTTTTACCTCGAAAGTGCTTGAGTTTACAAAAGGTCCTTTGCGCTATATATATCAAAAGAGCAGCACTTTTAGAAATTATATATATATATATATATATATATATATATATATATATATATATATATATATATATATATATATATATATATATATATATAATTTCTAAAAGTGCTGCACTTTTGAAAAAATTGCATTGATCTGTTGGTCTGTGTAGTAACTAATAAACAAGATGTTGCTGCTTAAACGTATGTATAATGTATATTCATTGATTCACTCGTATACCAAAATACATTTTAATTGAAAAATTTAGCTTTTTGCATCAAATATTGATATGTGTTTAAATGCGATACATTTGTATTCATTTAGCTATAAAGTCTCAAATGAATTCGATTAAATTTTTTAATCGAGTCCCACCAATAGTATAAATGCAATGTCGGCTAACAGTCTTACCTAACATATTTTTGTCCCTAACAGTACAGCCAGTTTTTCGTGTAAATGTTTACCTCAAATACCTGCAGGCCTGGGACAACTACTTAAAAAAAAAAAAATTAAGATACATTTTTTAGTGTTTATCGCTTTTTACTACTGGGCAGTCCAGTAGGGAGAGAGAGAGGAGGAACGGGAGTGGGGGGAAGACATTCGGCAAATAACAACGGGTCCGGGAATCGGACCCGGGTCGGCCGTGCCGCGATGTGGTTCGCCACTGGGGCGCCCAGGGACAGCTACTTTTAAAATATATTTTTGATACATTTTACATACATACCAGGGCATACAGTGAAATGCGGGTGGTCATGCCCGCATCGATTGTGCAATAATACAATAATAAAATAGACATTAAAAAACAGGTAATAAGAAGACATAAGATGTGCATGATAAAAATAGACTAAATTCCTGAGAAGGCACTGGTTCCTTTGTACACTACTATACAATATACAATTTTAACTCCGTCATTATGCTATACTTACTATATCTAAACTATACTATACAAGAACCACATCTGTTCTTTACTTAAAGTGACTTTTATATTCCTCATTCCTTTAAAGTGACTTTTCCATTTAGTTTAAAGTGACATTTTGTTTAAAGCGATTGCAACATGTGTGTTGTGTGTGTGCTCATGTGTACTTGTGAGTGGAGAGTTCAGTGTTCAGTGTTCTGATGGCCTGGGGGAAGAAGCTGAGCCGAAGTCTCTCTGTTCTCGTTGCGTGTGTACGTAGGCGCTTGCCTGACCGCAGCAGCTGGAACAGGCTGTTATTGGGGTGGTGGGGGTCTTTCATTATTCTGCAGGCTCTGGATTTGCACCTCCTGTTAATAAGTCCTGCAGGAGTGGTAGTGCAATACCCGTAGTATGCTCTGCTGAGCGCACCACTCTCTGGAGTGCCTTCCTGTCCTGTGCCGTGTTGTTTCCAAACCAGGCAGTGATGTTTCCAGTCAGAATGCTCTCTACAGTCCCGGAATAGAAGGAGTGGAGTATCTTCCCCGATACTCTGAACTTCCTTAACTGTCTTAGGCCCCGTCCACACGAACGCTGGGTTTAATGTAACCGTGATTGTATGTGCGCAGTTGCACTGTTCGGCCACACACAACCGGGGATTTGCTACACTGCAACCGCGGTCTTTTGAAACCGGTGGCCAGGGTGGAGTTGTGCGGTTTTGCAGTTGCGTGTGGGCATAGCAACCGAGGTTATTCCCAGTGTTTACAGCAGAGCTGTCGCAATTATTCCCCATGTTCACGGCAGACCGCGGGGTAGAGAGATTAGAGCAGAGCCAACTACACCAGTGTTTACAGCAGAGCTGTCCCAAGTAGCGTTATATGAAAATGATTGTAACAAACTTTTGTTCAAAACGTATCGTCTGTGTTGAAGAGTGTTGTGATCGACTGATGTCTGTTGACGCTCAGAGTAAACATGTAGCTGCAGCTAAACTAAACTCATGTGTTGTCAAGTTATTGTTATAACTTATAAGGAACCCAGTCCAGACTGCATCCCCTTAACAATTGTTTGTATTGAGCCGTATTGTATTGTACCCATTCTGCAATCTGTTAAATAACGTTTACATCCATTTCATATCGGTAACGTTACTTCTTCTTCTTCAGTTAATTAATGGCAGATCGCGACCCAACAGGAAGTTTAGTGAGCGTTCAGTCTTTTCTGATTGGTTGAAATGGCCTTCATGTCTGAACAACATCGCCGCCTACTGCTTTGGCATTGTATTACATTGTACTAAATGTATCGGTTGCTGGGTTCCAGCTCTGCCCGTGAGTACGCAGTTATACACGGTTGTCCACCTGTGTTCACCGTGTGGACGGAGTTTTATTTTTTCAAACTTCGGTCATATTAAATCCAAACTCTCGTGTGGACAGGGCCTTAGGTGAGGCGCTGTTTCGCCTTTTTCACCACAGAATGTATGTGTGTTGACCATGTCAGGTCCTCTGTGATGTGGACTCCCAGGTACTTGAAACTGCTCACCCTGTCCATGATAGGCCCATTTATCCACAGTGGCGTGTCCCATGGGCGGAGTTTATGGGGGTGCAGGGGGTGCATTGCACCCCCTGGTGGCCGGGGGTGAAATTGCTTTAAAAAAAAAAAAAAAAAAAAAAAATCAAGATTATCTGAATTCTATTATGTTTTGTTTTACAATACATTCATTTTATAGTAGTAATCATGTCACATTATAAGGCGAACCTTCTGTAGTGTGGCAGTGAAAGGGTTAACGCGCGGCCAAGCACCACCATTCGCAGCAGCAGCAGCAGAATGCCCCGTGATAGTACATTGTAACGCTTGTACAAAGCCACTTATTCTGAGATGATAATTAATGTATCTGGATAACCAATGCACGGATTTTGTCGAGGCAGGTAGCGTTATTTTGGGAAAATTGATATCTATAGTCTGGTATATTTTTCGTCCACGAAAAATGGAGGCTGTAATAATTATTATTGCTCGAGAGTCTCTATGAATAATAATAATTAGAGCCTCCATTTTTCATGGACGAAAAATATACCAGACTATAGATATCAATTTCCCCGAAATAACGCTACCTGCCCCGACAGAATCCGTTCATTGGTTATCCAGATACAGATGAATTAGCATCTTAGAATAACAAATAACATCTTTTTCTTTTCTTTTCTCCAGCGCGACCAGCACATCTTTCGTTGGATTGGCATGTCTAATAATGCTGTTATTAGAAAATGTGAACTTTTGTTTGTACAGTCTTTGACAACCTACTGTATGCATACGTGTGCGCGGCTGTGCGCTTGGCAGAGTGTTGCACAGTATTTTGTTATTTTTGTATATCATGTTTGGTACAGTAAAGTGGTCTAGTGGAGCAGCAATATACTTGTTGTGGTCTTTTTATTTTAGTATTTCCTTCTTTATCTTTGTCACTTTGTCAATGATTAAGAGTAAGTCAGTTAAAAATGATCCCCCGTAGTGCTGTGTGTGTGAGTGTGTGTGTGTGCTGCTGTACTACCTAAATAAAATAAAAAATTAGGGGTTAGGGCATTGTAAAAACGCTAAAATAATAAAATAAAGGTCAAAAAAATCGCGGTCTCGTTTGCCAAGCAGTCGCACCCCCTGGCGTCAAGTTCAAACTCCGCCCATGGTGTGTCCCCTGCTGTATTCTCCTATAATCCACGATCAGCTCTTTGGTTTTACCAATGTTCAGGAGTAGGCTGTTATCCCGGCACCAGCGTGCCAGTTCATCAACCTCCTCCCGATAGGCCTTCTCGTCGTTGTTAGAGATCAGCCCCACCACCACGTGTCTTCCGCAAACTTCATCATCATCATCATCATCATCATCATCATCATCATCATTTATTTATTTATTCGTACATGGAATCACCACAGACCAACAGTACATATTAATATAATTCACCAAATTCCATGGCCTGGCCACACAGTCATGTGTGTACAGTGAATACAGCAGGGGGCTCAGAATGCAGCCCTGGGGGGACCCTATACTTAGGGTGATTGTGCTGGAGGTATGACCCCCCCCACCCTGACCGCCTGGGGCCTGTCACTTAGAGAGTCCAGGATCTTGGTGTTGAAAGCTTAACTATAGTCAATGAACAGCAATCTCACATAGCCCCACTTCTGTCTGTCAAGGTGAGATAGGGTGTTGTGTAGTACTTGGGAGACTGCGTCGTCAGTGGACCTGTTTGTCCTATATGCAAACTGCAGTGGGTCCATGTTACTAGGGAGAGAGGCACAGATGTGGTCCTTGACCAGCCTCTCAAAGCATTTCATGACCACAGAGGTGAGTGCCACCGGTCTGTAGTCAGTTAGGCCTGCTGGGGAGGAGTTTTCTGGTACAGGGATTATAGTGGACACCTTGAAGCAGGCAGGGACCACGGACTCAGCCAGGGATAGATTGAATATAGTTGTAAACACCGGGGCCAGCTGATTTGCACAGGACTTGAGTATTCGTATCCCATCTGGGCCTGCAGCTTTCCTAGTATTTACACCCATAAACGCTATTCTCACACTGTGTTCCGTCAATGAGAGAGTGTGTGTCCCCCCCGCGGATTGAACCCCCCTCCCCGCGGCAGCCGGCGCGTCAGTGACGTCCCTAGCAGGTGAGCTAACGTCGCCACTGCTCGCCCCAAACCTGGCATAAAAGGAGTTGAGTTCATCTGCGAGAGAGGCATCGGCACTCACTATTGAGGGGGGGCTGACTTTATAATCAGTTATCGTTCGTACTCCCCGCCATAAGCCTCTTGTGTCGTTCTGGGCCATCTGTGTCTCCATCTTATTCGCATATCGCTGTTTAGCAGCCCGCACCGCTTTGCATAGCCTATAAGCTGATGCCTTGTACTCGTCCATATTTCCCGATGCTTGGCCCGAGTTGTAAGCAGCGGTACGAGCATTCAGGGCCACTCGGATGGAGTTGTCAACCCACAGTTTCTGGTTTGGAAAAACCTGCACCTTCTTCGTGGGGACAATCGTGTCAGCTAACGTTGCTATAAAGCTGACTACTACATCCGCATATTCACTGACGTCACTGGAGCTCGACCGGAGCATGTCCCATACCATCAGCCACGATGTGCTCATCACTAAGCTATCCATGTGTTTAATTTTTCTTCTAAAAATGGATGAGATCTTAATTTGAGGGTAGGACACAATGTGTCAAAATAAATGGTGATCTATCTCCCCCCCCTGGAATACGATGTGGGTGTGCCACAGGGTTCAATCCTGGGCCCCCTCCTGTTCAGCCTGTACATAAATTACCTGCCTTCTGTCTGCTCTGGCTCCCTAGTCCAGATGTACGCGGACGACACAGTCATTTATGTACATGCCAAAAACAAAGCAGAAGCAGCAAGAGTACTTAACCTCTTCCTCCCGTGCGGTCCGGGGGCGGACCGCAAATGACATCATGTCATACATCAACCTCTCCAGACTGTCTGACAAAAGTATAGTTTTTTTTGTCAAACGTATTCAAGTATAAACATCATAACCATGTCGCAACAGCAGTTATAATGTATATTATCATCAATACGTTAGTTTACTATAGGTTAAAGTGTTATTAGTGCGATTTTAGTATTCGTTTTTAGTATGCGGTTTTGATCGCGAAAGTCAGCCATCTTGAAAGATTTACCGATGGGAATTGTAGTTTTCTTTACGCCATTTTGAAGAGGACATCGACAGCTTTGGATGAGTGTTGGAATTTTTCAGAACGACACTTCCCAAAGGCCTCTATGGGGCTTCAAGCTAATTACTTCTGTATGAATTTCTTTTATATCTCAAATCAAATCAAATCACATTTATTTGTAAGGCCCGACAACACACGTTAATGTCCCCATGGGCCGGACACGTCTTCTTGTTTCAAAATGGCGGCACTCTGGCCAGAATAATAAACCTACTGTACTGTACATACAGTCGATTTCATTATCTGTTCTTATCCACGTCTGGTGATACTAAATCCAAATTGAACTCGGGCATTTGAAAGATAAGCTTTGGCACAATCCATAAATGTGCGAATTGGCTAGAATAAGGTCATTTATAAGCCTGCTATTCTATATTCTATAATAATATTTCAAATTGTATTTGTCCGGATGGGAGAATTCAGTACTGTATCTACAAAACCTTCTGTTTAATCATCTTCCCTTTATTCATTTCCTTAGATCCTTTGTACACGTGATCTCAAGAAGGTACTGAAAGAGATCAGTGGCAGCTTTTCATGTCTGGTCATTTCTAGCATGGTGTTATTCACTGTCAAAGATGCAAAGAAAAATCATAATTCATATTCTCCTTTGTTTCATCACAATTTAAGCAAGCCTACTAATAGACACAATATTTCTGACACTGGGAATACATTCACTGAGGTCCATAGATGTCCCTAGATACCAAGAACATGCAAATGGACCTTGTAGAAGTGAAGCAATATTCCATTTACTTAGGTATGTATTTTAGGCGGAATTTCTGAAAATAGGGCTCCGGGCTTAATACAACCATGATGCAGGTAGCTCAATGGCTCACTGATTGTTGCCTCCACTTAAATGCAAAGAAGACTATCTGCATGTTCTTTGAAAAAAGATCATCAAACACACCTGATCCAGATGTCTTTGCTGCTGGAGAGAAGCTCTAAGTGGTGACCGAATGCAAATACCTTGGAATCATCCTAGACCGCAACCTCACATTAAAAAAACAGGTCAAAAAAGTCACGAGAACAGTCAAATTCAATATATCTAACTTCCGATACATCAGAAACTGTCTGAATATTGAAGCAGCAACACTGTACTACAATGCCATCATCATGTCACACCTTACATACTGTATTACCAGCTGGAAGCAGACCTGCAAAACAACTCTAGCACCCATTCAATCTGCATACAAACAGGCTCTGAAGGTTCTGGACCAGAAACCTATCCGTCACCACCACTGCAATATCCTGGTCAAGCATGCCCTCTTGAGCTCGGACAATATCATCAAACTAACCGATGCCAGTCTGGTCTTCAAAATCCTCCATGGCATCGATGTCGGTGTTGGTCGTGCTGTGGAGTATGTTTCGGCACCAGGGCCGGGGCGGCTTGGCGATCGTTCCACTGTAGTGGGCGATGTCCTGGCGATCCTGGAACATGCTGTTAACGCTAATGCTACTACTGCTTTTTCTGCTGACACTGATGTTGACGCTGGAATGTCTAATAATCCCCGCCGCGGGATTCCGCTTTTCCCTCCTCTTGCCAGCTTCATTGATGAAGGTCAGTCGGTGGTGGATGTGGGGGGGTTTGCTGAGCTCTATTTACCTTTTTTACGGGTGAAGGGGCTGACAACAGGGTGCAGGCCGGGGGTACCTTGGCTAAGCAGCCAGGTAGCTTTTTTCCTGTGCCCAGGCGGGGATGAACGACGTTCCGCCCGGCCGATGCTTGATAGCATATCGGCTCGGAGGGTGGCAGTATGGACGAATGAGTGGTATACTGCTGCAGGATGGCATTTAGCGGCGGCCAGTGTTATGGCTCAGCTGGCTACTTTCCTATCGAAGATGGCGTCGGGTTGTAGGTCTTTGGGTCAGACCGACATTGTAAACGTGATTCATGTTTGTGGTGTTATAGAGATCTTGACTCAGTCGCAAGCTATAACTGCGGGGAGGATTCGGATGCTATCGACTTTGGTTGTTAGGCATGCTTGGTTGGAGCAGTCTCCTCTTGGGGAAGAGGATAGGTTTTCTCTCCTCACGACTCCTTTTTCCACAGATAGTCTTTTTGGGCGTTCTGTGGAGGCGCAGGCGGTTATTGATCTGGGTCCTACACCGCCTCACTCTGTGCAGCCAGAGGTGGGAGCACGGTCTCGTCAACGACTGTGGCGAGATCCTCGACAGGCGGCCATGTTTCCCCCGCCAGTGGTGCCCTGGTTGGAGAGTCAACAGGGTATCGCGAGGCCGACAGCCTTGGCGGCCGAGGGATCGGCCATTTTGGGTGATTTCGGGTTTGGTAAACCAACCCGTCGTCATTTTGCCGCGAGCAGCCCGCTCCCCGTTCAATCCGCTTTCTGTTACCCTCAGAAGCGGGGCTCTGAGCGTTCTCCTTTGGCTGCGGGCCGCGAACCTTCATTGAAGCGTATGCGGCCCCATTTTTCGCTTCTCATGGGGGCAGGGGCTGACACCCAGTTGATGGCTGAGCCTGGGTCTGTCCGTGAGAATGTTCCGTCGTCGCGTGGTTCCTACACCGCAGGTTGTGGGTGGGTGGAACCTGGTGTTACAGCTGCCACTAGCTCCAGTGGTCAGCAGGGGGACTCGGTGCCTCTTCTGTTGAATGCTCAGCAGGGGTTACCCCGGCTTCGCCCTCGCCAGGCGGGGTATCGCGCTGTTGCCTCCCACTCCCGTCAAACCGGCAGTGGTCTGCAAAGGAGAGGCGAGCGTGATTTGAGTGGTAGCAACTATATTCTATAATAATATTTCAAATTGTATTTGTCCGGATGGGAGAATTCAGTACTGTATCTACAAAACCTTCTGTTTAATCATCTTCCCTTTATTAATTTCCTTAGATCCTTTGTACACGTGATCTCAAGAAGGTACTGAAAGAGATCAGTGGCAGCTTTTCATGTCTGGTCATTTCTAGCATGGTGTTATTCACTGTCAAAGATGCAAAGAAAAATCATAATTCATATTCTCCTTTGTTTCATCACAATTTAAGCAAGCCTACTAATAGACACAATATTTCTGACACTGGGAATACATTCACTGAGGTCCATAGATGTCCCTAGATACCAAGAACATGCAAATGGACCTTGTAGAAGTGAAGCAATATTCCATTTACTTAGGTATGTATTTTAGGCGGAATTTCTGAAAATAGGGCTCCGGGCTTAATACAACCATGATGCAGGTAGCTCAATGGCTCACTGATTGTTGCCTCCACTTAAATGCAAAGAAGACTATCTGCATGTTCTTTGAAAAAAGATCATCAAACACACCTGATCCAGATGTCTTTGCTGCTGGAGAGAAGCTCTAAGTGGTGACCGAATGCAAATACCTTGGAATCATCCTAGACCGCAACCTCACATTAAAAAAACAGGTCAAAAAAGTCACGAGAACAGTCAAATTCAATATATCTAACTTCCGATACATCAGAAACTGTCTGAATATTGAAGCAGCAACACTGTACTACAATGCCATCATCATGTCACACCTTACATACTGTATTACCAGCTGGAAGCAGACCTGCAAAACAACTCTAGCACCCATTCAATCTGCATACAAACAGGCTCTGAAGGTTCTGGACCAGAAACCTATCCGTCACCACCACTGCAATATCCTGGTCAAGCATGCCCTCTTGAGCTCGGACAATATCATCAAACTAACCGATGCCAGTCTGGTCTTCAAAATCCTCCATGGCATCGATGTCGGTGTTGGTCGTGCTGTGGAGTATGTTTCGGCACCAGGGCCGGGGCGGCTTGGCGATCGTTCCACTGTAGTGGGCGATGTCCTGGCGATCCTGGAACATGCTGTTAACGCTAATGCTACTACTGCTTTTTCTGCTGACACTGATGTTGACGCTGGAATGTCTAATAATCCCCGCCGCGGGATTCCGCTTTTCCCTCCTCTTGCCAGCTTCATTGATGAAGGTCAGTCGGTGGTGGATGTGGGGGGGTTTGCTGAGCTCTATTTACCTTTTTTACGGGTGAAGGGGCTGACAACAGGGTGCAGGCCGGGGGTACCTTGGCTAAGCAGCCAGGTAGCTTTTTTCCTGTGCCCAGGCGGGGATGAACGACGTTCCGCCCGGCCGATGCTTGATAGCATATCGGCTCGGAGGGTGGCAGTATGGACGAATGAGTGGTATACTGCTGCAGGATGGCATTTAGCGGCGGCCAGTGTTATGGCTCAGCTGGCTACTTTCCTATCGAAGATGGCGTCGGGTTGTAGGTCTTTGGGTCAGACCGACATTGTAAACGTGATTCATGTTTGTGGTGTTATAGAGATCTTGACTCAGTCGCAAGCTATAACTGCGGGGAGGATTCGGATGCTATCGACTTTGGTTGTTAGGCATGCTTGGTTGGAGCAGTCTCCTCTTGGGGAAGAGGATAGGTTTTCTCTCCTCACGACTCCTTTTTCCACAGATAGTCTTTTTGGGCGTTCTGTGGAGGCGCAGGCGGTTATTGATCTGGGTCCTACACCGCCTCACTCTGTGCAGCCAGAGGTGGGAGCACGGTCTCGTCAACGACTGTGGCGAGATCCTCGACAGGCGGCCATGTTTCCCCCGCCAGTGGTGCCCTGGTTGGAGAGTCAACAGGGTATCGCGAGGCCGACAGCCTTGGCGGCCGAGGGATCGGCCATTTTGGGTGATTTCGGGTTTGGTAAACCAACCCGTCGTCATTTTGCCGCGAGCAGCCCGCTCCCCGTTCAATCCGCTTTCTGTTACCCTCAGAAGCGGGGCTCTGAGCGTTCTCCTTTGGCTGCGGGCCGCGAACCTTCATTGAAGCGTATGCGGCCCCATTTTTCGCTTCTCATGGGGGCAGGGGCTGACACCCAGTTGATGGCTGAGCCTGGGTCTGTCCGTGAGAATGTTCCGTCGTCGCGTGGTTCCTACACCGCAGGTTGTGGGTGGGTGGAACCTGGTGTTACAGCTGCCACTAGCTCCAGTGGTCAGCAGGGGGACTCGGTGCCTCTTCTGTTGAATGCTCAGCAGGGGTTACCCCGGCTTCGCCCTCGCCAGGCGGGGTATCGCGCTGTTGCCTCCCACTCCCGTCAAACCGGCAGTGGTCTGCAAAGGAGAGGCGAGCGTGATTTGAGTGGTAGCAATATCACTGCAGGGCTTCGGCGTGTAGGAGCCCATGGGGTCCTCATGCCTTGTGTGTCTAGCTGCGGAACAACTCCTCAGCATGCGCTGGAGGGGTGTTCAGGGGGCGAGTGTGTGTCCACAAGTTTGATGACAGCTCCTCCCGTATCGAACCGGCCCTTTCTGTCGGGGTCCTCCCTTGGGTGCTTTGCACGACGGGGGGGACCGGGCCAACTATCTACTGTTCCTTGCGGCCCAGCGTCAGTTGGCGGCGGGGGCGCTGTGGGATTATATTCACATATGGCGACGGGAATGCCCTTTGAATCGGTGGATGCGGAGAACGTTAGAGGCGGGGCTGGTTTTGCAGTTCGCACAGCCCCATCCTCCGTTCTCAGGTTTGGTACCGACCCTATTATTAGGGTCGGACGCAGTGACAGCCCTGGCCGACGAGATCCAATCTCTGTTGGCGAAGCAGGCCGTCGTTGTGGTCCCGAGCGAGGACGCAATGTCAGGCGTCTACTCCCGTTATTTTCTGGTGCCCAAGAAAACAGGGGGGGTCAGACCTATACTGGATCTGTCCGCGTTCAATCGGTTGATTGTAGCGAGACCATTCAGGATGTTGACCGTCCAACTCCTTCTGCTTGCTGTCAGGAGGGGGGACTGGTTCACCTCCATAGACCTGAAGGATGCGTATTTTCACGTTCCTATTTTCCCTCCTCACAGGAAGTTCCTACGGTTCCTTTTTCAGGGCGTAGCGTACAAGTACCACAGAATGCCGTTCGGTTATTCTCTGGCTCCCCGCACATTCACCAAGTGCGTGGCGGCTGCTCTGGGGCCTTTACGTCGTCGGGGGATACGAGTCCTATTCTATCTCGACGACATTCTACTCCTCAGCCGTTCAGAGGAGGTTGCCAGGTCTCATACTCGGCTAGTGGTGGAATTCCTCACCAGCCTGGGTTTTGCTGTGAATTGGAAGAAGAGTACCCCTCTTCCCAGTCAACAGGTGGAGTACTTGGGCTTGACATTGAGGTCGAAGCCCATGCTTGCGACCCTCTCGGAGCGGCGTCGGTGGGTTCTCCGTCGCACGCTCGAGGGTCTCCGTCTGGGAGGGACGGTTACGGCGCTGCAGGTGATGCGTCTGCTGGGCCTTATGTCGGCTTTATGAGGAGGATACAGAGGTGGTTTACCTCTTTGAGAATAGATCCGGTGAGGGACAAAAGGAAACGGTTGACGGTTCCTTTGTCGATATGGGGAGACCTCGCCCATTGGAGGAGGCTGGGTATCCTCTCCGTTGGGGTCCCCATGGGCAGCAGGGGCTCACACGTCACGGTCTTCACCGACGCCTCTCTCACAGGTTGGGGAGGGGTGTGTCGGACTCATGCAGTGGGGGGCAGCTGGACAGGTCATGCTGGCCCGGCTACCCTGCATATCAATGTGTTGGAGTTGAAGGCGGTTCTTCTGGTCCTCAAACGGTTCGACCGCCTGGTGGTAGGCAGGCACGTTTTGGTCAGGACGGACAATGTGACAGCGGCGGCGTATATCAACAGGCAGGGTGGGACTCGTTCCGCCCGCCTGCTCCGGGCGGCGCGCAAACTGTTGCTATGGGCATCCCGCAGGCTGCGCAGTCTGAGGGCGCTCCACGTTCCTGGTACGGAGAATGTGGGGGCGGATATAATGTCCCGGGTCGGTCTTCGTCACGACGAGTGGGAACTCCGCTCCGACATAGTCACACAGATCTGGGATCGGTTCGGGGAGGCCTCGGTAGATCTGTTTGCGTGCCGACGTTCTCACAAGTGCCCCTTGTGGTTCTCGCTCAGTCGAGCAGATCATCCCCCCTTGGGGGTGGATGCCTTCTCGACCTTTCCGTGGCCGCCCGGTCTTCTGTACGCCTTCCCTCCTGTACAGCTGTTGAGTCAGCTGTTGGAGCGGATACGGAGGGAGCGCAGGACGGTGATCCTGGTTGCGCCGGACCGGGGCACGTCAGTGTGGTTCCCGGTCTTAATTCAGCTTCTGGTCGCTCCTCCTTGGGTCATTCCGTGGTCAGCGACGGCCCTCTCACAGCACAACGGAGTGCTTTTCCAGCCTCCGGTGTTGGGTCAACACCTGGTGGTGTGGCTGGTGGGAGGGTGAGTCTGGAGAGGATGGATCCCTCGGTTGTTGATACCATCCGGTGTGCGCATGCTCCCTCCACTGTCGCGGTTTACGCGGGCAGGTGGCGTGCGTTCCGAGAGTGGTGTAAGGGGGGGGGCTGGGACCCAGTCTCCTGCCCCCTCGATGCTGTTCTGAGTTATCTCCAGTCTCTTCTTGGTAGACTGTCGGCTTCGACGGTGAGGGTATATGCGGCAGCTATATCCTCCTATCATGAGGGTTTTGAGGGGACTGTTTTGTTCAGCCACCCTCTTGTGAAGCGTTTCCTGCTTGGCGCTCGACGCGTTAAGCCGGTGCAATGCTCCTTGGCTCCGACTTGGGATCTTCAGTTGGTCCTCCGTCGGTTGTCCTTGGACCCGTTTGAGCCTCTCGAGCAGGCGCCTTTGGGACTGCTGTCCTTCAAGACCGCGTTCCTACTGGCTGTCACTTCCGCTAAACGCTTAGGTGAGCTCTGTGCTCTCTCGGTACGTCCAGAGTGCCTGTCTTTTCGGACCGATTGCGGTGCCACTCTGCGACCTAATCCTGCTTTCGTGCCTAAAAATATCCGGAGTTCCTTCCGCTCCCGGGATATTGTGGTTCAGGCTTTTCGTCCTCCTCCTCACACTAGTGAGTTAGATGCGGGCCTTCACCTGTCATGTCCAGTCCGTGCTTTGGGGTTTTACCTCAGCCGTACTCAGGACTTCAGGGTTACCGACCAGCTTTTTGTCTGTTACGGTGGGGCTCGTGTTGGTAAGGCACTGTCGAAGCAGCGCCTGTCCCATTGGTTGTGCAAGGGTATTACCCTCTGCTACATGTTGGCTGGGCAGGATCCCCCTGGGGGCATCAGGGCGCACTCCACTCGTGGGGTGGCTGCCTCTGCCGCTCTCCTGGGTGGGGCCTCGGTGGAGGACATCTGTGCTGCGGCTTCATGGTCCTCCCCGGGCCCCTTTGTAAGGTTTTACCTCATGGACATGACCGGGGGTTCTGTCTCCCAGGCGGTTCTGGGGTCTGTGGCCTTTCCTGCTTCCCGTCCTTTGGTCGGGTAGCAGGAGTGTATGGGTATGGGCCACAGTGTGTTGAGTCACACGTGGTTCCGCCTGTACGGTGTGTTCAAGGGGTTCTAGTTCCCTCTTGTTCGCATTCAGGTGGAGTTGACTGCGCCCCCCCTTTATTAGGAAGGATGGGGTGACAGGGCTCCCCGCACCCCTTGATGTGGGCTTACGGGTCCTCAGGGGGTACATTTGTCGGGCCTCGCGTCCGCTCTTCCCCATATCTCATAAGGCTCAGAGCGGGACGCGAAGCAAATACGATATATAACGATAGGTTATGTAGATAACCTAGTTATATTAGTATTGGCTGAGCGTCCCGCTCTGCGCGGCCCTGAGTTCCCTCTTGAGGGATCTTTTCCTGGGACGGGTTTTGGCGAGGAAGAGTGTTTGGTGACCAGAGTCACTGTTATATGGGCGGTGCCACCATGGGGGCGGGGCCCCATACAGGTGGGGTGCATGTAGTTTGTTCGTGGGAGATACAGTAGGTATCATAGGAGATAAGGGATATCTCATAAGGCTCAGAGCGGGACGCTCAGCCAATACTAATATAACTAGGTTATCTACATAACCTATCGTTAACAGTTGAAAATGAGCTTTGGCTAACACTTTCTCACACATTTACTTTATGTTCATTAATTTAATGTGTTCTGTCCCTGTTCAAATAAAGTTTAAACTGAAACTGAACTGAAACTGACAGGGCAGCAAAAACCTGTACAAGTAAGAAAGTACAGTTACTAATGTAAATAGCTCCGCCATTTTTCATCTGATTGAGCCACGTTTTTTTCTAGACGTTCACAGAAAGGTATACTACTCGACCCTCATCAACAACCAGAAAAAACACTCCAGAAGACTCTTTACCACACAGTAAATTTCACAGAGTAAATTTTACTCAAACTGAGTACATTTTACTCAGTTTGAGTAAAATTGTACTCAGTTTGAGTAAAATGTACTCGGTTTGAGTAAAATTTACTCTGCAAAATGTACTGTGCACCATCAACTGCTTGCTCTCCCCCATCGTCACCCCTCACCCTCCAGGTGCCACTGACCTCTGCACAAAATTCCAGGACTTTCTTCAGGGAAAAGTGGATGCCATCTATCACCATCTCTCAGTCCCTGCCCGCTCCCCTTCCGCTCACAGTCCAGTGTGTGGTGGTGTAAGGGTGCCACCCCCCCCCCCCTCCCTGCTGTTCGTCAGCCTCAGTGTTCCCTCTCCTCCTTTGCACCTGTCGACACTCTCCAGGTGGCTAAGCTGGTCACCAAGGAAAAGGCCTCCACCTGCTCCCTTGACCCTTTGCCCACAGTCCTGGTCAAAGCTGGCCTACCTGCCGTGTGCCCTACCATCGTGGGAATAATAAATTCCTCCCTGGAATCAGGCTGGGTACCTTCAAGTTTTAAGACAGCGTCTGTCACACCCATACTAAAAAAGCTTGGTCTGGACCCAGATGACCTTGGTAATTAGCGGCTGATCTCCAACCTTCCTTTCCTAAGCAAGATCCTGGAAAGAGCAGTGGCTGCCCAACTGCACCAACACCTGTCCAACCATGAGCTCTATGAACCCTTCCAATCTGGCTTCAGGAAACACCACAGCACCAATGACCTCCTCATTGCAACCGACTATGGTCACATCAGCTTCCTCATCCTCCTGGATCTGTCTGCGGCCTTTGACACGGTCTCCCACTCCATTCTCCTCAACAGCCTCTCTGACCATCCGGGTGTCACTGGGACTGCTCTCACCTGGTTCGAGTACTACCTTACTGAAAGAAAACAATCAGTAACTCCACCTCCACCCCTGCCCCAGTCAACCAAGGCGTGCCTCAGAGTTCTGTTCTCGGTCCACTCCTCTTCAGTATCTACATGCTCCCCCTCAGTCACATCATCCGGAAACATGGTCTCAATTTCCACTCTTATGCTGATGACCCTACATCAGCACCTCACCCTCCACTCCTCTCCCCCCAGAGCACCTCATCAGCTGCCTCCTCGACATCAATGCCTGGATGTCATCCAACTGCCTTAAACTCAACAGCAAGAAGACAGAGCTCATGGTTGTGGCCAAGCAGTCACTGCTCCGGAAGGTTGGAGATCTCCTTCTAGAAGTTGATGGCTGCTCCATCCACCCGTCCCCCGAAGTCCACAACCTGGGTGTCATACTGGACTCCACCCTCTCATTTCATTCACACATCAAATCAATAACCAAATCTAAGTATACGATACTTCACGCCCGTGCACGGGATGTGTGCACGTTGCGGCCATTTGTCCTCGTCATGGGACTTTGTCCTCATCATGGCACTTTGTCCTCGTCATGGGACTTTGTCCTCGGCATGGCACTTTGCCCTCATCTGTTGGCTCCGGGCTGCATTTTTTGCCGTGCAACCAATACATTGTTGGAAAGTTGAATTTGCCGCCTTTCGATCGCCACCACACTCAACCTATTTGCGTGCTTCAGGTCTCGAGTTACAAGATGAAATATCCGGCGAGCATCATTTGACAAGCTGCTCCGACGAGTGACCACGTCCGGTTGTAAGCGGTCCTGAACTGACCAGTCACCGCTGATGGCGAAAATGATTGACCACCGTTGTAGCGTCTGCTCCGAAAGCGATCCCAGATGAGCGCTGATTGCAACGAGAAGGGGGAAGAAGAAGTTCAAGTTTCAAGTTTGTTTATTAATTGTCATAGTAAAATACAGAATACTTGATCATGAAATGTTTTTTTTTCTGTATGAGCCCCTGGGAGTGTGCTAGATAAAAATAGATAAAAAGTATAAAATAGAAAAAGTCAAAAGTACGTAAAAGAAAGTTCAGTCAATATACATATATACAATATACAATACAAAGTAAAAAGAGTGAGGTACAATGCAGAAATGGAATGAGGTACAAACTTAGGGTAAGGTGCAATGAGGTATGGATTGTAGTGCAAATCTCTTTACAAAAAAATATAAAGTGTGTTAAAGTGTCTAAAGTGAGTAAAGTGGGTGTTAAGGTGAGTGTTTATTTAAAGTGAGTGTGTATGTGTGGATGTGTGTGCTGTGAGTGTTGTTATGGTTTGACACCGACCCCAAACGCAACGACACAAGAGAGTTGGATTCAGAGTTGCCAAATACAAGGGCTTGTTTATTTGGTGACTAGAATAAGTGAAACAGGGAAAGCAGGTCAACAAGAACAGGTACAATGAACAAGGGGCAAAGTTCTGCTGCTCTGCAGCTTCTCCCGGAAGGGTAGTCTTGGGAAGCAGGAGCAGACCTCTGTACCGCTCTGCAGACTCTCACGGCGGACCTCTCAGATGTTGTGCAAGACCGAGAGAGGGAGAGAGGGAACGGGTCAGTGACAGAGCAGACTTGAAACGAGCTGGAGGACAGGGTGTTATATTCTTCGTGTTAAACAACACAGTGATGTGCAATATTCCAAAAACAGCCCAAGTGATTATCTTCATGTAAGCACACAGTGAGCAAAAATCCAAACACAGTCCAAATGTGAAAACAATATCTTCGTGTAAATACACAGTGAGCAAAAATCCAACACAGTCCAAATGTGAAATAATATCTTCGTGTAAATACACAGTGGGAGGTGGAAGATCCCGAAATATTATTCCATAAAGGAAAGGGCAAAAACGATAATGGCTGGGTGAGTGACTGTCTGACAAAAAGGTGGTAGACTTCAGTGTAAAGGTTACACACGAAAATAGGAAATAGGTCAAGACAGTCAATCTAGAAAAACTCACCCAGACGAGCTGCGTAAAGGAACAGGAACAAACAGTGGAGGCGAGCGCGCGCCACGGAGCAGGTATCCAAGCGAAGGCTTCTAGGAATTTCCTGGAGATTAGCACAGTGAAACAGAAGCAACGGGGAAAAACATCCAGCGACAAATCAAGACGAACCAACCACTTAGGGTGGGGAAAACGGGGTATAAATAATGAGGGATCGATTGATTGAAAGGCAGTGACAGCTGGGGAATGTGATTGAAAAGCGTGGGGAAGTGAGGGAACCAATCAGCGACGTCTCAGATGACGTCAGCGGGGAGAAACGTGTGAACGAGGGAATTGAAATACTTGACAGAAAAAATGAATGAAAACAAAGCGAGGGTGGTTAAAGGAACAGAACGAGTGAGAAGGCAAGGACAGAAACCTCACAGTACCCCCCCCTCAACGGGAGCCGCCCGGCGACCAGGCCGACCCGGCTCGTCAGGATGGGCCCGATGGAAGTCGGTGATCAAGCCGGGATCCACGATGAGCTGCCGGGAGACCCAGCTACGCTCCTCAGGGCCGTAACCCTCCCAGTCCACCAGGTATTGGAATCCCCGGCCCCGCCGACGAACGCCCATCAACCGGCGGACCTGCCACTGGGGGTGACCATCCACTAGCACAGGAGGCGGTGGATCAGGAGCCGGAGGCATAAGGGGACTGAGGGAGACGGGCTTAACCCGGGAGACATGGAACACGGGGTGGATGTGCATGGATGCAGGAAGCTTCAGGCGCAGGGCCGCCGGACTGAGTACCTTCAGGACCTCGAAAGGACCGACGAAGCGAGGGTTGAGCTTCTTGGCCGAGGACCGTAGCGGGAGGTCCTTCGCGGAGAGCCACACCCTCTGCCCAGGGCGGTAAGTCGGCGCGGGAACCCGGCGCCGGTCGGCACCACGACAGGCGCGCTCAGATGTCCGGAGCAGCGCGGTCCTGGTGATCTCCCAAACGCGACGGCAGCGGTCGAGGTGGACCTGCACGGAGGGAACTGCCACTTCCGTCTCCAGTGCGGGAAAAAGAGGGGGCTGGTAGCCTAGGGAGGCCTCAAAGGGGGAGAGGCCGGTGGCGGAACTGACCATTGAGTTGATCGAGTATTCAACCCAGGGAAGGAAACGACTCCAGGATGCCGGCCTCTCGGCTGCCACACACCGAAGAGCAGACTCCACGCTCTGGTTCATCCTCTCCGTCTGCCCGTTTGTCTGGGGATGGTAGCCGGAGGAGAGACTGACCGTTGCCCCCAATCCCTTGCAGAAAGCCCGCCAAACCTGGGAGGTGAACTGGGGCCCCCGGTCAGAGACGATGTCCTGGGGGAAACCGTGAAGGCGGAACACGTGGTGCGTCAGGAGGTCCGCCGTCTCGGCTGCTGAGGGAAGCTTGGAGAGGGCCACGAGGTGGACCCCCTTGCTGAATCGATCCACCACGGTCAGAAGGCAGGTGTTCCCCTGGGAGGAGGGTAGTCCAGTGACGAAGTCGAGCGCCACATGTGACCACGGACGGCTTGGAACGGGAAGTGGCTGCAAGAGCCCGGAGGGTGCCTGGTGAGAGGCCTTGCTGCGGGCACAGACCGCGCAGGCCAATACGAACTCCTTGACGTCGTTTCGCATGGTGGGCCACCAGAAACGACGAGCCAGGAAGGAGAAAGTGCGATGGACGCCTGGGTGGCAGGCGAACCGGCTGGTATGGCCCCACAGCAGTACCTGGGACCGGACAGAGTCAGGGACGAAGAGACGGCTCCTAGGGACGTTGCTTGGAGCACGTTGGAAGCGTAGGGCACGCCTCACCACGCCCTCGATGCCCAAGGTGATGGCTCCAACCACTCGGGCCTCCGGGATGATGGGAGATGGGGCCTCAGAGGGTGGAGCCCCCTTGGAGTGCATCCGGGACAGGGAGTCGGCCTTCGTGTTGCGGGAACCGGGGCGGAAGGTCAGCGAGAAGTCGAACCGACTGAGGAAACTGGCCCATCTCGCCTGCCGACCGTTGAGGCGCCTGGAAGCGCGGATGAACGTTAGGTTCTTGTGGTCCGTCCAGATGGTAAAAGGCTCCTCGGCACCCTCTAGCCAATGACGCCACTCCTCCAGAGCCGCCACGACCGCCAGTAGCTCCCGATTGCCGGTGTCGTAGTTCCTCTCGGCGGGGAGGAAGCGACGCGAGTAGAAGGCGCAAGGATGTACCTTCTGGTCGGAAGGAGAACGCTGGGATAGGACAGCGCCCAGGCCAGAATCCGAGGCGTCCACCTCCACGATGAACTGTCTCTTGGGGTCAGGGTGGAGCAGGATAGGAGCGGAAGTGAACCTTCTCTTGAGGGAGCGGAACGCAGCGCATGCCGCTGGGGACCAGTCGAACGGCAGAGCGGGGGAGGTCAGCTTGGTAAGAGGCTCCGCCACTTGGCTGTAGTTCCGGATGAACCTTCGGTAGAAGTTTGCGAACCCGAGGAAACTCTGTAGCTCCTTCCGAGTGGTGGGTTCCGGCCAATCCTCCACAGCCTGGATCTTGCGAGGATCCGCTCGGGTCAAGCCCTTCTCCACGATGAAGCCCAGGTAGTCGACGGAGTTGGAGTGGAAACGGCACTTCTCCGCCTTGACGAAGAGCCGATTGTGGAGGAGGCGCTCCAGCACCCGGCGGACATGCAGGATGTGTTCCTCGAGGGTCCTGGAAAAGATAAGAATGTCGTCCAGGTACACCACCACGAACACCTCCAGCATGTCACGGAGGACATCGTTCATGAGTGCCTGGAATACCGCCGGGGCGTTGGTGAGACCGAACGGCATCACAAGGTACTCATAGTGGCCCCTGGGGGTCTTGAAGGCGGTCTTCCATTCATCGCCCTCACGGATACGGACAAGATGATAGGCACTTCGGAGATCCAGCTTGGTGAAGAACGAGGCCTGGGTCAGTGGCTCGAAGGTGGAGCTCATGAGAGGTAGGGGGTATTTGTTCTTGATGGTGATCTCGTTGAGCTGACGATAGTCGATGCAGGGTCGCAGGTCCCCATCCTTCTTTCCAACAAAGAAGAACCCGGCCGCCACCGGGGAGGAGGAAGGCCGAATGAGTCCTGCTTCCAATGACTCAGAGATGTAGAGATCCATCGCCTTCTTCTCCGGGGCAGTCAGACTGTAGAGGCGGCTGCCGGGAAGGGGAGCCCCTTGGCGGAGGTTGATGGCGCAGTCATAGGGGCGGTGAGGTGGAAGGGACTGAGCCCTGGTCTTACTGAATACCTCCATGAGGTCGTGGTACTCGGGAGGAACGGACGAGGGATCCGGGGGCAACTCACCAGCCGGTCTCCGGGGCGGGGGACAAGACGCCGCCTGTAGACAGCGGGCGTGACAGGAGGAGCTCCAGCCCCTGATGGTACCGGAGGCCCAGGCGATGTGGGGCTCGTGCAGCGCGAGCCAGGGCCTACCCAGGACCACCGGGACAAGGGGGGATTGGGTAATGAGGAACTGGATCCTCTCTACGTGGTTCCCAGCAATGGTCAGCAAGACTGGGCCGGTCCGTTGAGAGATGTCGGCCAGGCGGTGTTGGTCCAACGAAAAGATCTCCAAGGGCCTCACAAGGGCCTCAAGAGGTATGTTGGCTTGGGTGGCAAACTCGAAGTCGAGGAAGTTCTCGTCTGCCCCAGAGTCGATGAGGGCCTCCACCGTGGCACGTTGGTCCCCCCAGGCCAGGGTGACGCTCAACAGATGGTCAGGTGGTGCGCGGCGCTGGGAATGGGAAAAACGGCTCACCAGGATCTCCCGGGGTCTTGGTGAGCCCGATCTTTTGGCCGGATAGGGCAGTCGGCGAGAAAGTGTCCCGTACCTCCGCAGTAGAGGCAGAGATCGGACCTGAGCCTTGCCTGACGCACCACCTGGCTCAGACGAGAGCGTCCCAGTGGTATGGGTTCCTCCTCGCGCACCGGACGGGGAAGCCTGTTACCATCAGTAGTGTTGGGGACGGGGCGTCCAGGAGTCCGGGGTGCTTCAGGAGGTGACAGTCGGGTCCTCTCGCGCCTTCTCTCCAGGAGGCGTCCGTCAATACGGATGACAAGGCTAAACAGCTCCTCGAGGGAGTCGGGCACCTCCCTGGTAGCGAGCTGGTCCCGGACTGCGTCACTGAGCCCCCTAATGAAGGTTAGGCGAAGAGCAGGTTCGTTCCATCCACTCTCCACCGCCGCCAGTCGGAACTCCATGACATAGTCCGTCACCCTGCTGCTCCCTTGTCGGAAGGTCCCCAACCGGGCTCCAGGGTCCAGACCTCGGGCTGGATGGTGGAACACTCTGCGGAGCTCCGCCACGAAGTCTGGGTAGGAGAACAAAAAATCTGCTTCCATTGCCCAGGAGGAAGTGACCCACTGGGCAGAATGGCCTGAAAGTAGGTTGGTTATATAAGCCACTCGGGACCCATGAGCAGAAAAACGGCTTGGTTGATGACGGAAAACCAACTCACATTGCATGATGAATGTGGCACACTCCTCGGGATTACCGTCGAACAGCCGTGGGACGGAGAGAAGGGGTTCCCGAGGAGCGAGATCTGCTGGGGCTGCGGGGAATGTTCCTGAAGGGTGTGAGAGATGAAAAGAATTAACGGCGTCGCCCAGCGAGTTAAGCTGGGCGAGAATCTCGGACTGTTGTCCCGCCATAGCGGCCATTGAACCCTGCATAGGCAGGACCTGGTCCCTGAGGTCCTGCACCGCAGCCGCAGCCCGCTCTAGTTGGAGACCATGATCCCTGGTCAACTCGACTTGAAATGCAAGTGCGGTTCTGACCCCCTCTGTGTCGGCTGGGGTCGTCATGGTTGGTTCGTAATGTTATGGTTTGACACCGACCCCAAACGCAACGACACAAGAGAGTTGGATTCAGAGTTGCCAAATACAAGGGCTTGTTTATTTGGTGACTAGAATAAGTGAAACAGGGAAAGCAGGTCAACAAGAACAGGTACAATGAACAAGGGGCAAAGTTCTGCTGCTCTGCAGCTTCTCCCGGAAGGGTAGTCTTGGGAAGCAGGAGCAGACCTCTGTACCGCTCTGCAGACTCTCACGGCGGACCTCTCAGATGTTGTGCAAGACCGAGAGAGGGAGAGAGGGAACGGGTCAGTGACAGAGCAGACTTGAAACGAGCTGGAGGACAGGGTGTTATATTCTTCGTGTTAAACAACACAGTGATGTGCAATATTCCAAAAACAGCCCAAGTGATTATCTTCATGTAAGCACACAGTGAGCAAAAATCCAAACACAGTCCAAATGTGAAAACAATATCTTCGTGTAAATACACAGTGAGCAAAAATCCAACACAGTCCAAATGTGAAATAATATCTTCGTGTAAATACACAGTGGGAGGTGGAAGATCCCGAAATATTATTCCATAAAGGAAAGGGCAAAAACGATAATGGCTGGGTGAGTGACTGTCTGACAAAAAGGTGGTAGACTTCAGTGTAAAGGTTACACACGAAAATAGGAAATAGGTCAAGACAGTCAATCTAGAAAAACTCACCCAGACGAGCTGCGTAAAGGAACAGGAACAAACAGTGGAGGCGAGCGCGCGCCACGGAGCAGGTATCCAAGCGAAGGCTTCTAGGAATTTCCTGGAGATTAGCACAGTGAAACAGAAGCAACGGGGAAAAACATCCAGCGACAAATCAAGACGAACCAACCACTTAGGGTGGGGAAAACGGGGTATAAATAATGAGGGATCGATTGATTGAAAGGCAGTGACAGCTGGGGAATGTGATTGAAAAGCGTGGGGAAGTGAGGGAACCAATCAGCGACGTCTCAGATGACGTCAGCGGGGAGAAACGTGTGAACGAGGGAATTGAAATACTTGACAGAAAAAATGAATGAAAACAAAGCGAGGGTGGTTAAAGGAACAGAACGAGTGAGAAGGCAAGGACAGAAACCTCACAAGTGTAGATGATGGGTTGTTACATAGTGTCATTCTGAGTCTCTCTGTACTGGCCATGAGAGTGAGACTCCGGTATCGCTTGCCTGACCGCAGCAGTTCAAAGAGGCAGTTGTTTGGGTGAGTCAAACAAGTAGTTTGTTTTGACTCGTGCATCTGAATGAATGGAAGTGGACGGCCATTTTGGATAATCACGCTGAATTATTGCGGTACACACATTACAAAAACCTTTGTTAAACACAAAGTCTCTGTGTGATTTTTATAAACTTTGGACCTCTACATAAGACTTCAGGCTATGGATCCGTTTCCTTTATAATTGTTAGACTATAGACTAAAAGTCTTTATTTGTCATGCAGTTTTAACACACACACGCAAGATGGGCGACCCACAGGAACACACACACACATGCACTGAGTCGCCGATGAAATGTCTCTCTGCACTTTTCCCATCCCGTTGTCCTTCCCCCCATGGGCAGCCGGGAGCAGATAGGGCGTCAACGTGAGCCGTGCCCCGGGGACCAATCCAAGTGCTCCTGTCCGTCTTCATCAAGGACGCCACAGCGTTAGCGATCTGTTGTGCATGTTTTTCCATTGGGTTTATCTTATCGGGGGGGACACCCTTGCGAGCACGGGGAGAACATGCAAACTCCACACAGAAAGGCCTGGGAGATACCCCACCTGAGTACCTGGCATCATGGAAACCTGGTCCCCAAGCGGGAATCGAACCCTGGACCTTCTTGCTGTGAGGCGACATGGTTAACCACTACACCACCGTGCCGGTCCAGCTCCTATCTCTCAGCTGGAACCCAAAAACAGGCATCTGGCAACAAGTCAACCCAAAAGTAAGGAGCAAATATTTTATTTCAGTGTGTTTAAACCTCTGTTTCTCTAATACATTAGCACTAGGGATGCTCGATATTGGCTTTTTTACCGATACCGATATACCGATATTGTCCAACTCTTAATTTCCGATGTTGTGGAATTAACACAACATTATGCATACTTTTGACAATAAATAAAATCAGAATTTGTTCTTACTTGCTTGCCTGGGTAAATAAAGGTTCTAGAAATGTAAAAAAAAAAAATATATATATATTTTTATTTTGAAAACCGATACCGATATTTTCCGATATCACATTTTAATGCCGATATCGGCCGATAATATCGATAGGCCGATAATATCGGACATCCCTAATTAGCACTCAAAGTGATTTTTTTGTGTAAGAAACAGAATGTTATACCTTTCAAAAGAGACCAGACTCGTGCATGTGCTATAAGTATAAAGTATAATAAATCTCAAATTAATTTGGGTATGCAATCGTCAGGCATTTTATGCTAAATGTGGGGTAAGCATAAGGGGTTAAACATTAATAAATGTTAGACACTTTAAACACTTTTTAAACATTACACCATATTTTAACTATTTATTCCTACATATTTGCAATACCTCTTCTACCTAGTTCTTTAAAAAAAAATTACTGTATGAAGCACAATCTTCGGAGTCTCATACTGAACCAAGCATTTCACAAAAAATTTGAAAAATAAAACAAAATTTGACTTGAAACTTGATCTGCATTGGGTCTGCATAGCAAGAACAGAGTACAGCACTGGTGTCACAGAGAGAAACAGTTGCAAATTGTTCCATGTACTGTTGTTCTCCTGTTCTACTCTGCAGAGATTAAGTTTAAGTTTGTTTATTTATTATTTACCCAGGGACAGTACTAAACATAATTAACATCTTGCATTATCTCCTTCCGCTGTGCCTCGTCCGCTGCCGGTCTGAGAGTCTGACCAAAATGGTGGCCCGTTTCGGTGCATCCTCCTCCACAAGGCCACATCATTATAGCTTGTTTATCTTGAGAACGTTGAGTTTTCTTTTTTAAGGCAAACAGATATTGAAGAAATGTTATTCAGTTTATTCAGTCAATATTAACTTTGTGCAAAGATTTATTGGTTTGGCAACCTCAGCATTGGTTAACGGAAATTAGCATGGCGTTGTTGAACTTTGCCAAAAGACAATTGGCACCAACTTGTTTATCAAGTTAGAGCTTTGAGAGGGAAAAGGCCATCCTGGCGGACCCTCAACACCCTCTTCATGCATGAGTGCCATATCAAACACAGATCTGAGATAATTTGTTCCCTCAGCTGTTGGGTTCATAAACAAGCTGTAGGCCTAGTTGCTATTGCACACACACTTTAACAAAGGACTGATGCACTGTTAGTACTTTTATAGCTCATTGCAACTTTATTATGATTACATCTACTGTATGTTTATTATATGTATTTATGTCTTCTTTTTTCATTCCTTTTCATGACATGTATTGGTTGTGTTTACTATACTGTTTGTCCCTTGGGGACAATAAAGACTATCCATTCCAAATCCAAACCCTTTCATTCAGCCTCAACCTTGCACAGTAAATAGCCCCTCTGGTCCTGCAGTTACTGTGCTGCGCTGGAGACTGGCCGGGAGAATGTGCTTTTGATTCAAGCTCAAATTCTCCCCATCTCGCTCCTATGGAATCACCTACAGAGGATCAACTCAGATCTTAACAACGAATGGTCTTGGATGTATGATCAGATGATGATGAGTATCAGTCTTATATATTATATTATCAAAGGCAACACAGGGGAGGTTTTTGGTATTAACATCCTCCCTGATATCCCCAAAGGAAGACTTTGATTTTCTACTCTACTAGGATGTTGTATTGTACAGTCTATTTAGCCAATGGTTTTCTTAAATTTCCCCATTTGTAATTTACAAAAAAAAATCTCCATCCTGTTGATAAGATAAGATACGATAAGATAAGATATTCCTTTATTGATCCCCTTGGGGGAATGCAGGCACCATAGCAGCATGGGGGTGGTGGGGAGTGCAGGTGTGGGCAGGGTAATAGAAAGACATAGATATAGACAATAAAACGAAATCTGAAACAGTATAATCAAGGGTGCAGATGATGGTCTGTATGAATGTTTGAATTTCACCAAACTCAGCAGCTTTTTAATAATAATGACAATAATAAATAAGTGCCTATCTCATATTCAAGGACACTAAATAATGTCAATTTTTCTTTTATATATATATATATATATATATATATATATATATATATATATATATATATATATATATATATATATATATATATATATATATATATATATATATATATTGATTTGATGTTTTTTATTTTCGTGTCTTACATACAGGTGTATGCCCAGCCCATATCGGCTTACAAGACACACAAACAATAAGTATATAATAGTATTGTAACTGAGGGGTTACAAAACCCTGACTGTATTAAAGATTGTGATAGATTAAACCACTACTACATATTATTATTATTATTATTACTTGCCAGACAGTACAGTTATTATGGCAGACACTCAAATAGACGGCACGGTGACAAAGAGATATCATTTACAGTATTTTATTATTATGCAGAAGATACAACTGATAATTACTGGGTCGCTCTTTTATGGTGAATGATATTAGAAAGTCAGAGAGTAGCAAAGTCAGTGGGAATGAATAATTCCTAGGCTAAGTATACTAGACCGGACGCCGCATGGCGTGAGATGGCAATATAGTGGGCAAACGAGGGTATAGCTGGAGACTGGTGATATCCTCCCACAGAGTTGTAAGCTCCGGAGGAATGAAGAATATATGGATACTCAGGCTGGTCACTTGAAGAAAGGGGTTCTCATACGGATCCGGTCTTTATAATCCAAGTGCTCGGTAGCAAGGTAATAGCTGTAATCCAATGCCCGATAGCAATGATGATAGCCAGCCAGCTTCGTCCCCGAAGCTAGCCCGATGTAGAATCTTCAGGGTAGTTAAATCCAAACGACAATGGTATTAACGATGCTCTTCTCCACGGTACGACGTTTCCACAAGTCACTATAATCCACCAATAATGGTTCTACAATATCGCTGCGGTAGGTTCCAATGCTCACATGTCCAATAGTTCTGCTGCTAGGTCCACCTCGTGTTCTGGCACTAATTACTTTAAGTCCACACACACTTGCTAAGGTTCACGCTAGTTACTAAACGAACGAACTGCTTGTTAATGCTGCACACCGAACGAACTGCTGTAATACGATTCACACTAAATGACGACTCTTTACTTCACGTTAAGTTAGGTCGAACTTGACTCTGCTACTAGACGAACTGGGTTAACGTTACTGCGTTAACTGTAATGACGAACTACTGCTGCATTAGATTAGGTCGGACTAACTGGGTTAACTGCTTTAGGTTGAACTGCTTCTGTTTGCGCCTTCCACAATATATATACTTAGAGTGCTTTCTAGGGCGCAACCGAATCTCTTGTCCGGAATCAATGCGCTGCCAAGGGCATGTCCGAACTTGTCCAGACTCGTCTTTGAACTTGTCTGAGGAGCGCGACTGCCTGGCGCCGCCAGTGTCAAGGGCGTTATCCAATGAGGAAAGCGAATAATGCTATGATTCAAACGGAGGCTTAAAGGGATATAGCTTATATATATAAATAATATACAAGTTATATAAAACAATAAAACGTAGATTCTCAGTGTTAATCTGGCCCTTCACAACAAGTATACTTGACAAATTACTTGACAAATGACATATAGACCAAGATGGCCACAAGAAAAAGAAAATACAATAAAACGTAATATAACACAAGCTGTAAGCAATGTATGTAAACAAAGAAACAAGAGGAGGTTCTGGTGAGCAGCCACATGAAAAGAGCTCCCGGTCGCGTGTATGCTTTTACCAACCCAGTTGTGTTTCCGGGTTCCCGTGATTGGCCACTGACGCACACGCGTACGCCCCCCTCGCTATGAGTGACGCCCCTCGCTATGAGTGAACAGCGGAACGACTGCCGTCTTGTTGACAGAGCTCTCATATTTGCGAATGCATAAACTATATCTTAAATTATGTGTCTAATATGGCCGTCGCTTATCAATGACTTGTTTGCAGTCAACATTGTCGAAACGGATTGTTTTTTAATCGGTTCATTTTTACGGATTGTTTTTTATGAATCACAGGACAATAACAGAAATAATAATAACAATAATGACAGTCCAGTAATTAAATCAGAATGAAAGTAGACTAAATGACATACAAATAATAAATACAATACATGGACTCGCGCTCGCTCTTCCCCCCCAACCCCATGTCAGAGACGAAGCCTCTCGACGTCTCCTTGTCATAAAATAATTTGTGAAACCTGTGGTGCTCAAGTGGAACATCTAACGGGACTCCGTGAGCCTTCAAAGCTGCTCTTATTTGTAAATAGAAGAAAAAATTGGAACTGGGCCCCGTTTCATGTACCTGGATAACTGAGTTAGCCGGATAACTTTAGCTGGATAACTGGGTTAGCCGGACTTTCCGGTTTCATATACGTGGATTTTCCAGATCACCATGCCAACAGATCCAAAAGTTTGAGCCTGCTCGAAAGCAGAGTTCAAGTTCAAGTTAGCCTGAACTATCGCCACGCCCCCGCAAAGAAGTGACAGCCCGTTTCCTGAAACTATTCCCACAGTCTACGATCTGCATTATACCATTCTGAATTACGTTTTTGTGCTCCATTCTTCCAGAGGGGGCTTTTGAAATCGCTGCTGTCGGGACAAAACCTCATAACTCCATTTTTTGAATTTTTTTTTTATTATATAAATCAACTCCGTAGATCATCCTCCATATGTGTGTGTGGGTTTTACAAAGTTTAAACAATGGGAAAGCATTAAACCGATCATCTGTCTAAACCTCCTAACTCTATTCACCCTCAAATCTGTGTTCGTTTTTTTCATCTGCTGAAAAGTTGGGTTTTTGGAGTTATGAGGTTTTGTCCCGACAGCAGCGAAATGTAAAATAGACCCAAAATGCTGATATTAAATTCACTTTGTCCTAAATAATGCACGTTATATATACCGTGGCGACGGTGGCGCTCGCTCGTGCGACGTACACATGATGTGGTTATTTTAATTGTAACTGGGATTAAGATGTCTGATGAGATGCGCTGTTTGACGGATTTGATAAATTGAATGAGCCGTTGACGTCACATGAATGAATGAGGATAAAGAAATAAAACTTCATTCAAAATAAGGGATATTCTAAACACGGGTCTCTCGTTCATTAATGTATAAACAATGAATCTATCCCATCTGGCACAGTGGCCCAGCGGTAGCGCTCAAGTCTGCCAACCTAGTGATCTTGGTTCAAATCCCGGTGTTTCCAATATGATTTTTTTGAATATAATATTAATGATTATACGCCAAAGTAGCCTGGTCTTAAGTTAAAATATTATAAATCTACATGCATTGAGGATGTCATTCTTTATATAGCTCTCAACGTGCACCAAATTGAATTATTCCTATATTGCAAAAAGAAGGACCCCGGTCTTGAACCCGGGTCGTCCGTGTGGAAGTCAAAAGAACAACCCGTTGGACCACATTGGAGATAAGTTAAACATTGACTATACATCAATCAATGGGCAAGAAAGCCGTCTCGTAATTCTGTATAACAGTTAACTAGTTATTTTCGCTAGCAAGATCTCATTTGATTATTCAATCCAGCAGGCAAGTTTAAAGAAATATAATCTGATTGATTGAGGTAATGAGGGACTTAGAATTAGCCTATAGATAACGCATTTAACTTGTCGGCGAGGCGATTGAGCCTATTGCAATCTGTCAATAAAGTCTTAAATCAATTAATCAATCAATGCCGTTGAGAATCAGGGTCTCTGCCATCGATACGTGCTGGCTTTCCACCTAAAACGGGAGCGCGCATCTAGCCTGACTTGAGCCTGACTCTCAAGTCTGGCTTGAGTTAACGAGACTGAATCCTCCTTTGTGAAACAGGAAAATCCCGGCTTTGAACATCGGGTTAACTGAAGCTGGATAATGGACATGTTGATCGACTTAGTTGAACCACGTACATGAAACAGGGCCCTGGTGAGGTCAAATTTGTTGGATATATCTCGAAGACTGCGGAGACCATAGTCATCGAAGATATCCCCCAATGTGTGTATGCCTTTCAAATGTTAAATGTTAAATGATAAATGATTAAATGATACACACTGAAATCTACGCTCTCTCATCCTGCTTTCCGCAACTCCGATACTTCCTGAGTAACTTGCCCAACACGGCTTAATGGTTGTTGACTGCAAACAAGTCATTGATAAGCAACGGCCATATTAGACACATAATTTAAGATATAGTTTATGCATTCGCAAATATGAGAGCTCTGTCAACAAGACGGCAGTCGTTCCGCTGTTCACTCATAGCGAGGGGCGTCACTCATAGCGAGGGGGGCGTACGCGTGTGCGTCAGTGGCCAATCACGGAAACCCGGAAACACAACTGGGTTGGTAAAAGCATACAAGCCTCCCGGTCAATGAATATCAAAAAAAGGAAGTAAAACCCTAACCCGCAATCCCCTCTTCTTAACTAAATGCTGCCCCATGTACCTTTCTTAAGTCATTGTTTCCCACCTATCCCTCCATCTAAGTTACTCCCCACCATGTCAATATGTGATGATGTCATGTATTATCCCTACCAAGACCCTCTCTTTAAGGTCAGACTACTTTCAAGTATCCCCGATACTGTGACAATCTATGCCCCCTTTGTCCAACGACTTCCCTGTGTAAACCTTAAATCTAATTCCCTTCGCAATGCGAATTAAATCTAATTCCCCTCTTCCCCCCCCCCCCCCCCCCCCCTTCTCTCTGAGTGCCTGTCTCCTGGCGCTGACTAAGGTGATGGATGCCTCGGGGTCTTGGCCAAGATTGTAGTGACTGCTCTACATGCACCTCCGAGGCCTTGGATCAGTTATTCACCGCCGTCTGTCCGTGGTCCTGTCAACTGATTAACAGTATTAACAGACTGTTAACAGATTAACAGTCAATGCGGTTTCATTGCTGGGTTAAGTACTTCCATTTCTATTCACATAATACGCCTACTTCATATATCTACTCTTTTCACATATATGCCTACCACTTGTATCTATTGCTATGTCCGCCTACTACAATCTCATGAGCCGTCTAACGCCTGTCCCGTCTCCCTGTCTCCCTATGACTTGCTGTCCTGGAGTGTTGACCGGAGTGTTGGACGTCCCGTGACGAAGGCCGGGAGGTTGCGACCCCCTCTGCGTGCCCCCCTGTCTCCGGAGGTCTCGTAGTGGTGACCGGAGTGCCGGATGTCCCGCGATGATGTCGGGGAGTTCGTGACCCTCTCTGCGCCGCCCCTATCTCCCTGTCTCCGGCTGTCCCTGAGCAACGACCGGAGTGTTAAATGTCCCTTGACTAAGACGGGGAGGACGTGACCCTCTTTGCGCCGCCCCTGTGCCTCAAATAGATTGCTATCAGCTCTATCTTTAATCTTTCAAAATGTTCAGTTGCTATCGCTATTAGCTCTATCTTTAATTTTTCAAAATGTACAGTTGCTATTGCATGCACTCATCTGTGTTCCACTACACACATGAGTGCATGCTTACCAACTGTCCATCTGCAACACTACTATCACCAACATCTAAGAAGGGAGATCCCCCCTTGAATGGCCCTTCTAAGGTTTCTCTCCTCCACACTGCCTGTGGAGCTTTTTTTCTCTATTGTTAGGTTTTAGTGAGTTTTTCCTTACCTTCGCCTGGGGTATGTCTGGGAGTGCTTGCATTCTTTCATTTATTTGCATCCATCTAAAAATGTTTGCACCTTATGGTGTTCTTGTTCTGTTCTTGACTTATTGTTATGTTTTCTTCTTGACTTGTTTAAAGAAGATCTGTACGGCCCATGGGGACATTAACGTGTGTTGTTGGGCCCTATAAATAAATTTGATTTGATTTGATTTGATTTAAGCTGGGAGTATCTGCAGAGCTGCAACGGCGTCTACGCCGATTCCCCACCTCTAACACCGGGAGGATCTGCAGAGCCGCAGATAACGCTGCCGAAGGCAGTCTCCTTTTTTGTTGTTCAGAATTGTTACTTGACTCTTTTTGATTCTGTAAATAAATACGCCCTAGTGTTTGGCTAACTCTGAACTACCTGTCTGTGCCGTGCTGTTGAGGTCGGTTTCAAACCCTAACATTACGACCCGACCATGACGACCTCAGCCGACACAGACAGAGTCAGAACAGCGTTGGCGGTCCAGATTGAATTAACCAACGACCACAGCCTACAGTTAGGTGCGGCTGCGGCTGCTGTACAGGAGCTCCGAGCCCAGGTCCTGCCTATTCAGGAGTCCCTTGGCTCTCTGGCTACCCTGCAGACAGCCCAGGGTAATCAGCAGGCTGATATTCTTCACCAATTGCAAACTCTGAGTGAAGCATTTAACGCCCTGCTTGTAACCCCACCTGCTTCAGGAATCTCGGCCAGAGCACCACCCGCAGCCGTAGCGGGCCCCGCGCCTCCCGATCCCGCACCTCGGGAGCCCCGTCTCTCCGAACCACGGTTGTTCAATGGTAACTTCGAGGATTGTGCCACATTCATCATGCAATGTGAGTTGGTTTTTCTTCATCAACCCAGCCGATTCACTTCAGAGGGAGCCCGAGTGGCTTACATGACTAACCTGCTCTCAGGCCGGGCAGCACAGTGGATTACTGCCTCCTGGGCAATGGGGGCTGATTTCTGTTTTTCCTACCCAGACTTTGTGGTAGAGCTCCGCAGGGTTTTCCACCACCCAGCCCGTGGCCAGGACCCAGGAGCTCGGTTGGGCACCTTCCGGCAGGGCAGTGGCGGGGTCACCGACTACGTGCTGGAGTTCAGACTGGCGGCAACGGAGAGCGGTTGGAACGATCAAGCGCTTCGTCTCACCTTCATGAGGGGGCTCAACGACTCTGTAAGGGACCAGCTCGCGACCCGTGAGGAACCTGAGTCCCTCGAGGACCTATTCAGCCTCGCCATTCGCATCGACGGACGCCTCCGGGAGAGAAGGCGTGAGAGAGCCCGACTGGGACCTCCAGAGGTTCCCCAGACCCCCCGCACTCGTGACGGTACTGCGGTCCGTCCTGCTCCCACCACAACTGGTGGTTCCTTCCCCTCCTGTTCGGTGCCCGAGGAGGAACCCATGCAGCTGGGACGCTCACACCTTAGCCCGGCTGAACGGGAGGCCAGGTTCAGGTCCGGCCTTTGCCTCTACTGCGGCCGGGATGGGCACCGTATCTCCAACTGCCCCACCCGGCCAAAAGACCAGGCTCGCCGGGACCCCGGGAGATCCTGGTGAGCCGTTTTTCTTGTTCCCAGAACCGTGCACCACCTAGCCGTCTGATGAGCGTCACCCTGGCCTGGGCGGACCAACGGGCGACGGTGGAGGCACTCATCGACTCGGGAGCTGACGAGAGTTTCCTGGATTTCGAGTTTGCTACCCAGGCCAACATTCCGCTAGAGGACCTCGTGAGACCCTTGGAGGTGTTCGCGTTGGACCAACACCGCCTGGCTGACATCACTCAACGCACCTGTCCAGTCCTTCTCACCATTGCTGGTAACCACGTTGAGAGACTCCAGTTTTTCATCACCAGATCCCCTCTTGTCCCAGTAGTCCTGGGCAGGCCCTGGCTCGCGCTGCATGAGCCCCACATCGCCTTGTCCTCCGGTACCATCAGGGGGTGGAGCTCCGCCTGTCATGCCCAGTGTCTTCAGGCGGCATCCTGTCCCTCGTCCCCGGAGCCCCCTTAGTAAGCCGCCCCCGGACCTCTCGACTATACCCCCCGAGTACCACGACCTCGAGGACGTTTTCAGTAAGTCCCGGGCTCAGGCCCTTCCGCCTCACCGGCCTTACGACTGCGCCATCGACCTCCGCTCAGGGGCTCCCCTTCCCGGCAGCCGCCTCTACAGTCTGACCGTCCCTGAGAAGGCAGCGATGGATCGATATATCTCTGAGTCCTTGGAAGCAGGCCTCATTTGGCCTTCCTCCTCCCCAGTGGCGGCCGGTTTCTTCTTTGTTGGGAAGAAGGACGGAGACCTTCGACCCTGCATCGACTATCGCCAGCTCAACGAGATCACCATTAAGAACAAGTACCCTCTTCCTCTCATGAACTCCACCTTCGAGCCTCTCACCCAGGCTACCGTCTTTACCAAGCTGGACCTCCGGAGTGCCTATCCGAGAGGGCGATGAGTGGAAGACCGCCTTCAAGACTCCCAGGGGCCACTACGAGTACCTGGTAATGCCGTTCGGCCTCACCAACGGTCCGGCGGTATTCCAGACGCTCATGAACGACGTCCTTCGTGACATGCTGGAGGAGTTTGTGGTGGTATACCTAGACGACATCCTCATTTTCTCCAAGACCCTCGAGGAACACATCCAGCATGTCCGCCGTGTGCTGGAGCGCCTCCTCCACAATCGGTTCTTCGTCAAGGCAGAGAAGTGCCAATTTCACTCCGACTCCGTCGATTACCTGGGCTTCATCGTGGAGAGAGGCTTGACCCGAGCTGACCCGAGCAAGATCCGGGCCGTGGAGGAGTGGCCGGAACCCACCTCTCGGAAGGAGTTACAGAGCTTCCTCGGGTTCGCCAACTTCTACCGAAGATTCATCCGGAACTACAGCCAGGTGGCGGAACCACTTACCAGGCTAACCTCTCCCGCCCTGCCGTTCGACTGGTTCCCAGCGGCGTGTGCTGCGTTCCGTTCCCTCAAGAAGAGGTTCACTACCGCCCCGGTCTTGCTCCATCCAGACCCCAAGAGACAATTCATCGTAGAGGTGGACGCCTCGGATACTGGACCAGGGGCTATCTTATCTCAGCGGTCGGCAACGGACCAGAAGGTACATCCGTGCGCCTTCTACTCACGTCGTTTCCTCCCTGCCGAGAGGAACTATGACATCGGCAATCGGGAGCTGCTGGCGGTTGTGGCTGCCTTGGAGGAGTGGCGTCATTGGCTAGAGGGGGCCGAGGAGCCATTCACCATTTGGACGGACCACAAGAACTTGACGTACATCCGTGCTTCCAAGCGCCTCAATGGCCGGCAGGCAAGATGGGCCAGCTTCCTCAGTCGGTTCGACTTCTCGCTGACGTTTCGCCCTGGTTCCCGCAACACGAAGGCCGACTCCCTGTCCCGGTTACACTCCAAGGGGGCTCCAACCACTGAGGACCCGACTCCCATCCTCCCAGAGGCCAGGGTGGTGGGAGTGGTCACCTTGGGCATCGAGGGGGTGGTAAGGCGTGCCCTACGCTTCCATCACGCTCCAGGCAATGTACCTGTTCATCGCCTCTTCGTCCCCGACTCAGTCCGGTCCCGGGTCCTCCAGTGGGGCCATACCAGCCGGTTCGCCTGCCACCCAGGCGTTCATTGCACGTTCTCCTTCCTGGCTCGTTGATTCTGGTGGCCCACCATGAGGAACGACGTCAAGGAGTTCGTACTGGCCTGCGCGGTCTGTGCCCGCAGCAAGGCCTCCCACCAGGCACCCTCTGGGCTATTGCAGCCGCTTCCCATTCCGAGCCGCCCTTGGTCCCATGTGGCGTTGGACTTCGTCACGGGTCTTCCTTCTTCCCAGGGGAACACGTGCCTACTGACCGTGGTGGATCGGTTCAGCAAGGGGGTTCACCTCGTGGCCCTTCCCAAGCTTCCCTCGGCGGCCGAGACGGCGGACCTCCTGACACGCCACGTGTTCCGCCTCCATGGGTTTCCCCAGGACGTCGTCTCGGACCGGGGGCCCCAGTTCACTTCCCAGGTATGGCGGGCTTTTTGCAAGGGATTGGGGGCAATGGTCAGTCTTTCCTCTGGTTATCATCCCCAGACTAACGGACAAACGGAGAGGATGAACCAGAGCGTGGAGTCTGCTCTTCGGTGTGTGGCTGCCGAGAAACCCGCTTCTTGGAGCTGGTTCCTTCCCTGGGTCGAGTACTCCATCAACTCCATGGTCAGTTCCGCCACCGGCCTCTCACCTTTTGAAATATCCCTGGGCTACCAACACCCTCTTTTCCCTGCTCAGGAGTTGGAGGTGGCAGTTCCCTCCGTACAGGACCATCTCGACCGGTGCCGTCGGGTCTGGGAGATCGCCAGGACTGCGCTGCTCCGGTCATCGGAGCGCGCCAGTCGTGGGGCTGACCGGCGCCGGGTCCCTGCGCCGACGTACCACCCTGGGCAGAGGGTGTGGCTGTCCGCAAAGGACCTTCCGCTTCGGTCCTCGGCCAAGAAGCTTAACCCCCGGTTCGTCGGTCCTTTTGAGGTTCTGAAGGTACTCAGTCCGGTGGCGGTGAGTCTTAAGCTTCCTGCGTCCATGCGCATTCACCCCGTTTTCCATGTGTCCCGGGTTAAGCCTGTCTCTCTCAGTCCGCTGATGCCTCCTGCTCCGGACCCGCCTCCTCCCGAGATGGTGGACGGACACCCCCAGTGGCAGGTCCGCCGGTTGATGGGCGTTCGACGGCGGGGTCGGGGGTTCCAGTACCTGGTGGACTGGGAGGGATACGGCCCGGAGGAACGGAGCTGGGTCTCCCACCAGCTCATCATGGACCCCGGCCTGATCACCGACTTCCATCGTTCCCATCCAGACGAGCCGGGTCGGGCTGGTCGCCGGGTGGCTCCCGTGGAGGGGGGAGTACTGTGAGGATTGGTTCGTTCCCCGCCACACGCTCCTTTAAGGTACTGTGTTGATTGGTGCATTCCCCGCCACACGCTTCTGGAGCGATTACCAATTCCATCACGCACCTGTCGTAGTTTGTGATTAGCGCTCCAGAGGCTTCATATACTGGGACCTTCTTTCAATCGTTGTCGGGTCGTTTTGAATACTACTGCTTCTGCCTGCCTTCCCCCCGTTGTTGTGCCTCGTCTACTTTCCCTCCAGGACATCTTTGGATTGCCGCTGGTGAATATCTTGATCATTCCGTTTGGAGCTGCGCCTCGTTGCCCGCTTTACGCGTTTGCGCTTTGGTGAGTTTTGGAACCAAACCCTTTTGGATTATCTGTTTTTGTGTGTTTGGATAACACTGAAGAGTATCGTTTTTGTTTGCACTGGACTCAGCTAAATTGTGTGTTTTGGATAAACACTGAAGAAGTACCGTTTTGTTTTGTACTGGACTCAGCTAAATTGGGTGTTTGGATAACACTGAAGAGGTACCGTTTTGTTTTGTACTGGACTCAGCTAACTTGTGTGTAGTTTACACCGAAGATCAAGTCACTTGTATTTCATACTGGACTCAGCTAAGGGAGGACTGAACTGCACTGCCTCTGTGTACTGTTGGACTGTTGTTGATCTCTCTCTCTCCGTTTCCACTCCGAGTTGAATCGGCGTCTACGCCGATTCCCCACCTCTAACACCGGGAGGATCTGCAGAGCCGCAGATAACGCTGCCGAAGGCAATCTCCTTTTTTGTTGTTCAGAATTGTTACTTGACTCTTTTTGATTCTGTAAATAAATACGCCCTAGTGTTTGGCTAACTCTGAACTACCTGTCTGTGCCGTGCTGTTGAGGTCGGTTTCAAACCCTAACAGTGTGTCGCTTTG
This sequence comes from Notolepis coatsorum, assembly GCF_963971535.1. Classification (NCBI taxonomy): domain Eukaryota; kingdom Metazoa; phylum Chordata; class Actinopteri; order Aulopiformes; family Paralepididae; genus Notolepis; species Notolepis coatsorum. Next base: position 137,610,906 of record NC_140173.1, read on the forward strand.
AAGCTGACTGAGGTGTTCTGTATACAAAATTGGTTTCTGTGAGACTTCCTGGCTCGCAGCTGGTTCCTATACTGATCCAGCTGTTTAAGGTCACGGGAAAACCCTCTCTATATGGCTTCCTGAATTCCCACTTAGAGACAATAGCCATTTAAGAATATGTATAATTCCCAAATTATACTACACAGGTACAGCAGCAGCAACACTTGGCACAACATCAGAGTGTGTGAATGGGGAGGTCTTTAAATACGCGGCCAAATCATGCGGTGGGGAGGAGACTGTCTATTAGGCGGGGGTGGGGGGGTTTGGACATTTACGGTGGCCAGTTTCGAATTGCAGCCTCCCGTAGGTGCTCTTTAAGAGCGGTGTATCTACAAAATGTTTATCTACTACTCAATTTGTATCTACAAAACATTCTGTTAATCATCTTCCCTTTATTCATTTGCTTAGATTTTTGTACACGTGATCTCAAGAAGGTGCTGAACGAGTTCATGTCTGGTCATTCTTTCCATGGTGGTATTCACTGTCAAAGATGCAAAGACAAATCATAATTTATATTCTCCTTTGTTTCATCACAATTTACTCAAGCCTATAACAGACACAATATTTCTGACACTGGGAATACATTCCCTGAGATCCATAGATGTCCCTAGATACCAAAAATATGCAAATGGGCCTTGTAGAAGTGGAGCAATCTTCCATTTACTTAGTGTTACGAAGGATCAGATTAAACCGAATATATATATTTATTACTTGATATATATTGCATAGTATTTGTATATCGTCTGATATCCCTTGTGTATTCTTTGTACATATACACGGAATATCCCTTTTACCTAGTACAGACCATAATATTTCGTTCTCCTATTGGACAGCGATCCCCTAGGCGCCACGGCCATACCCCCAAGGTCTAGTTCAAAGTCACCGCCAAAGACATGCCTGGACATGATCGGCTCTGCGCAAGAATACGAGACAGAAATAAGGCTGGTACTAGATTGTTCACCTAACGTATAAATACGGCGCAGGTGAATACAGAAGTATGTTACCCAATAAGTTGAAGCCTCACACCACGATACAACTTGCTGTGAAGTGGGCCCGTTTTTGCCCCGAAATAGAGCCTTGAGACCGCGTGCGAATTGATAGCTGAAGTATCAGAGTTTAATGCTGTACCGTCGAGTTCGACCTATTCTATTATTCAGTAATAGTCTATTTAAGTATAGTGTATCGTGCGGCTACCGTTCTACAGTGACCAGCATTACCAACGCTTCCTCGTACCTAGCTAGTGTGCTTATCCAGGCTGGGCGGCTTAACCTGGTGCCGTCATCCGAGGAGCCCTAGACGAGGACCGTGTGGATATGTACACTGGATAACCTACCCGACGACTACAGAGCCCTTTTCGGCTGGATTATATTTGCTTTGGTCCTGTATCTGATGGAGCGGAGAATCGTCTACACCCACAACTGTGTGGGATTTACCCTGTGAGGAGCATCGTCGAGCCCGCCTCTAGGACGCCTGAGGCTGGCTAGCTTTCCTTCATGCTGCACTGCATACCGGAGAATAGCTGTTGTTCGTCTGCGGATCAAGAGATTATTGCACTGTCTCCTGTACCTGGAGTCTCCTTATTCTTCGTTGACCCAGACTTTCGTTACCGACAAATCCTCTCCCTTGCTGGCCTACAACCGGAGGGACCCTACTAGTATCTCCCGCTGCCCTACTAGTGTACCATAGATATAATTCCTATGATACAGGTGGTATTCATTATCTCCTGCGTAATATTCTAATGGACTTACGCTCTTGACCTATTCATGCACATTCTTCGCCTTACAAGCGCGACTCTAATTCTCAAGTAATGTAAGATAATCTTCGTGCTGCTAATAAATATTATTCTAACCAAGATTTGTTGTGGAACCGTGTCATTGTGGAGGTGTTCATCTCATATACCTGTGTACTGTATGGCCAGTAGTAATGTACATAAGACAGTAGTGGTTTAATGATACCATACTTATTCAATACAGTCAGGGAATTGTACCCCTCAGTTACAATTGGTCCTTCGAGCCGGAGGGTAACTAGCGTAATATTAATATAATATTAATATTGACATGGCCAATGATGAACACTCCACAAACGGTTCTCCTAAGCTAGATCGCCCGCAGCGCAGACGGCAACCACCTCATTACCTAGAGGACTACGCTGCCAGTCTACTACCTAGCTTTATACAGACGTTAAACGCGGAAAAAACGGATAGTAAAAGTATGCCAAACCCTACCGACCAGGCGACCCCGCCAGTAGAGACCCTAGTGGGTTCTAACGTAACTGACCAAGCTCACGGGGGGACCAGGAGGGACCTGACATGACTTTACCCCCCGCCAACGTCGACGAGGTAGTCCCCGGAGAGCTCCAGGATAAAGAAAGCCCTCCAGGGACGGAACCCGACCCACCACCAGAAGAGACGCGCACCCAGGAGATGGACCTCCTCGGAGCACGACAGGAGAACGGATCTCCAACGAGCACTGCCAGAAGCCGATCACCTCCATCAGTGTCTTCCCCCAGCGAGGCGGACAAGATGCTGACGCAGGCCTTTATCGCCACCCTGGCAGCCTCCACTGAACGCGATCGACTCCAAGCACAGACGCTTAGCGAGCGCGAACATTCTTCCATGGAACAAGAGCGCCTCCGCGCGCAACACCAAAGTGAGCGCGAACACTCTACCATGGAAAGAGACCGCCTGCAGGCTCAACAACTAAGTGAGCGCGAACAATCTGCAGACCAAAGAGAACGCTTCCACGCGCAACTCCAAGCGCAAGCCCTTAGTGAACGCGAACACTCTGCGATCGAGCGAGAGCGTTTCCAGGCGCAGCAACGGAGTGACGACGACCGCATACGCCTAGAGACTAGACGCCTCCAGACGGAAGAGAATATGGAAAGAGACTGCGCCGAAGTCCAGCGCGCCGCCGCCGATGCACAGCGCGGAGCCACCAATGCACAGCGCGACGCAGCCCAAGCCCAGCGCGAAGCAGAGTGCGACCTCGCTCACATCAAGCGCGAAGCCGAGCGCGACCGATTACAAGCGCAGATAATGGAGCAACTGATTGCCAGGGTAACCCCCCCTCCCTCCGCACGGAGCTCCAGGGCCTCGTCAAGACAAGGGTCTAGGGCACCCTCCCCTACCCGATCAAGCGACCCTGAGCCCGGCCAACAGAGAGAGCCTATACCCCTCTCCGACCCCTTCCCCGACCGGTCCATGTGAGACCCAGCAACAGGGAAGAACCGGCCTACGCCGCTGAGAGACTAAATAAAAGATTACAGGATCTAGATGACCTGGCAGAGGAAGAAGAAGAGGGAGAGGAGGAAAGTCAAGCCCAACAGCAGCATCGTAGTCCACAGGACCAGGAGTCCCCAGTATAGCCCAGACTTTACCCCCGCGGCTCTGCGCTACAGACCCCCGACTCAATTCACGGGTGAGCTTGACGCACGACCAGCCCCGAGGAACAGCACCTGGGTACACGGGCCTTGGTACCCGACAGGTACCAGCCCACCACGACACGTAAGAGGAGACTCGCCTAGGAGGCCTCTCCTCCAACGCTCACCGATGTGCCAGCCATCCATGGCATCGTACCTTGGCACACCGACGTTCCCGGACTTCACACACGAGAACAGAGCACAGTACACAGAGCTACGAATGTGCTTAGAGACAATGATGTCCGATGTACCAGATGAACCGTACAAGTATGCTATCCTACTCAAGCACCTGAAGGTGCCCAGAGCGCACAATATAGCGCTGGCATATTCCACCTCTACTACCCCATACACCGCGGCTCTAGCAGCCCTCGACCAACGTTATGGACGCATATGGGACTACGTAATACAAGAGATAAGGAATATTGACCGTCTACCCCCAGCCACAGACAATCGCTCATTAGATGACCTGTCTATCAAGGTACAATCCCTGGTAGGGATGCTGGGGGCACAAAAGGAAAAGGGTATGCACGAACTGTACGCAAACTCTAATGTTGAGAGGATATTAGAGAAGCTTCCGCCCGCCCGACAAGAGCGCTTCAGGCGGCAAAGAGACCACCGTGATCCTAACGGTCCCGAGCCATCCCTCCTAGACCTAGCCGACTTCCTGGCGAGAGAAGTCAACAGCCTACGATTGGATACGTTCGTGCGGAGCGCGCCAAGCTCCAGAGAGGGACCTAGGAGAGCAAACGATGGCCGCAGGCTGGTGACCGTCATGCACCAAGCCGAATCAGTACCGAGCAACAAGAACCACAGTACCCCCTCGATGAAAGAGAAGTGGAAGATTGTATGCCCGTACTGCGAAAAGGAACACTGGCTGTCACACTGTGACACGTTCAAGAAGATGACCGCCGACGAGGTGAGTCAATGGATAAAGTCCAACCGCCGCTGTTACCGATGTGCGCGCAGTCACATGGCAGCCGAGTGCCGCTTAAAGAAGAGGTGTAGTCGGTGTGACGGAGCCCACTTGGACGTTTTACATGACAGTAACAGAAGAAAGCCTGCAACCTCAAGCAGCACAAAGGCAAGTGTCATGTACATTGACCCCGCCAGCAGCGGGGGCGCCCGGGTGCTCTTGAAGGTGGTCCGCGTAACATTGAGTTACGAGAACAATGTCATGGACACCTACGCCGTCCTTGACGACGGGTCAGAGAAGACCCTTCTCCTCGCGTCCGCTGCGGCCCAGCTGGGGCTGCGGGGGAGCGAAGAAACGATGACGATTCGGACAATAAGAAGAGACCTGAAGACGATCAAGGGCGAGAACGTCTCCTTCACTATCGCAGCAAGCGGGCAGCCAGAGAGACGGTATAGGATCACTAATGCTTTCACCAGCCAAGACATAGGCCTGTCGCAGTACACCTACCCCATCGCCAAGCTGATGGATAAATATGTGCACCTGCGTCAACTACCTATACCGCTCATAGACGGTGCCACCCCGACCCTGCTGATAGGATCCGACCATGCACACCTCATCGTCCCGATGGACCGGGTCCACACTGGGCCCAGAGGCTGTCCAGCAGCAGTCGAGACCCGCCTAGGATGGACACTACAAGGCCCCCTCTCTAGGTCTCCCAACCGAACAGCAGCCACTCGCTGCCTCCACTCCAGAGTGACAGAAGAAGACACCACCCTCCTACAGCACGTTGAGAGGCTATGGACACTAGAGACAATGCCCTTTAAGAACGAAAAGAAACACATTCGTTCCAAGGAAGACATTTATGCTATAGCCCTCCTCGAGCAGGGGACAAAGAGAGTCAAAGTCAACGGAGTGATGAGATACGCAACTCCACTCCTGAGGCGAGAGGGTATGCCTACCTTCCACGCCCCAAAAGAAGCGACGGAGCGGTATCTATCGAACACAGAGCGGCGCCTAGCCAGAGACCCCGCTCAAGCTACTGTGTACCGCGCTGAGATTGACAAGCTAATCACAGCGGGACACATAAAGAAAATTGACATTAAAGAGGCCGATCAGACGACCGAATCATGGTACGTGCCGCACCACAAAGTCCACCACAACGGCAAGGATCGGATTGTGTTTAACTGCAGCTACCAGATTGGATCACAAAATCTGAATAAAGAGCTCTTGCCTGGCCCAACACTCGGCCCCTCTCTACTAGGCGTGTTGCTACGTTTCCGCCAGGACAGGGTGGCCATCAGCGGCGACATCAAAGGGATGTTCCTGCAGGTGCGACTAGTGGAAGAGGACAAGCCCCTGCTGCGGTTCTTATGGAGAGAGAGGATCGGGGATGAGCAACCATCCATCTATCAATGGGAAGTCCTCCCTTTCGGAACCACATGCAGCCCATGCTGTGCTACGTTCGCACTGCAAAAACACGTCGCAGAAGACCCAGCAGCTGATGAAGAGGTCCGACAAAGTGTAGGAAATAGTTTCTACGTGGACAACTGTCTGCAAAGCGTCTCGACGCCAGAAGAAGCCGAGGCCCTCCTACTCAAGCTCCGCGCCTCCCTGATCAAAGGCGGCTTTGATCTCCGGCAGTGGGCCAGCAGCGACCCTCAAGTACTGTGCAGCCTCTCCCCAGAGGACAAGGCAGCAAGCAGCGAGACCTGGATGGCGACCATCCCAGGAGAAGCCCAAGAAATGACATTAGGACTAGTCTGGCGCTTCAAAACAGACTCGCTCCATTATAAACACACACCCCTGACCAAGGAGCAGGGAAGGTCGACTTCACTACCGACCACAAGACGGAGTGTATACAGAACACTCGCCAGACAATATGACCCGTTGGGATGTATTCTACCTTACACCACCAGGGCAAAGATGATTGTGCGAGCGCTATGGGACAAGGACCAGGGCTGGGACGATCCCATACCCGAACACCTTGCCTCCACATGGAGAGAGTGGGAGACAGAACTCAGCTCGCTCCCAGGTGTCAACATACGCCGCAGCTACTTCCCACCCACAGTGAGGCCGGAGACGTGTCAGATGGACCTGCACGTCTTCAGCGACGCCTCCGAAGTAGCCTACGGTTCGGTGGCCTACCTGCGGGCCCGAGAGGAGGGAGGAGAAATACATACTGCCTTCATCCTGGCTCGCTCAAGAATAGCCCCCCGCAAGCAACAATCTATCCCGCGTCTAGAGCTCTGCGCAGCCCTAGCAGGAGCGCAACTCGCCACGTTAATCCAACGTGAACTCACCATCCTGGTGCAAAGAACAATCCTGTGGTCAGACTCCATGACCGTACTCACATGGATCCAATCCGATTCGTGTAGATACAAGGTCTTCGTGGGAGTCAGAATCACAGAGATCCAAGAGTTAACAGAAGCAGCATGCTGGAGGTATGTGGACACAAAACAGAACCCAGCTGACGTCATCACACGGGGAATGTCCCTGGATGACCTCACCCGTCACAATCTCTATAGTGACGGTCCCGAGTTCCTCAAGCTCCCGGGACACCCACCCCACGGGAGGCGAGTGAAGAGGAGGCAGAGAAGAAGAAATCTATGTTCTGTGGGTTGACACACACACTCGTCCCCACAGATCCCAACATAGACGACTGCCTCACCCTTGAGAGTGCGCAGTTAAAGACATTCCTGTGGCACCACCCAGAGGTTCCGTCCACTACTGACATTACTGCAGCTAACTACGAAGAAGCAGAACTCCTTCTGCTACAGCGAGCCCAAAGAGACTCGTTCCCCGACGAGCTAGACTGTCTGCAGGGATCAAAGCCAGTCCCGTCAGACAGCAGACTGCTCCACTTAGCCCCTGAGAGCGACGCCCATAATCTCATCAGAGTGGGTGGTCGTCTGAGGAGAGCCCCAGACTTAACGGATGACGTCAAGTACCCGATAGTCTTAAACAGCCGACACAAGGTCACAGAGCTCATCATAAAGAAATACGACGAGGACGTGCACCACGCCGGGGCAGAGAGAGTCTTCGCGGAGATCAGACGTCGCTATTGGATACTGCAAGGAAGAGAAGCAGTACGACGCTTCCAGCGGACTTGTCTAGACTGTCGTAAATGGCGAGCACAGCCCAGTATACCCCGGATGGCTGACCTACCCCCCTGTCGCCTCCGACTCGGCGACAAGCCTTTTCACTCCACCGGTATGGACTGTTTTGGCCCGCTGTATGTAAAGAAAGGAAGAGGGACGGAGAAGCGGTGGGGTATTGTATTCAAATGCATGACCACCCGAGCGATACACATAGAACTCCTTCCAACCATGAGTACGGACTCATTCCTTATGGCCTTCCGGAGATTCACATCGCGGAAAGGAAAACCGTCTATATTATTGTCTGATCACGGGACAAACTTCAAAGGCGGAGAAAGAGAGCTGAGAAAGAGCTTCCAAGCTATGGGCCCAGAACTTAAGACCCACCTCGCTCCATCTCAGATTGATTTCCAGTTTAACCCCCCGAATGCACCTCACTTCGGTGGAACTTGGGAACGAGAAGTACGTTCAATAAAGACAGCCCTGTACGCCGTGCTTGGGGCCCAGACCGTGGCGGAGGAAGTCCTAACGACAGTCCTCACGGAGATCGAGGGAGTATTGAACTCAAAGCCCCTCGGTTACGTCTCAAGTGATGTAGCAGATGTCGACCCAGTCACCCCCAACACTCTCTTGATGGGGCGGCTGGACCCCGCGCTACCACAGACAGTGTACAGGCCTGAAGAAGCGAATGGCCGAAGGCTGTGGAGGTACAGTCAAGTATTGGCTGACAAGTTTTGGAACAGTTTCCTCCTCCACTATCTACCGTCTCTACAGACCCGCCAGAAATGGGTGAAAGAAAGAGACAATTTGACGGAAGGTACAGTCGTCATGATTATCGACCAGTCACTACCCCGAGCTATGTGGCCGGCCGGCCGCGTAAGCAAAGTGATCACTGGTGCCGACGGAAAGGTCAGAGCGGCAGAAGTGCTCGTCCAAGGGCGGACATACACCCGACCCGTGGCGAGGCTGATAGAGTTGCCAAGGCTCCCCGACTCTCTTGATGACGACCATGACCCCCTGACTTTGTGAACTGCCCTACCCTCACAACGGACATTGAGTTGTGGACAGTGCGGTTAATCTGTCTCTGCTTATCTAATTAGGTGCGGACTAATTAGGAGGCGGCTGTTACGAAGGATCAGATTAAACCGAATATATATATTTATTACTTGATATATATTGCATAGTATTTGTATATCGTCTGATATCCCTTGTGTATTCTTTGTACATATACACAGAATATCCCTTTTACCTAGTACAGACCATAATATGTCGTTCTCCTATTGGACAGCGATCCCCTAGGCGCCACGGCCATACCCCCAAGGTCTAGTTCAAAGTCACCGCCAAAAACATGCCTGGACATGATCGGCTCTGCGCAAGAATACGAGACAGAAATAAGGCTGGTACTAGATTGTTCACCTAACGTATAAATACGGCGCAGGTGAATACAGAAGTATGTTACCCAATAAGTTGAAGCCTCACACCACGATACAACGTGCTGTGAAGTGGGCCCGTTTTTGCCCCGAAATAGAGCCTTGAGACCGCGTGCGAATTGATAGCTGAAGTATCAGAGTTTAACGCTGTACCGTCGAGTTCAACCTATTCTATTATTCAGTAATAGTCTATTTAAGTATAGTGTATCGTGCGGCTACCGTTCTACAGTGACCAGCATTACCAACGCTTCCTCGTACCTAGCTAGTGTGCTTATCCAGGCTGGGCGGCTTAACCTGGTGCCGTCATCCGAGGAGCCCTAGACGAGGACCGTGTGGATATGTACACTGGATAACCTACCCGACGACTACAGAGCCCTTTTCGGCTGGATTATATTTGCTTTGGTCCTGTATCTGATGGAGCGGAGAATCGTCTACACCCACAACTGTGTGGGATTTACCCTGTGAGGAGCATCGTCGAGCCCGCCTCTAGGACGCCTGAGGCTGGCTAGCTTTCCTTCATGCTGCACTGCATACCGGAGAATAGCTGTTGTTCGTCTGCGGATCAAGAGATTATTGCACTGTCTCCTGTACCTGGAGTCTCCTTATTCTTCGTTGACCCAGTCTTTCGTTACCGACAAATCCTCTCCCCTGCTGGCCTACAACCGGAGGGACCCTACTAGTATCTCCCGCTGCCCTACTAGTGTACCATAGATATAATTCCTATGATACAGGTGGTATTCATTATCTCCTGCGTAATATTCTAATGGACTTACGCTCTTGACCTATTCATGCACATTCTTCGCCTTACAAGCGCGACTCTAATTCTCAAGTAATGTAAGATAATCTTTGTGCTGCTAATAAATATTATTCTAACCAAGATTTGTTGTGGAACCGTGTCATTGTGGAGGTGTTCATCTCATATACCTGTGTACTGTATGGCCAGTAGTAATGTACATAAGACAGTAGTGGTTTAATGATACCATACTTATTCAATACAGTCAGGGAATTGTACCCCTCAGTTACACTTAGGTATGTATTTTTAGGCGGATTTTCAGAAAACAGGGCTAGGGCTTGACAGGTTAAGAGCAGCTCATTTGAACTGTGTTAGCTGGACAATGCTACAGTGAGACTTTATTTATTGTTTAATTGATACAACACAGCATCAGAACCAAGTGATCACAGTAACGCTAACTTGTTAGCGAGACTAGCATGTTATGTATCTCTAGGCTATGCACTGGAGCTACCATGCTACAATTAGCTGTACAATGCTATGGCAAAAGCTCACTAATGGCAAACCATGCAGCTTCCAGTTGATGCTGGATTACCTATGTTACGTGATATTGTACTATCCTAGAGCTGTATATAAAACAAAGTAATGTACAATTCTGCATATCGAACTGGTTTAGGTAAGGCATTTTATTAATCTCATATTTTGCTATTCCCACATTGTAGATAATGGCTCCTCATGATAATGGTTGTTGCAATTCTGGTAATCCAATCTTGACACAACTTGAACTGCCTTGGTTGAATTGTTTTTGCAGAGCAATGGATGGAACAGCTAGTGTCTGGTGAAGATGCATCAATCTCAATGAAAGCCAGGGACTGCATCAAAGCGGTGGTGAATGCCACACATCCTGGGGACACAGCAGCGGAAGACATAACATGCAACACCATCCTCTCTCCACCACCTCCACCAACATGCAACACCGTCCTCTCTCCACCACCTCCACCAACATGCAACACCGTCCTCTCTCTCCACCACCTCCACCAACATGCAACACCGTCCTCTCTCCACCACCTCCACCAACATGCAACACCGTCCTCTCTCCACCACCTCCACCAACATGCAACACCGTCCTCTCTCCACCACCTCCACCAACATGCAACACCGTCCTCTCTCCACCACCTCCACCAACATGCAACACCGTCCTCTCTCCACCACCTCCACCAACATGCAACACCGTCCTCTCTCCACCACCTCCACCAACATGCAACACCGTCCTCTCTCCACCACCTCCACCAACATGCAACACCGTCCTCTCTCCACCACCTCCACCAACATGCAACACCGTCCTCTCTCCACCACCTCCACCAACGTGCAACACCGTCCTCTCTCTCCACCACCTCCACCAACGTGCAACACCGTCCTCTCTCTCCACCACCTCCACCAACATGCAACACCGTCCTCTCTCCACCACCTCCACCAACATGCAACACCGTCCTCTCTCTCCACCACCTCCACCAACATGCAACACCGTCCTCTCTCTCCACCACCTCCACCAACATGCAACACCGTCCTCTCTCCACCACCTCCACCAACATGCAACACCGTCCTCTCTCTCCACCACCTCCACCAACATGCAACACCGTCCTCTCTCTCCACCACCTCCACCAACATGCAACACCGTCCTCTCTCTCCACCACCTCCACCAACATGCAACACCCTCCTCTCTCTCCACCACCTCCACCAACATGCAACACCATCCTCTCTCCACCTCCTCCACCAACATGCAACACCGTCCTCTCTCTCCACCACCTCCACCAACATGCAACACCCTCCTCTCTCTCCACCACCTCCACCAACATGCAACACCATCCTCTCTCTCCACCACCTCCACCAACATGCAACACCATCCTCTCTCTCCACCACCTCCACCAACATGCGACACCGTCCTCTCTCCACCACCTCCACCAACATGCAACACCGTCCTCTCTCTCCACCACCTCCACCAACAACATGCAACACCGTCCTCTCTCCACCACCTCCACCAACATGCAACACCATCCTCTCTCCACCACCTCCACCAACATGCAACACCATCCTCTCTCCACCACCTCCACCAACATGCAACACCGTCCTCTCTCCACCACCTCCACCGACATGCAACACCGTCCTCTCTCTCCACCACCTCCACCAACATGCAACACCATCCTCTCTCCACCACCTCCACCAACATGCAACACCGTCCTCTCTCCACCACCTCCACCGACATGCAACACCGTCCTCTCTCTCCACCACCTCCACCAACATGCAACACCGTCCTCTCTCCACCACCTCCACCAACATGCAACACCGTCCTCTCTCCACCACCTCCACCAACATGCAACACCGTCCTCTCTCCACCACCTCCACCAATGCTCATGCCTGCATGCCACGCTCCTTTTGCATGTGTTCCGCTCCAGACTATAGTAGGCATTTGCCGGTCCAGTTGTGTAGATAATTCTGCTAATTCATCTTGGGCCTTAGCTGCCAAACTAACAGCTGGGGCTATAGAGAAAGAGAGAGCTGAACGTATCCGAGAGCTATAGTCATAGACTTTATTCATTGGAGATATTTGAGAACAAATAACACTATTTCCCCTTTGCCCTATATTTGCAATGTAAATACGCCTTCGGTAGTGAGTATAGTGTAGTGGCGGACATTTTGTGCTCTACCGAGCACACTTTTTAGTGTGTGTGTGCGCTTACAGTATCAAATCAAATCAAAATCAAATCAAATGTATTTGGACAAGGAAAAGTTAAATAGTAAATGGACATGTCCAGCAGTATCGGTTGTTCTTCTATGTAGAGCACGAGATGCAGCCACACAGTGCAAGATGGAAGCGGCACAGAGAGTTGCGAGCTTTTGGTGCATTGCGTTTGCCGGACTGCATCAAAATAAAGTTTTAGTGTTTTTAAGTATTTTAACTTCATTCATATACACCGAGCAAGAGCAGCGTGCCCTGGTTCACAAAATTCAGATACAACTGTAAAAACTAGGCGTCGCCGTTGCAGATCAGATATGAATTATGGGACTCTATTTTGAAAAAAATACGTATGGTAGTCAATAGTGAGCGATACATACATGTTGATCCTGTATGAGTTGTGCCGTGATTTACACATATGATGTTTGTCCATTTAAAAGATAATTTAGTCAAGAAGGTTGATTGAATCATAAGTTAGCTAATGTTAACTAACATTATCGATAGCTTTTGATGCTATAGGTAACATTAGCTAGCTGACAATTACACTATTAAATTGAAAAACATCATATGTGTTATTCATGGTACAATTCAAACGGAATCAAAAAATGATTTGTATCTCACCATTGACTCCCATACATATTTTTCCCCAAAATAGGGTCCCATCTGGGTTCAGCAGAAGGGGGGGGGGGACTTCACCTCTCTATAGGCTCAGTACAGAGATCAGCTGCTGTACTATATATAGCCACCAGAGGTAAAGGGCATACCCTCTCCCACTGATCAACATGTGGTTCCATGGTGTAATGGTTAGCACTCAGGACTCTGAATCCTGCGATCCGAGTTCAAATCTCGGTGGGACCTACTTTTTCAGAAGAAACTAGTGTCTGTGTATGAAGAGAGTGAGACAGGGACAAAAATATGGCAGGGAGTTAAAGTTAGATTGTCAAGATACAAGTAAAGGTTAATTTCCACCATAAGTGCAGAGATCCACCAGTGTGCCACATTCAATTAACTTCCTATGTAGAGGCAATGCATCCATGCAGTGTATGATGGAAACAGCATGGCCGGTTGGGAGGCGTTGTTGCAACGTATTTAGTGTAAAGTTAACTTGATTTTAACTTCATGTAAATACATCAGGCCAAAGTCTGGCTCATGAAATTCAGATAGAACTGTCAAACTAGGAGTCGCAGATCAAATATGAATTAAGATCCAGCAATTGCATATCCCAGTGGTTCTCAAACTGTGGTACGTGTACCACTAGTGGTACTTGGTGGTACTGCTGGTGGTACTTGAAAACATTTACAAAAAAGCAAAAAAAAATAAAAATAAAAAATATATATACATATATATTTTTTTTTTTGCAGTCAGGCCACTGAACTTAGAAGCAGGCCAGGCCAGTGTTTCTGGTTGCGGCGGCACGATAGTTAGATAACCTAAGTGGGGAACAACCAGGAGATCACTGTGACAGAGAGTAATGTAGTCTAAACAGTCATAAATCTTTAATTCAACTTCAGCCCTGATCATAACCATTTATTTTTTGATTTTTTGTAATGTCAGATAAAAAAATGTAATACTCCCACTTTTCTGAAAAGAGTTGGTGTTAAATCTGACATTACAAAAAATCCATCAAAATCTGTTTTGCTGCTAATCATTGACACATGCCTAGCCTGTAATAATCCCCCCCAGAAAAATGTACTTTGCATTTGATATATTGAAAATATTTTACTTTTTGTGTGTTTTTTTAACAATAGTTTGTGATGCCATCACACAAACTGGCATTTAAAGGGTAAACATAAATTTTTTTATTGAATATGTGTTTTCTTTTCTTTTTTACAATAATTTGTGATGCCCATCACAAACACTGGCATTTAAAGGGTAACATTTCAAAAATTCCTTCACCAGAATGCAGGAAATTAAGTTTTTGTAACAAAATAATTGTGTGTGTGTGTGTGTGTGTGTGAGAGAATGATGGACAATTGCTTGCTGTGTGAGAGAGAGAGAGAGAGAGAGAGAGAGAGAGAGAGAGAATTAAGTACATTTTCTGAAATACAGTTGTTCTTACTTTTCTCACTTGCTATGTGAGAATGTTAGTTATTATGTTCTCAATGCCCCTTGCATTGTATGAGTTGTGTGGAAGCGTTTGCTAGTTCTTTTTTTCTTTTTTTTTTGATCTTTTCCCCCCTCCATTTTCCTCAGATTTTTCTCCCATCCCAATGTTAGTCGTTATGCCAATTCCCAATCCCCTTCCTGGACGCTGCGCACTTACCCCCCACAGTCGGTCTGGGAGAGTGGAGGCTATCACGTGCTTCCTCCGACACACGTCCAGCCAATCAACCGCTTCTTTTCACCTGGCAGCGCGGATTCTCATTGAGAGGGCGTAGCGTGTGGAAGGATCACACTATCCCACTCAAGTCCTATCCGCGCTTAGCAGGCGCCCCGACCGAACTGTAGGAGTCGCTGTTTACAACGACCCGGACCCACCCCGCCAGCTTCTCCCACCCTCTAATACTGCCAATTGTATTAGTGTGAAGTTTGTGAATGGCCAGCCAAGCTGGTGACAACCCCGGAGCTGTGAGCTGGATTCGAACAGGCGAATCTAGCCGCTCCGGGGTTTGGTGACGAACGCAATCTCCGTTACGCCACCTGACCGCCCCCAACTGAACATTTTGAAAGATTAAAGATAGAGCTGATAGCGATAGCAACTGAACATTTTGAAAGATTAAGATTAAAGATAGAGCTGATAGCGATAGCAACTGAGCATTTTTGAAAGATTAAAGATAGAGCTGATAGCGGATCTATTTGAGGCGAAGGGGCGGCGCAGAGAGGGTCGCATCCTCCCGGTCATCATCACGGTACGTCCAACACTCCGGTCATCACTCAGAGACAGCCACTCACAGGGAGACAGGGAGACAGGGAGACAGGGAGACAGGGAGACAGGGAGACAGGGAGACAGGGAGACAGGGGGACAGGGGGACAGGGAGACAGGGAGACAGGGAGACAGGGAGACAGGGGGACAGGGAGACAGGGAGACAGGGAGACAGGGGGACAGGGGGACAGGGAGACAGGGAGACAGGGAGACAGGGGGACAGGGGGACAGGGAGACAGGGAGACAGGGAGACAGGGAGACAGGGGGACAGGGAGACAGGGAGACAGGGAGACAGGGAGACAGGGAGACAGGGAGCCGGGACAGGCGTTAGACAGTTTGCGTGATTGTGATGGGCGGACATAGCAATAGATACAAGTGGTAAGCATATATGTGAATAGAATAGATATATGTAGTAAGCATATTATGTGAATAGAATAGAAGTACTTAACCCAGCAATGAACGTCTGAACCGCGTTGACAGAAGACGGTAAGAAGCTGATCCATGGCCTCGTGGTGCACGTAGAACAGTCACTGCAATCTTGGGCAAGACCCCGAGACATCCACCACCTTGGTCAGCACTACGAGACAACGACTCAGAGAGAGAGGGGGGGGGGTTGGGACAGGGGTTAGAGAGTTCCCATGTTTGTAGTAGGCGGAGATGGAGCAATAAATACATGTAGTGACCATATGCATACATGGTGACAGTGGAATTATAGTATATAAGAAAATTGTGAAATTGAGTAATAGATAGACCTACTGAAAGCGTATGGATACAGGATGAGATACAAGACAATAGCTCAGGGCTCATATGCCCCGGGGGGGCAGGAGAAGCCGCTCAGAATGGATTAGGGTTTCAGCATCAGCCAGAGTTAAAATGGGGCGAATCTTTGCGATATTACGAAGATGGAAGAAGGCAATTTTGGTGAAATTTTGTATATGCCCATTAAATGAGAGGGAGGAATACAAAATTACTCCGAGGTTTTTTATGGTGGAGCTCTGGGTGAAGTATCAAAGTTGAGTATGCATGTGTGTGTACTACATGTGTTTACTCTGTGTTTACTCTGTTCATGCTCACAATCTGTTTACATTCAACATCTATTTATATTCCGCAACATCTTGCAGCTTTCAGTCCAAAACAATGCTCTTCTTTCCAAGTGTGTGTGTGTGTGTGTGCGTGCGTGCGTGCGTGCGTGTGTGTGTGTGTGTGTGTGTGTGTGTGTGTGTGTGTGTGTGTGTGTGTGTGTGTGTGTGTGTGTGCATGCGTGCATGCGTGCGTGCGTGCGTGCGTGCGTGCGTGCGTGCGTGCGTGCGTGCGTGTGTGTGTGTGTGTGTGTGTATTGCCTTCTCTCTGGCTCCTTCACTCCCTCTCCAACCAGCCCCAGTCATGCACGGCTCTGGGCTCTGAGTGGGGCAGCTTTGTAAGCCATCAAAGGGCTGAGCAAAGAGACATGGGTCTTAATTGTTGTGCTTTATCGGGGGGGGGGGGGGGGGGGGGGGGGGATAAAGGCGGGCTGTGCATCAATTTAGAATGCCTTTATTAGACTACAAAGAACACCGTGCTGACAGAGAGATAATTGGAGTTTGAAATAGGTCAATTGGCAGAGGGAAACTGGGGGGACAGGAGTAGAGAGGAGAGGGAAGAGAGACCGGATCAGGAGGGGATGTTGGCAGAGGTGTTTTATTTTATCAGGTAGTTTTATGAGAGGAACGGTAGATTCTGGGGCTGGTGACACAGAGCTCAAATATACCATCTCACTTGTCCAAGTTGAAATAACCCACAGAGCTGAATCAATCCCCAGGTGCACTCATTAATCACCACTGAACATGGGGAGCAGGTGCATCGTGCAAATGTGCTAATACACTAATACCTCGTACCCTCAACCCTCATTCCAACTTCACTTATTTGATGTAAAAAGGAATTAAGGTTTGAATTTCCAATGCAATTCTAGTTTGGAATCGCAAACATTCAGTCACCTCGAATTCATTATAATTTCTCTTGAATTATCTAAAATGTAACTATTTTATAAACTAATGTCATAAGATCTTCAATCATAACATCCATTGGTTAGTTTTACTTTCATGACAGCCAGTTATGGCTGTCATGAAAGTAAAACTAACCAATGAATGTTATGATTGAAGATCTTATGACATTAGTTTATAAAATAGTTACATTTGAGATATATATATATATAATATAAAAGACAAATTATGTGTGATATTTGACGAGTGAAGTTTGTCAAATATTTGTTGATGAATCGTTGAACTGTGTCAAACATTTGTTGAGGATACGTGACATTTAAAGGTGTGTGTGGATTTGCTGAGTCTCAATATTTGGAAAGTGAAGAGTCAAACATTTGTTGGGGCATTATTGAATTGTTTAAATCAAAAACAGGATGGTTGATTAGCTTGTCTATCTCACAGCTTGTTAATGTGACTAACTATATTTGTCTGGTTATATTTTTGTAATGCGAGTAGCCTAAACAAAGTAAAACAAAGGCGTACCTTCATTAACAATCTGTCCACTACACTACACCACATGCAAAATACTAATTTTGGTATTCATTTTAAATGCAACTTAACAAGTACGACAGATGATCTGAGATAATGGATACAAAAATTCCAAAACCTGAAAATCATGCATTCTGGCACAATGCATATTCAAGTTGTATTGCATTGTATTGTATTGTATTTTATTCTAATTAAGGATCGATAGTCACGTTCTGTGCGTTTTCCCACCTAATTGTAGATCGGCTACTCTTGTGAGGCGGGCATGCTGTCTCTGTCACCTCTGGGCTTTTGAGCGGAGAAGAGAGTGCTGTCTCTCTCGCTCCATCCCTGACATGAATATGGGTGTTTTTATGTGTGCAGTGAATGGCATAGCTTAAGTTAAGTGGCCTGTTGTATTCTGCCTGGGCCCTAATGGCTTCCATGGGGGTGTCAGTGGTGGGGTTGGGTGTGTGTGTGGGGGGGGGGGGGGGGGGGGGGGGATGAAGGAGAGGCCTGTAGTACCATGCCTAATCAGCCTTTCTCGCCAGGGTCAAGACATTCTGTCTGGGTCTGCCGTGCTCCCTGCCACCGAGGACTTGCCCATTCAGCCGCACAATGTCCCTGTCAGTCCCGACAACACTTCCTGCCTTCGCTGGCTCCAGCCCTCGCAGGGATACACAATATTTCACAGCTCCCAACAATGGCCTGTCTGCCTGCACCCACCATATGGTTACTATGGGCCACAATATTGACACACATCACTAATTATTCAAAAAAAAGAAGCTGAGTGAGTGAGCGAGTGAGGGAGTGAGTGAGTGAGTGGGGAATGGAGAAGGCATGTCGGTTATCTCCGCTCGGTTTGCAAGGTTCTCCATGTGGGAACCCTGAGGTTCTGTCAATAACACTGTGAGAAAGAAATTGTTGTTGAATGTTACCCTCTCTTTTCCCCCTCTCTCTTTAAATACAATGTGGTTATGGTCAAACTGGTTTGCCTATTCCAAAAGTGATTATATTAATTAACATATTGACAAATAGCTATAAGAAAAGAAAAGAAATACCCATATTGAGAACATATGCTGCACTTACATTTAATGTATATTAAGAGAGAGAAAAAAAGTATGTGAACCGAGGATATTTAGTTTTGAAGTGAGTTTGAAGGGAAATATTGGCAATGTATTGTGTGAACAGAAGGACATCTGTGTTGTAGTCTATTAGGCATCCCCTGGCTACACCTCTGTCCAACATATGTATATTCTTATTCCCACGGGGGCTAGCTTCCTAATGGCATGATGACAACACCACGACAGGCGACTTGCAGTCTATGGATTCTGCGGAGCTGTAGAACTACAGAAAAAAGAGCAGATAACACAATATCAGCAGAGCAGGAGATTTAGTTCATAAAGATAAACAGTAGGCCTATTGACCAGACAAGTCAAGTGTTTTTGGTTTTGTTTTCTGTCTCACCAGATTGTTTCGGGGGAAAGGACGCCATGGACGCTCATTGATTGATTGATTGATTGAAAATGTTATTAACAGATTGCAGAATGGGTACAATACAGTACGGCTCAATACACACAATTGTTAAGGGGATGCAGACCAGAGAAAGACTTTCGTCTTGTTTACATCAGGGTCCCCCATTTTCAATTCATCATAACATATATGACATACAGATAGACAGTACTGTTACATTCCAGATATTTATGACATACCAGATCTACAAATATACAGTACTGTTTAAGAGTTCAACGCCTGTCATATAGACCCTGGCATTGGAAACTCTGATTAATAGATAGAGTTTCTAAAAAGAGAGTATACATTATATACATTTGAGAGTATATACATTTGAGGGGGAAGAAACTGTACATTGGAGGAGGTTGGGTAGGTGGGGGGTGGGGGGGGGGACTGTACATTGGAGGGGGTTGGGTGGGGGGGGAAACTGTACATTGGACGGGGTTGGGTTTGGACATTTACAGGGGCCAGTTTCGAATTGCAGCCTCCCGTAGGTGCTCTTTGAGAGCGGTTTTGAAGGTCGGTAGTGATTCACATTCCTTTACAGCTGTGGGTGACGGGCGTTCCACATATATATATATATTTTTTTGATGACGAATACTTTATTTTCGGTCTTTGTTTACAGATCAATCAAAAACACACTTGTGTGGACTTTAAACAAAAACTAAAAAAAATCACAAATTTACATATTCCATGTAAGCTCACACACAACATCCAAACTCAATGACCGAAAAAAGGAATAGGCTGAAGCACATGCTTATTTTTGCCTTGATCATTGCGAAACGTGTTTAGTCCCTTGTTTGAGCTGAATCTGGGTTTAACATGATTTGTGGAGCTCCCTCTGGTGTTGTGGTTGTGGTATTCACTGACCTTTGGTACATGGGTACCTTAGTGGTGTAGTGTTTCTTGTAGACCAGGCCCATTGCAAGTTGCTGTACTCTGTCGTCTACTCTAAGCCATCCTAGGTTGTCAAAGTGGGCAGGGGTGAGGTGGGTTTTAGGAGTGAGGTTAAGCAGTAGTCTGACCTGTTTGTTTTGTGATGTTTGTAATCTTGTTTTAGTGCCTTTGGTACCATGAGGTGCAGGCCTAGTCGTAGTACCCTTGAATGAGTGCTCCTGTTAGAGTCTTCAGGGTATTCTTGTTTACCAGAGAGGAGATCCGGTACAATAATCTTGTTTGTTGTTTGACTTTTTTGATTACATTGGTTGCCATTTTGTCACAGGAAAGATTTGCCTCTAGGATGGAACCCAGGTATGTAATTTCATCTTTCCTTGTGACAATATTGTCACCCACTGTAACAGAGAAGCCGTTGGTCTTGCTGAGTTTGTTATTTGATCCGAAGAGAATGGACTCTGTTTTGCCCAGGTGTAATGATAGTTTGTTATCAGCGAGCCAGGTGCAGATTCTGCCCAGTTCAGAGCTGAGGGTTTTTTCAACCTGCAACTTGTCCCTGTCAGAGACCAGCAGGGCTGAGTCGTCTGCGAACAGGAACAGGTTGCAGTCACAGGATGATGACATGTCATTTGCATAAATTCGTAAATTAGATAAATTTTCGACCTGTTCGTATACTATTTTTTCCATGACTTTCGAGATGGAGGTAAGAATAGAAACAGGGTGGTAGTTGCCTGGGTCCAATTTGTTGCCCTTTTTGTGCAGGGTTACTCTCGCAATTTTGAAGTCCTTGGGGACGTGTCCCTGTTTTATGGAGAGGTTTATTATGTGTGTGATGACTGGGGTGATGGCGGCTGCTGAGTCTCTGAGGGATTTGGAGGGGATATTGTCATGGCCAGTAGTAGCCTTGTTAGGTTGGAGGGCGCTCAGTTTTTTGTGTACCTCAGCTGTTGTTACCATTTCGAGTTTGAAATCGTCTTTGCGGACGCCTAGGTTATTGTAGTAGGCTAGGATGTGTTCTACCCCAAAATGCCCTGAGTGGGAGGGTAGTTTATTTACCAGTGTGTGGCTATATGTTTGTAAAGAAAATGTTTAAGTAATTGGCCACATCCAGCTTGTCTCACAGGAAGAAAACTCTTCCTAACCAAATACTATCAATTAATTAATAAAATGTTACGCTAGCTTGGTGGATAAGTGAGAGAAAACTCTTCCTAAACAAATTCTATTCATTAATTAATCTATTTTTATGCTAGCTTGTTGGATAAGTGAGAGAAAACTCTTCCTAACCAAATACTATTCATTAATTTATTTATTTTCACCCTAGCTTGGTGGATAAATTAGATTGTAGAAGCGGAGGCGTTATCAGTGAGGCTATCCAACAATCATCTTGGGGGAAAAGGCTGAAACTAATGAGGCAGCAACACATTATACTGTATATATAGCCTACACATATGTTAGTCGTGTCGTTACTATTTTCCATTTAGTAGTATTCTTTCTCTGCCTCTGTTTCTCTGTTCTCTACATTTCAGGGCCTCCTTGTGTTGCAACCCTCACCTCATGTACAGCAGGGTATTAAAGCACAATAGAAATCCTTGCTTAGTGGGGAAGTCAGCTAATTACCTGGTGTCAGCTCTGCTGTGAAATTGTCCTCCGATTGTCTAATTGAGCATCAGCGGCTGCTATATTATTATAGTTTACCCAATTTTAAACATCATCTACGAAATACATAGCACTAAAATGCATTTGTCATAACCACCTTGGCAGGGGGGAATTCTTTTCTTTTTTTCATTTACAAAATTACAAATTATCTGGATTCATCAAGTCAACTAGTTTCAGTGATTACAGTTATTTTTCAAACTTTCCTTGAGTGCTTTTTGGATCATGAAGTATTTATCATTTCACTTCTTTAAGTTCATAACCTGTCTAACCCTCTCAGAAGATTAACCACTCTCTCTCTCTCTGCCCAGCTGTGTCTCTCAGATATAGCCCGAGCCGTGTCATTCTCCTAGACCCAACCTAAACCCTAGCCCTCTCATTATCCTACGCCCAACCTAAACCCTAGCCCTCTCATTATCCTACGCCCAACCTAAACCCTAGCCCTCTCATTATCCTAGATCCAACTTTAACTCTTGCCCTCTCATGCTTCTAGACCCAAACCCAACTCGAGCCCTCTCATTCTTCTAGACCCACCCTAAACTCTTGCCCTCTCATTCTTCTAGACCCAACCTAAACTCTCACCCTCTCATTCTCCTAGACCCACCCTAAACTCTCACCATCTCATTCTCTTAGGCCCAACCTAAACTCTCACCCGCTCATTCTCCTAGACCCAACCTAAACCCTAGCCCTCTCATTCTCTTAGGCCAACCTAAAACCTAGCCCTCTCATTCTCTTAGGCCCAACCTAAAACCTAGCCTCTCATGCTCCTAGACCCAACCTAAACTCTCACCTCTCATTCTCCTAGACCTAGACCCAACCTAAACCCTAGCCCTCTCATTCTCCTAGACCCAACCTCAACCCTCTCCCCTGGCTTTCTCACCAAGCCCTCTCCTCTTGACCCTCTTCAGGCCCAAATCCATGTATCAGTCCCAAACCTTCCATCTCTTCCATTCCACCCCCCCCCCCCCCCCGCCCCCTCCAGCCCCAACCCCAGCCCTTTTCCTCATCCTACTCCACCAGCCTCATCCTCTGCCCCAGGTCTAACACAGGCATCTCTCTGCATACCCCCACCCACCCCCAGAGACAGCAGCCCCGGCTCCAGCCGCGTCCCTAGTAGTAGTAGTAGTAGTAGTAGCCCCAGCCTGGCCCAGCCCGGCTGCCCCCTGCATGGTGGGAACGTCCTCCTGTGCAGCAGGCCATGACAAGCCCATGTTGGGATAGGCCTCTGCTCTCCACTCCACAAGTCACTTGATTGACAGTCCTCACTGAGGGGGGCGGGATTCCCCACATGTCAATCAAAGTGCCATAGTAGGTTGAAGATGCTAGGTGTGGGGGATATGAAGGGTTCAGACACTATAGGGCTGCCCTAGAGTGAAAATTGGGGGGTTTGAATTCTGAGTGGAAGAGAGAACAATAATGATCTTCTCC
>NC_140173.1:137634296-137694296 GCF_963971535.1 Notolepis coatsorum
GGAGGGGGGGAGGGGGGGGGGTGGAATGGAAGAGATGGAAGGTTGGGACTGATACATGGATTTGGGCTGAAGAGGGTCAAGAGGAGAGGGCTTGGTGAGAAAGCCAGGGGAGAGGGTTGAGGTTGGGTCTAGGAGAATGAGAGGGCTAGGGTTTAGGTTGGGTCTAGGAGAATGAGAGGGCTAGGGTTGAGGTTGGGTCTAGGAGAATGAGAGGGCTAGGGTTGAGGTTGGGTCTATGAGAATGAGAGGGCTGGGGTTGAGGTTGGGCCTAAGAGAATGAGAGGGCTAGGGTTTAGGTTGGGTCTATGAGAATGAGAGGGCTAGGGTTGAGGTTGGGTCTAGGAGAATGAGAGGGCTAGGGTTGAGGTTGGGTCTAGGAGAATGAGAGGGCTAGGGTTGAGGTTGGGTCTATGAGAATGAGAGGGCTGGGGTTGAGGTTGGGCCTAAGAGAATGAGAGGGCTAGGGTTTAGGTTGGGTCTATGAGATGAGAGGGCTAGGGTTGAGGTTGGGTCTAGGAGAATGAGAGGGCTAGGGTTGAGGTTGGGTCTAGGAGAATGAGAGGGCTAGGGTTGAGGTTGGGTCTAGGAGAATGAGAGGGCTAGGTTTTAGGTTGGGTCTATGAGAATGAGAGGGCTATGGTTTAGGTTGGGCCTAAGAGAATGAGAGGACTAGGGTTTAGGTTGGGCTTATGAGAATGAGAGGGCTAAGGTTGGGTCTAGGAGAATGAGAGGGCGAGAGTTTAGGGTGGGTCTAGAAGAATGAGAGGGCTCGAGTTGAGTTTGGGTCTAGGAGCATGAGCGGTCAAGAGTTAAAGTTGGATCTAGGATAATGAGAGGGCTAGGGTTTAGGTTGGGCGTAGGAGAATGAGAGGGCTAGGGTTTAGGTTGGGCGTAGGATAATGAGAGGGCTAGGGTTTAGGTTGGGCGTAGGATAATGAGAGGGCTAGGGTTTAGGTTGGGCGTAGGATAATGAGAGGGCTAGGGTTTAGGTTGGGTCTAGGAGAATGACACGGCTCGGGCTATATCTGAGAGACACAGCTGGGCAGAGAGAGAGAGAGTGGTTAATCTTCTGAGAGGGTTAGACAGGTTATGAACTTAAAGAAGTGAAATGATAAATACTTCATGATCCAAAAAGCACTCAAGAAAAGTTTGAAAAATAACTGTAATAACTGAAACTAGTTTGACTTGATGAATCCAGATAATTTGTAATTTTGTAAATGAAAAAAAGAAAATAATTCCCCCCCTGCCAAGGTGGTTATGACAAATGCATTTTAGTGCTATGTATTTCGTAGATGATGTTTAAAATTGGGTAAACTATAATAATATAGCAGCCGCTGATGCTCAATTAGACAATCTGAGGACAATTTCACAGCAGAGCTGACACCAGGTAATTAGCTGACTTCCCCACTAAGCAAGGATTTCTATTGTGCTTTAATACCCTGCTGTACATGAGGTGAGGGTTGCAACACAAGGAGGCCCTGAAATGTAGAGAACAGAGAAACAGAGGCAGAGAAAGAAATACTACTAAATGGAAAATAGTAACGACACGACTAACATATGTGTAGGCTATATATACAGTATAATGTGTTGCTGCCTCATTAGTTTCAGCCTTTTCCCCCAAGATGATTTGTTGGATAGCCTCACTGATAACGCCTCCGCTTCTACAATCTAATTTATCCACCAAGCTAGGGTGAAAATAAATAAATTAATGAATAGTATTTGGTTAGGAAGAGTTTTCTCTCACTTATCCAACAAGCTATAGCATAAAAATAGATTAATTAATGAATAGAATTTGTTTAGGAAGAGTTTTCTCTCACTTATCCACCAAGCTAGCGTAACATTTTATTAATTAATTAATAGTATTTGGTTAGGAAGAGTTTTCTTCCTGTGAGACAAGCTGGATGTGGCCAATTACTTAAACATTTTCTTTACAAACATATAGCCACACACTGGTAAATAAACTACCCTCCCACTCAGGGCATTTTGGGGTAGAACACATCCTAGCCTACTACAATAACCTTGGCGTCCGCAAAGACGATTTCAAACTCGAAATGGTAACAACAGCTGAGGTACACAAAAAACTGAGCGCCCTCCAACCTAACAAGGCTACTGGCCATGACAATATCCCCTCCAAATTTCTCAGCGACTCAGCAGCCGCCATCACCCCAGTCATCATCACACACATAATAAACCTCTCCATAAAACAGGGACACGTACCCAAAGACTTCAAAATTGCGAGAGTAACCCTGCACAAAAAGGGCAACAAATTGGACCCAGGCAACTACCACCCTGTTTCTATTCTTACCTTCATCTCGAAAGTCATGGAAAAAATAGTATACGAACAGGTCGAAAATGTATCTAATTTACGAATTTATGCAAATGACATGTCATCATCCTGTGACTGCAACCTGTTCCTGTTCGCAGATGACTCAGCACTGCTGGTCTCTGACAGGGACAAGTTGCAGGTTGAAAAAACCCTCAGCTCTGAACTGGGCAGAATCTGCACCTGGCTCGCTGATAACAAACTATCATTACACCTGGGCAAAACAGAGTCCGTTCTCTTCGGATCAAATAACAAACTCAGCAAGACCAACGGCTTCTCTGTTACAGTGGGTGACAATATTGTCACAAGGAAAGATGAAATTACATACCTGGGTTCCATCCTAGAGGCAAATCTTTCCTGTGACAAAATGGCAACCAATGTAATCAAAAAAGTCAAACAACGAACAAGATTATTGTACTGGATCTCCTCTCTGGTAAACAAGAATACCCTGAAGACTCTAACAGGAGCACTCATTCAAGGGTACTACGACTAGGCCTGCACCTCATGGTACCAAAGGCACTAAAACAAGATTACAAACATCACAAAACAAACAGGTCAGACTACTGCTTAACCTCACTCCTAAAACCCACCTCACCCCTGCCCACTTTGACAACCTATGATGGCTTAGAGTAGACGACAGAGTACAGAAACTTGCAATGGGCCTGGTCTACAAGAAACACTACACCATGAAGGTACCCATGTACCAAAGGTCAGTGAATACCACGACCACAACACCAGAGGGAGCTCCACAAATCATGTTAAACCCAGATTCGGCTCAAACAAGGGACTAAACACGTTTCGCAATTATGCCACATCAAGGCAAAAATAAGCATGTGCTTCAGCCTATTCCTTTTTTCGGTCATTGAGTTTGGATTTTGTGTGTGAGCTTACTTTGATTGTGTAAATTAGTGATTTTTTTTGTTTTTGTTTTTGTTTAAAGTCCACAGAAGTGTGTTTTTGATTGATCTGTAAACAAAGACCGAAAATAAAGTATTCATCATCAAAATATATATATATATATATATATATATATGTGGAACGCCCTACCCACAGCTGTAAAGGAATGTGAATCACTACCCACCTTCAAAGCCGCTCTCAAAGAGCACCTACGGGAGGCTGCAATTCGAAACTGGCCCCTGTAAATGTCCAAACCCAACCCCCCCCAATGTACAGTTTCCCCCCACCCCACCCCACCTACCCAACCCCCTCCAATGTACAGTTTCCCCCCCCCCACCCCCCCCACCTACCCAACCTCCTCCAATGTACAGTTTCTTCCCCCTCAAATGTATATACTCTCAAATGTATATAATGAATGAATGACCTTTATTTATATAGCACCCTTCACAGCACGAATGCACAGGGTGCTTTACACTACAGCTTAATATAAAAACACAATAAAAACAAAATCAGAAATAGATGACAGACAAACAGCAGTTAAAAACAGTGAAACCAGATAGAAAAAGTAGAATAAAAGAATTTGGATAAAATCATGAGTCACTAATTAAAACAACACTATAGAACAGTGAGGACAAGAAAAAGGCGCCTATGTGTGATCAAAAGCCTGCCTGAACAAATGTGTTTTTAGTTGTTTTTTAAAAGAGTTCTCAGAGGGGGCAGTTCGCAGGTCCAGGGGGAGAGCGTTCCAGAGCCTTGGTGCTGTCACCTTGAAGGCTCGATCACCCCTTGTTTTTAGCCTGGTCCTGGGGATCACTAGGAGGTGCTGATCGGCAGATCTGAGTGATATACTAATCTAATGTATATACTCTCTTTTTAGAAACTCTGTCTATTAATCAGAGTTTCCAACGCCAGGGTCTATATGACAGGCGTTGAACTCTTAAACAGTACTGTATATTTGTAGATCTGGTATGTCATAAATGTCTGGATGTAACAGTACTGTCTATCTGTATGTCATATATGTTATGATGAATTGAAAATGGGGGACCCTGATGTAAACAAGATGAAAGTCTTTCTCTGGTCTGCATCCCCTTAACAATTGTGTGTATTGAGCCGTACTGTATTGTACCCATTCTGCAATCTGTTACAATTACAGTAATAACATTTTCAATCAATCAATCAATCAATGAGCTTCCATGGCGTCCTTTCCCCCGAAACAATCTGGTGAGACAGAAAACAAAACCAAAAACACTTGACTTGTCTGGTCAATAGCCCTACTGTTTATCTTTATGAACTAAATCTCCTGCTCTGCTGATATTGTGTTATCTGCTCTTTTTTCTGTAGTTCTACAGCTCCGCAGAATCCATAGACTAGCCAAGTAGCCTGTCGTGGTGTTGTCATCATGCCATTAGGAAGCTAGCCCCCGTGGGAATAAGAATATACATATGTTGGACAGAGGTGTAGCCAGGGGATGCCTAATAGACTACAACACAGATGTCCTTCTGTTCACACAATACATTGCCAATATGGAGTATTTCCCTTCAAACTCACTTCAAAACTAAATATCCTCGGTTCACATACTTTTTTTTCTCTCTTAATATAAATTAAATGTAAGTGCAGCATATGTTCTCAATATGGGTATTTCTTTTCTTTTCTTATAGCTATTTGTCAATATGTTAATTAATAGAATCACTTTTGGAATAGGCAAACCAGTTTGACCATAACCATATATACACATTGTATTTAAAGAGAGAGAGAGAGGGAAAAGAGAGGGTAACATTCAATAACAATGTCTTTCTCACAGTGTTATTGACAGAACCTCAGGGTTCCCACATGGAGAACCTTGCAAACCGAGCGGAGATAACCGACATGCCTTCTCCATTCCCCACTCACTCACTCCCTCACTCGCTCACTCACTCAGCTTTTTTTTTTTTGAATAATTAGTGATGTGTGTCAATATTGTGGCCCATAGTAACCATATGGTGGGTGCAGGCAGACAGGCCATTGTTGGGAGCTGTGAAATATTGTGTATCCCTGCGAGGGCTGGAGCCAGCGAAGGCAGGAAGTGTTGTCGGGACTGACAGGGACATTGTGCGGCTGAATGGGCAAGTCCTCGGTGGCAGGGAGCACGGCAGACCCAGACAGAATGTCTTGACCCTGGCGAGAAAGGCTGATTAGGCATGGTACTACAGGCCTCTCCTTCATCCCCCCCCCCCCCCACACAACCCACCACTGACACCCCCATGGAAGCCATTAGGGCCCAGGCAGAATACAACAGGCCACTTAACTTAAGCTATGCCATTCACTGCACACATAAAAACACCCATATTCATGTCAGGGATGGAGCGAGAGAGACAGCACTCTCTTCTCCGCTCAAAAGCCCAGAGGTGACAGAGACAGCATGCCCGCCTCACAAGAGTAGCCGATCTACAATTAGGTGGGAAAACGCACAGAACGTGACTATCGATCCTTAATTAGAATAAAATACAATACAATACAATGCAATACAACTTGAATATGCATTGTGCCAGAATGCATGATTTTCAGGTTTTGGAATTTTTGTATCCATTATCTCAGATCATCTGTCGTACTTGTTAAGTTGCATTTAAAATGAATACCAAAATTAGTATTTTGCATGTGGTGTAGTGTAGTGGACAGATTGTTAATGAAGGTACGCCTTTGTTTTACTTTGTTTAGGCTACTCGCATTACAAAAATATAACCAGACAAATATAGTTAGTCACATTAACAAGCTGTGAGATAGACAAGCTAATCAACCATCCTGTTTTTGATTTAAACAATTCAATAATGCCCCCAACAAATGTTTGACTCTTCACTTTCCAAATATTGAGACTCAGCAAATCCACACACACCTTTAAATGTCACGTATCCTCAACAAATGTTTGACACAGTTCAACGATTCATCAACAAATATTTGACAAACTTCACTCGTCAAATATCACACATAATTTGTCTTTTATATTATATATATATATATAACTGGCTGTCATGAAAGTAAAACTAACCAATGAATGTTATGATTCAACATCGTATGACATTAGTTTATAAAATAGTTACATTTTAGATAATTCAAGAGAAATTATAATAATGAATTCGAGGTGACTGAATGTTTGCGATTCCAAACTAGAATTGCATTGGAAATTCAAACCTTAATTCCTTTTTACATCAAATAAGTGAAGCTGGAATGAGGGTTGAGGGTACGAGGTATTAGTGTATTAGCACATTTGCATGATGCACCCGCTCCCCATGTTCAGTGGTGAATGAGTGCACCTGGGGATTGATTCAGCTCTGTGGGTTATTTCAACTTGGACAAGTGAGATGGTATATTTGAGCTCTGTGTCACCAGCCCCAGAGTCTACTGTTCCTCTCATAAAACTACCTGATAAAATAAAACACCTCTGCCAACATCCCCTCCTGTGATCCGGTCTCTCTTCCCTCTCCTCTCTACTCCTGTCCCCCCAGTTTCCCTCTGCCAATTGACCTATTTCAAACTCCAATTATCTCTCTGTCAGCACGGTGTTCTTTGTAGTCTAATAAAGGCATTCTAAATTGATGCACAGCCCGCCTTTACCCCCCCCCCCCCCCCCCCCCCCCCCCGATAAAGCACAACAATTAAGACCCATGTCTCTTTGCTCAGCCCTTTGATGGCTTACAAAGCTGCCCCACTCAGAGCCCAGAGCCGTGCATGACTGGGGCTGGTTGGAGAGGGAGTGAAGGAGCCAGAGAGAAGGCAATACACACACACACACACACACACACACACACACACACACACACACACACACACACACACACACACACACACACACACACACACACACACACACACACACACACACACACACACACACACACACACACACACACACACACACACACACACACACACACACACACACACACACACACACACACACACACACACACACACACACACACACACACTTGGAAAGAAGAGCATTGTTTTGGACTGAAAGCTGCAAGATGTTGCGGAATATAAATAGATGTTGAATGTAAACAGATTGTGAGCATGAACAGAGTAAACACAGAGTAAACACATGTACACACACACACATGCATACTCAACTTTGATACTTCACCCAGAGCGCCACCATAAAAAACCTCGGAGTAATTTTGTATTCCTCCCTCTCATTTAATGCGCATATACAAAATTTCACCAAAATTGCCTTCTTCCATCTTCGTAATATCGCAAAGATTCGCCCCATTTTAACTCTGGCTGATGCTGAAACCCTAATCCATTCTGAGCGGCTTCTCCTGCCCCCCGGGGCATATGGCCCTGAGCTATTGTCTTGTATCTCATCCTGTATCCATACGCTTTCAGTAGGTCTATCTATTACTCAATTTCACAATTTTCTTATATACTATAATTCCACTGTCACCATGTATGCATATGCTCACTACATGTATTTATTGCTCCATCTCCGCCTACTACAAACATGGAGACTCTCTAACCCCTGTCCCAACCCCCCCCCCCCTCTCTCTCTGAGTCGTTGTCTCGTAGGGCTGACCAAGGTGGTGGATGTCTCTGGGTCTTGCCCAAGATTGCAGTGACTGTTCTACGTGCACCACGAGGCCATGGATCAGCTTCTTACCGTCTTCTGTCAACGCGGTTCAGACGTTCATTGCTGGGTTAAGTACTTCTATTCTATTCACATAATATGCTTACTACATATATCTATTCTATTCACATATATGCTTACCACTTGTATCTATTGCTATGTCCGCCATCACAATCACGCGAACTGTCTAACGCCTGTCCCGTCTCCCTGTCCCCCTGTCCCCCTGTCTCCCTGTCTCCCTGTCTCCCTGTCTCCCTGTCTCCCTGTCTCCCTGTGAGTGGCTGTCTCTGAGTGATGACCGGAGTGTTGGACGTCCCGTGATGATGACCGGGAGGATGCGACCCTATCTGCGCCGCCCCTTCGCCTCAAATAGATCCGCTATCAGCTCTATCTTTAATCTTTCAAAAATGCTCAGTTGCTATCGCTATCAGCTCTATCTTTAATCTTAATCTTTCAAAATGTTCAGTTGCTATCGCTATCAGCTCTATCTTTAATCTTTCAAAATGTTCAGTTGGGGGCGGTCAGGTGGCGTAACGGAGATTGCGTTCGTCACCAAACCCCGGAGCGGCTAGATTCGCCTGTTCGAATCCAGCTCACAGCTCCGGGGTTGTCACCAGCTTGGCTGGCCGTTCACACTAATACAATTGGCAGTATTAGAGGGTGGGAGAAGCTGGCGGGGTGGGTCCGGGTCGTTGTAAACAGCGACTCCTACAGTTCGGTCGGGGCGCCTGCTAAGCGCGGATAGGACTTGAGTGGGATAGTGTGATCCTTCCACACGCTACGCCCTCTCAATGAGAATCCGTGCTGCCAGGTGAAAAGAAGCGGTTGATTGGCTGGACGTGTGTCGGAGGAAGCACGTGATAGCCTCCACTCTCCCAGACCGACTGTGGGGGGTAAGTGCGCAGCGACCAGGAAGGGGATTGGGAATTGGCATAACGACTAACATTGGGATGGGAGATAAAATCTGAGGAAAATGGAGGGGGGGAAATAAAAAAAAAATAAAAAAGAAATAGCAAACGCTTCCACACAACTCATACAATGCAAGGGGCATTGAGAACATAATAACTAACATTCTCACATAGCAAGTGAGAAAATTAACTGTATTTCAGCAAATGTACTTAATTCTCTCTCTCTCTCTCTCTCTCTCTCTCTCTCACACAGCAACCAATTGTCCGTCATTCTCTCACACACACACACAATTATTTTGTTACAAAAACTTAATTTCCTGCATTCTGGTGAAGGAATTTTTGAAATGTTACCCTTTAAATGCCAGTGTTTGTGATGGGCATCACAAATTATTGTAAAAAAGAAAAGAAAACACATATTCAATACATTTTTTAATGTTTACCCTTTAAATGCCAGTTTGTGTGATGGCATCACAAATGATTGTTAAAAAAACACACAAAAAGTAAAACATTTTCAATATATCAAATGCAAAGTACATTTTTCTGGGGGGGATTATTACAGGCTAGGCATGTGTCAATGATTAGCAGCAAAACAGATTTTGATGGATTTTTTGTAATGTCAGATTTAACACCAACTCTTTTCAGAAAAGTGGGAGTATTACATTTTTTTTATCTGACATTACAAAAAAATCTAAAAATAAATGGTTATGATCAGGGCTGAAGTTGAATTAAAGATTTATGACTGTTTAGACTGCATTACTCTCTGTCACAGTGATCTCCTGGTTGTTCCCCACTTAGGTTATCTAACTATCGCGCCGCCGCAACCAGAAACACTGGCCTGGCCTGCTTCTAAGTTCAGTGGCCTGACTGCAAAATAAATATATATATATATATATATATTTTTTTTTTTTTGCTTTTTTGTAAATGTTTTCAAGTACCACCAGCAGTACCACCAAGTACCACTAGTGGTACACGTACCACTGGATCTTAATTCATATTTGATCTGCGACTCCTAGTTTGACAGTTCTATCTGAATTTCATGAGCCAGACTTTGGCCGGATGTATTTACATGAAGTTAAAATCAAGTTAACTTTACACTAATTACACTAAATACGTTGCAACAACGCCTCCCAACCCGCCATGCTGTTTCCATCATACACTGCATGGATGCATTGCCTCTACATAGGAAGTTAATTGAATGTGGCACACTGGTGGATCTCTGCACTTATGGTGGAAATGAACCTTTACTTGTATCTTGACAATCTAACTTTAACTCCCTGCCATATTTTTGTCCCTGTCTCACTCTCTTCATACACAGACACTAGTTTCTTCTGAAAAAGTAGGTCCCACCGAGATTTGAACTCGGATCGCAGGATTCAGAGTCCTGAGTGCTAACCATTACACCATGGAACCACATGTTGATCAGTGGGAGAGGGTATGCCCTTTACCTCTGGTGGCTATATATAGTACAGCAGCTGATCTCTGTACTGAGCCTATAGAGAGGTGAAGTCCCCCCCCCCCTTCTGCTGAACCCAGATGGGACCCTATTTTGGGGAAAAATATGTATGGGAGTCAATGGTGAGAGACAAATAATTTTTTGATTCCGTTTGAATTGTACCATGAATTACACATATGATGTTTTTCAATTTAATAGTGTAATTGTCAGCTAGCTAATGTTACCTATAGCATCAAAAGCTATCGATAATGTTAGTTAACATTAGCTAACTTATGATTCAATCAACCTTCTTGACTAAATTATCTTTTAAATGGACAAACATCATATGTGTAAATCATGGCACAACTCATACAGGATCAACATGTATGTATCGCTCACTATTGACTACCATACGTATTTTTTTCAAAATAGAGTCCCATAATTCATATCTGATCTGCAACGCCTAGTTTTTACAGTTGTATCTGAATTTTGTGAACCAGGGCACGTTGCTCTTGCTCGATGTATATGAATGAAGTTAAAATACTTTAAAATACTACTAAAGTTAAAACTTTATTTTGATGCAGTCCGGCAAACGCAATGCACCAAAAGCTCGCAACTCTCTGTGCCGCTTCCATCTTGCACTGTGTGGCTGCATCTCGTGCTCTACATAGAAGAACAACCGATACTGCTGGACATGTCCATTTACTATTTAACTTTTCCTTGTCCAAATACATTTGATTTGATTTTGATTTGATTTGATACTGTAAGCGCACACACACACTAAAAAGTGTGCTCGGTAGAGCACAAATGTCCGCCACTACACTATACTCACTACCGTAACTCAGTTACGTCTATTCTGCATCGAACATTGTACATATGTCTATACTGAACACTGTGACCTAATTTTTTTTACTTCTAATTTACATGCTATACTATGTTATTTTATTTCATACTTATCTTGTCTTGCACAGTCTCTGGAGCGTAACAGTAAGAAGCATACTTCTGTATGACAACTATTAAAGAAACTTGAAACTTGAAACCGAAGGCGTATTTACATTGCAAATATAGTGCAAAGGGGGAAATAGTGTTATTTGTTCTCAAATATCTCCAATGAATAAAGTCTATGACTAGCTCTCGGATACGTTCAGCTCTCTCTTTCTCTATAGCCCCAGCTGTTAGTTTGGCAGCTAAGGCCCAAGATGAACTAGCAGAATTATCTACAACTGGACCGGCAAATGCCTACTATAGTCTGGAGCGGAACACATGCAAAAGTTCAGTTCAGTTCAGTTCAGAGTTTTTATTTGCCACATGGAATAATACAATCATAGTTTCTTCATTAAAAAATCATAAATAGCCATTCCATGGACAAAAGGAGCAGGAAGAAGAATAAATCTTATAATTACCTGCCCCTTTTTCCTAAACTAACATGTATTTTCTTAATGGTCGGCGTATAACCTTATTTACACAAATAATCATTTATACCATTATAAAAGAAACACAATCCACAGTTAAACAAGAAAAATTTAAATAATAATAATAATGATAAAGAATAAAAAAGAAAAGAAAGAGAAGAGAAAAAAAAAGATCTCACTATTCAGATCACATTTTGATTTTCATACTAAAGTAGCGTGGCATGCAGGCATGAGCATTGGTGGAGGTGGTGGAGAGAGGATGGTGTTGCATGTTGGTGGAGGTGGTGGAGAGAGAGAGGACGGTGTTGCATGTTGGTGGAGGTGGTGGAGAGAGGATGGTGTTGCATGTTGGTGGTGGAGGTGGTGGAGAGAGGACGGTGTTGCATGTTGGTGGAGGTGGTGGAGAGAGGACGGTGTTGCATGTTGGTGGTGGAGGTGGTGGAGAGAGGACGGTGTTGCATGTTGGTGGTGGAGGTGGTGGAGAGAGGACGGTGTTGCATGTTGGTGGAGGTGGTGGAGAGAGGACGGTGTTGCATGTTGGTGGAGGTGGTGGAGAGAGGACGGTGTTGCATGTTGGTGGAGGTGGTGGAGAGAGAGGACGGTGTTGCATGTTGGTGGAGGTGGTGGAGAGAGAGGATGGTGTTGCATGTTGGTGGAGGTGGTGGAGAGAGGACGGTGTTGCATCATGTTGGTGGAGGTGGTGGAGAGAGGACGGTGTTGCATCATGTTGGTGTAGGTGGTGGAGAGAGAGGACGGTGTTGCATGTTGGTGGAGGTGGTGGAGAGAGAGGACGGTGTTGCATCATGTTGGTGGAGGTGGTGGAGAGAGGACGGTGTTGCATCATGTTGGTGTAGGTGGTGGAGAGAGGACGGTGTTGCATCATGTTGGTGGAGGTGGTGGAGAGAGAGGACGGTGTTGCATCATGTTGGTGGAGGTGGTGGAGAGAGAGGACGGTGTTGCATCATGTTGGTGGAGGTGGTGGAGAGAGGACGGTGTTGCATCATGTTGGTGTAGGTGGTGGAGAGAGGACGGTGTTGCATCATGTTGGTGGAGGTGGTGGAGAGAGGACGGTGTTGCATGTTGGTGGAGGTGGTGGAGAGAGGACGGTGTTGTATGTTGGTGTAGGTGGTGGAGAGAGGACGGTGTTGCATCATGTTGGTGTAGGTGGTGGAGAGAGGATGGTGTTGCATGTTGGTGGAGGTGGTGGAGAGAGGAGGGTGTTGCATGTTGGTGGAGGTGGTGGAGAGAGGACGGTGTTGCATGTTGGTGGAGGTGGTGGAGAGAGGATGGTGTTGCATGTTGGTGGAGGTGGTGGAGAGAGGACGGTGTTGCATGTTGGTGGAGGTGGTGGAGAGAGGACGGTGTTGCATGTTGGTGGAGGTGGTGGAGAGAGAGGACGGTGTTGCATGTTGGTGGAGGTGGTGGTGGAGAGAGGATGGTGTTGCATGTTGGTGGAGGTGGTGGAGAGAGGATGGTGTTGCATGTTGGTGGAGGTGGTGGAGAGAGAGGACGGTGTTGCATGTTGGTGGAGGTGGTGGAGAGAGGATGGTGTTGCATGTTGGTGGAGGTGGTGGAGAGAGAGGACGGTGTTGCATGTTGGTGGAGGTGGTGGAGAGAGAGGACGTGTTGCATGTTGGTGGAGGTGGTGGAGAGAGAGGACGGTGTTGCATGTTGGTGGAGGTGGTGGTGGAGAGAGGATGGTGTTGCATGTTGGTGGAGGTGGTGGAGAGAGGATGGTGTTGCATGTTGGTGGAGGTGGTGGAGAGAGAGGACGGTGTTGCATGTTGGTGGAGGTGGTGGAGAGAGAGGACGGTGTTGCATGTTGGTGGAGGTGGTGGAGAGAGGATGGTGTTGCATGTTGGTGGAGGTGGTGGAGAGAGGACGGTGTTGCATGTTGGTGGAGGTGGTGGAGAGAGAGGACGGTGTTGCATGTTGGTGGAGGTGGTGGAGAGAGAGGACGTGTTGCATGTTGGTGGAGGTGGTGGTGGAGAGAGGATGGTGTTGCATGTTGGTGGAGGTGGTGGAGAGAGGACGGTGTTGCATGTTGGTGGAGGTGGTGGAGAGAGAGGACGGTGTCGCATGTTGGTGGAGGTGGTGGAGAGAGGACGGTGTCGCATGTTGGTGGAGGTGGTGGAGAGAGGACGGTGTTGCATGTTGGTGGAGGTGGTGGAGAGAGAGGACGGTGTTGCATGTTGGTGGAGGTGGTGGAGAGAGAGGACGGTGTTGCATGTTGGTGTAGGTGCAGGGACGCAGGAAGGGGGGGTGCGGGGGGGGGGGGCTGCAGCACCCCCTCTCAATTATTGCAAAAAATAAAAATAAAAATGTATGACTATTTATATATTTGTATATACTGTAACTGTATAACTGTAACACTGTATATTATAAGTTTATCCTGCTCAAAGCACGTCACCATTTTAATATTGTGTGTATTGAGCCGTACTGTATTGTAGCCATTCTCCAATCTGTTAAATAAAGTTTTCATTCATTCATTACACTACTGTATGTACACAATCATACGTGTAAAACCGAGTAGATTTTCGAGTGATGACAGACTGTCACAGACTGATTGAATGACAGGTGAAACAACTAATTGTATTCACCTCCCGTCTCCCGCCCTTTTTTTCATCTGGCGACCCCCCATCACCCCCTGCCGTTTTATAGTTCCTGCGCAGGGCCGCCTCAGGGGGTGTGCGAGCAGTGCGGTCGCACAGGGCCTCGCGGGAAGGGGGGCCTCGCAAAAAAAAAAAAAATTTATTTTTTTTTTATTTTTTTGCGAGGCCCCCCTTCCCGCGAGGCCCTTTTTCATCACAGACCTAAAATCTAGTTTTGCTTATATGCTTATATATTTCACATTAGACACGTTTGTAGAATGACTTGTTCCTGGGTCTGCACCTGGGTCACTATTGGAGCTCTGGTGCTCTGCAGCAGGCATTGGTTTCAATGAGGGGAGGGGTTACAGGTAAGGTAGCGTCTGACTATTCCGCGCGTGCAGCATTGGAGTTTATGCCAGCCAAGGTGAAGAGGACATCGTTCGGCAGATGGACTGAAGATGAAAGTTGTTGCATGTTAGACAGTTCAGTCAGGCTAGCCATCCCGGCTAAAGACAGGGACAGCTAGTTAGCTTTAGCTACGTTATAATATTGAGTGCTAACGTGTGGTTCAGTCGGGATAGCCATGATGATGTCGGCTAGTAGCTAGCTTAGCTAACGGCTAACTAGCGTTAGCTAACCTATCCAGAGGAGCGAGGCGAGGCGAGTGGATGTCTTTTCAAAAGAAGGAGAAGAGAACTTGTGAGCAGATAAATCTGTTAGGCAGCAATACGCCGAAAGGTGTCCAGTCTGCCGGAAAGTACTCGAAGAAGAAGAAGAAGAAGAAGAAATTACACCGTGGGCCAAGTCTCCTTCCAACTTTACCATTGGCGCCGGCCGCGCCGCATTCATTGATACTGCGTTATGGTGAGTCAACCTATGATTATATACCCGCCGTGGACCTGTCCTGACCTATCTATCTTTCTCTCTCTCTGGAGCCAAACTGGTCGACTAGCTAATATATAGTACTACTAGTAGCTAACTGTGTGTGCCTGGTGAGAGCACCTGGCTGTATGTAGACAGTAGCCGCATAGCTTGTTAGCTGTTAGCTAACGCAGAAGCAAGCTATGCGGCTACTACATGCAGCCAGGTGCCTGATTGAGCTAACTGTTAGCCAGTTAGCTGTTTAGCGTCAGCTGGGAACGTTCGTTTGATGCTATCAGTTAGCCTTGAGAATAGCAGGCCCTGGCACTCTGACTACGACATCATCTTTGACAGAAGATGTAGTCGGGCCTGCACCATGACAAGGCTCTGGCCATAGCTTTGTCCCGACAGCGAGAGGCCTTTCGTCAACGTGGAGACCTGTGTTGCGGCCTTTCGCCCTGCGTTCCTCGTCCAGGTAAAATGTCATGACATTACCCCACTCTTCCTTCCTTCCCCTCCCGAATGTTTTGTTAATAACGATGTTTTTTTCCAGGCAAAACATATGCTACTTCACAACATTTGGAGATACGACATGTGCTGTGTGTGAATGGTCGTTTGTGTAGCTTGGGTAGCGTTGGGCCTAGGGTGACCAGGTGTCCCCCTTTTGGTTGTACTGTCCCACCATTTGACCAAATGTCCCGCGTCCCTCATATTGAGAGGATGTCCCTCTTTTCGAAGCCAAAAAAAACATGCGTCTAAAAGCCCCTCCCTACAGACAGTGAACGTAGCAACCCGCCTCTTGTCCACACACATTGCTCTGATTGGTTATAGTACTTTAGCGTGCTGCTTGCTTGCTTGTGATGTGACTGAGACTGAGTCGTGACGCTACCTCATATCGCAAATCTGATTGGTCAAAAAAAACACAACAACATTACAAGCGAACTAGTTCAAGATGGAAAGCAGTAAAAAGAAACGGACCTGCAGTTACAACCAAGACTGGCAAACGACACATGACTGGGTGAGGCAGATGGCAGGCAATCCGCAGCAGGCTTTCTGTGTTTTGTGTCATAGTTCGTTTTCAATTGCGAATGGAGGAGAATACAACTTGAAGCGCCACAGTGGACGTGAGTCTCACTTGAAAGTGGCTCACCAAAAAGAAACATCCAGATCTATGGATACGTTTCTTTTTAAACCAAACAATGATAGCCAGACGGACAAGGTCACTGCAGCTGAGATAACAAGTGTCTATCACACAGTACAACACTCCCATTCATACAGGTCAGCCGACTGTGGTAACCTTTAAGCTTTGATTTAAATCTATTCGGTGAAGACCATGGCAGTTATTCTAATATAGAAACACAATTTATTTTTATTATTATTTTTGTATTATACTACACTGTTTTCCCTAGTTCTGTGTTAACAGGGAATATCAAACACAAGACATTCCTGTCAAGTGATGACGTTTGAATATTTAAAACAGATGTTAGGTGGTATTTAATTTGTATTTATTTTGATTTAACCTTTAACCTTTGATTTAAATCTATTCAGTGAAGACCATGGCAGTTATTCTAATAAAAAAATTTACATTATCTATCTGTCCCACTTTGTCCCACTTTGTCCCACCAAAATCGTACTGTTGTCCCACTTTGTCCCACCAAAATCTTACTGTTGTCCCACTTTTGGACTTTTTGCATCTGGTCACCCTAGTTGGGCCG
Organism: Notolepis coatsorum; assembly: GCF_963971535.1. Lineage (NCBI taxonomy): Eukaryota > Metazoa > Chordata > Actinopteri > Aulopiformes > Paralepididae > Notolepis > Notolepis coatsorum. The sequence goes on from NC_140173.1 coordinate 137,651,033, forward strand.
TTGGCCAAAGCTGTGTGTCACGTGGCCTGGTGTCACAGTACCTGGCTAGCCTATTTAGCTGATGTCGGCCATTGGCTCCTTGCTGCTTTGGTTTATCTGTTGACCCTCTTCTTGTTGGATTTAAGTGTTGATCTTTGTCCTTTTGAATCTCTCATACATGCTATAGTCTCTCTCTAACACACACACACATGACAAACACACATGTTCTCTCTCTCTCTCTCTCTCTTTCTAACACACACAGTCTGCCTATGGCGGCCTTTCTCGATGGCTAGGCTGTGCTCAAGGATCTTCAGTCACAGTGCTCAGGTATTCTGCCACTGTGTACTCTCTGTTTAGGGCCAAATAGCATTTCAATTTCTTTCCAATGTGTCTCTTTCTCTCTCTCTCTCTCTCTCTCTCTGTACACTGTATATTGACTGTAGAACGGGAGCTCTCTCTCGCTCTCTCTTTTGCTATATGTTGACTGTATCATGCCCCGCCTCGGGCAGCGCTATTATTTAAGAATATGTTGACTGTATAAAAAAAAAATATATATATATATATATAATTTTTTTTTTTACCTTTGTGGGGGGGGGGGGGGGGGGCCTCGCGTTAAATCTCGCACAGGGCCTCGCATTTCTCCCAGGCGGCCCTGTTCCTGCGTGCCTGTGTAGGTGGTGGAGAGAGGATGGTGTTGCATGTTATGTCTTCCGCTGCTGTGTCCCCAGGATGTGTGGCAGTCACCACCGCTTTGATGCAGTCCCTGGCTTTCATTGAGATCGATGCATCTTCACCAGACACTATAGCTGTTTCCATCCATTGCTCTGCAAAAACAATTCAACCACCAAGGCAGTTCAAGTTGTGTCAAGATTGGATTACCAGAATTGCAACAACCATTATCATGAGGAGCCATTATCTACAATGTGGGAATAGCTAAATATGAGATTAATAAAATGCCTTACCTAAACCAGTTCGATATGCAGAATTGTACATTACTTTGTTTTATATACAGCTCTAGGATAGTACAATATCACGTAACATAGGTAATCCAGCATCAACTGGAAGCTGCATGGTTTTCCATTAGTGAGCTTTTGCCATAGCATTGTACAGCTAATTGTAGCATGGTAGCTCCAGTGCATAGCCTAGAGATACATAACATGCTAGTCTCGCTAACAAGTTAGCGTTACTGTGATCACTTGGTTCTGATGCTGTGTTGTATCAATTAAACAATAAATAAAGTCTCACTGTAGCATTGTCCAGCTAACACAGTTCAAATGAGCTGCTCTTAACCTGTCAAGCCCTAGCCCTATTTTCTGAAAATCTTTTGCATATTCTTGGTATCTAGGGACATCTATGGATCTCAGGGAATGTATTCCCAGTGTCAGAAATATTGTGTCTGTTATAGGCTTGAGTAAATTGTGATGAAACAAAGGAGAATATAAATTATGATTTGTCTTTGCATCTTTGACAGTGAATAACACCATGCTAGAAATGACCAGACATGAACTCGTTCAGCACCTTCTTGAGATCACGTGTACAAAATATCTAAGCAAATGAATAAAGGGAAGATGATTAACAGAATGTTTTGTAGATACAAATTGAGTAGTAGATACAAATTGAGTAGATACAACGCTCTTAAAGAGCACCTACGGGAGGCTGCAATTCGAAACTGGCCACCGTAAATGTCCAAACCACCCCCCTCCTAATGTACAGTTTTTAAGAAAATAGTTTGTAAAGCAATTTTTGAAAACTACAAAGGTGAATAATACTGTTTTTCGCTATTTTCTTTTAGAATACTGTTTTGGAGTCTTAATTTTGTTAAGAATATAGGACAGGCATATAACATAAGCATTATGCTTCAGTCTGTACCTTTTCAGTCACTGTAAAATCAAATATTGTTAAATGATTGTGTATATTGTATTGTGTGAGATGATGACTGAATAAACTACTACTACTACTACTACTACTACTACTACTACTACTACTACTACTACTACTACTACTACTACTACTACTACTTAGGGTGACCAGATGCAAAAAGTCCAAAAGTGGGACAACAGTAAGATTTTGGTGGGACAAAGTGGGACAACAGTAAGATTTTGGTGGGACAAAGTGGGACAAAGTGGGACAGATAGATAATGTACATTTTTGTATTAGAATAACTGCCATGGTCTTCACTGAATAGATTTAAATCAAAGGTTAAAGGTTAAATCAAAATAAATACAAATTAAATACCACCTAACATCTGTTTTAAATATTCAAACGTCATCACTTGACAGGAATGTCTTGTGTTTGATATTCCCTGTTAACACAGAACTAGGGAAAACAGTGTAGTATAATACAAAAATAATAATACAAATAAATTGTGTTTCTATATTAGAATAACTGCCATGGTCTTCACCGAATAGATTTAAATCAAAGGTTAAAGGTTACCACAGTCGGCTGACCTGTATGAATGGGAGTGTTGTACTGTGTGATAGACACTTGTTATCTCAGCTGCAGTGACCTTGTCCGTCTGGCTATCATTGTTTGGTTTAAAAAGAAACGTATCCATAGATCTGGATGTTTCTTTTTGGTGAACCACTTTCAAGTGAGACTCACGTCCACTGTGGCGCTTCAAGTCGTATTCTCCTCCATGCGCAATTGAAAATGAACTATGACACAAAACACAGAAAGCCTGCTGCGGATTGCCTGCCATCTGCCTCACCCAGTCATGTGTCGTTTGCCAGTCTTGGTTGTAACTGCAGGTCCGTTTATTTTTACTGCTTTCCATCTTGAACTAGTTTGCTTGTAATGTTGTTGTGTTTTTTTTGACCAATCAGATTTGCGATATGAGGTAGCGTCACGACTCAGTCTCAGTCACGTCACAAGCAGGCAAGCAGCGCGCTAAAGTACTATAACCAATCAGAGCAATGTGTGTGGACAAGAGGCGGGTTGCTACGTTTACTGTCTGTAGGGAGGGGCTTTTAGACACATGTTTTTTTTGGCTTCGAAAAGAGGGACATCCTCTCAATATGAGGGACGCGGGACATTTGGTCAAATGGTGGGACAGTACAACCAAAAGGGGGACACCTGGTCACCCTACTACTACTACTACTACTACATGATGTCATCTGCGGTCCGCCGGCGGACCACTAAGGCTAAAGAGGTTAATCCAATCAGGAGGCTCATGTTTACACAAGACCGAAGCAAAACAGAGCTGCTTCCCCGGCCAGCCAAATCTTCCCCGCTGACCGACCTTTCCATCACAGTGGATAATGTAGCCGTGGCCGCGTCCCCGACCGCCAAGAACCTTGGTGTTGTCCTTGACGACCGCCTGAACTTCTCTGCTCACGTCGCTGCAAGAACCAGAACCTGCAAATTCCTCCTGAGCAACGTCAGAAGGATCCGCGCCTTCCTGACAAAAGAAGCCACTCAACTCCTCGTCCAATCAACAGTCATGTCTCGCCTCGACTACGGCAATGCACTGCTTGCTTGCTGGTCTACCGAGCACTGCCACCAAGCCTCTTCAACTCATTCAGAACACAGCCACCCACCCCACCTGATCTCCAACCTACCAAAGTCAGCCCATGTTACCCCACTTCTTAGGGAACTGCACTGGCTCCCCATCGCCGCACAATTCCGCTTCAAGGTCCTCGATCTGGCATATCGCGCAGCGAAGGGAACAACTCCCGCCTACCTCCGCTCAATGGTCTCTAACTACACACCCTCAAGACCCCTCTGTTCTACATCCTCTGGCCGCCTCAGACCCACTCCTATCCGAGCTCTGGGAGGGTCATCAAAGAGAAGCCACCTATTCTCGGTCCTCGCTCCACAATGGTGGAACGACCTTCCCATTACAGTTACAGTATACAGGGGAAATACGACCAATCTTTCAACGTTGACTAAAAACACACTTTCTGCACCCAAGCACAGGCTGATACTATGAGTGGCCCGTAGTATGTAAAATATAGCAAGCACTCGCTCACACACACATACACACACTGACCAGATAAATATTAATAGTAACATAAATGTTACTTATAGTTATTACTGCTGTGGGATTCAAAGCATTATAAATTACTATGTAGCTAGCTATATACATATACTGTATATTATGGGTGAAGCAAGTTCTGGCAGGACACTCTTAAGTCATGTGTGGAGCTGTGACAGTTTAACTGATGCTCCATTGTCCCACCTACACTGATTTGGCCGCGTATTTAAAGACCTCCCCATTCACACACTCTGATGTTGTGCCAAGTGTTGCTGCTGCTGTACCTGTGTAGTATAATTTGGCAATTATACATATTCTTAAATGGCTATTGTCTCTAAGTGGGAATTCAGGAAGCCATATAGAGAGGGTTTTCCCGTGACCTTAAACAGCTGGATCAGTATAGGAACCAGCTGCGAGCCATGCTGGAAGTCTCACAGAAACCAATTTTGTATACAGAACACCTCAGTCAGCTTCAAAGCGACACACAACAGAAGGGTGGTTCACCCCCGAAGACTCAAAACAATGATTCGGCCAATAACAGGAGATAACATTCAAATCACATGTATATGTGATGAACGGCTGTATCAACAGTGTTGTGTGAGTAGCTAGACCAGGGGTAGTCAACCCTAGGCACGCGTGCCCGCATAGGCACGCGGGGGCATTTTTATTGGCACAGGGGGCAGCATAAAAAAATATTATATATCTATTTTTTTTTTACTTCGCTTTGAAATATTATAGTGAAATATTTTGCACTGTTGTCGCATTTATCTTGTTGAAATCCTCCCACAGGTTCTTTTTTGTAAGTCAACTGTTTTGCACACCCCTATGACAGCTATACAGCTGTTCCCATGGTGCTCAGCTGTCAGCAGTCAGCTGGCCTCCCGCGCCCGCGCGCAGTTCCCAGGTAATCACACAGTGCTGCGGTTGCATTCTGTATGTGCCGTCTTTCATGATGGCAACCCCCGCTAAGAAAGTTAAAGCAAAGGAAATTCGGGCATTCCAGCCCTCGTGGACAGACGACTACGGGTTTGTGTGTCAGAAGGACCGTGCTGTGTGTACTTTATGTTTAGAAAATGTAGTTTGCAGAATGTCAGGTGTGAAACGCCATTTTGAGACGAAGCATCAAAAAAAGTTAAGGCAGAATCGATTAAACGTGCCGTGGCCAGGTATGGAAAGCAAGCCAGCACCCTCAAAGTGTTCACGACTGCTAAAAACCACGCAACTGAAGCAAGCTATCGCATTGCTCATTGCATTGCGAAATGTGGAAAGCCATTCACTGATGGCGAGTATATCAAGGAGGCTTTTCTCTGTAGCTCAGATGTTTTGTTTGACGGCTTGCCAAACAAAGAGACAATCAAATCAACGATAAAAGATATCCCCATGTCAGCGTGAAGTGTCGAGCGACACATCAACGAAATGTCAGAAAATATCAGAGAACAGCAAACAGCTGGATTAAAAGATGCTCCGGTGTGCAGCTTAAAGTGACCAACTACAGCCCCCAGATAACGGAGCTCAGTAAAGCAAAACTGTTTGTCTGCATTGCACCCCCGACTCAGATTTAGGGTTGATACAACCATCATAATAATATTGTTAATAATAACATGACAATAATGATGTAATAATGTAAAAATTATCATTAAAAATACCTGATTATGAGAAAAAAAATTACGATGCATGGAATATTGTTGATATGGCACAGGCACACTAGTTACAACTATATTTCAAACTGGCACTTCATGTCAAAAAGGTTGCTGACCCCTGAGCTATACTATGCTGCTCTTGAAAAATTACTTAAAATATAATCATGAAATAAAGCTTCTGGTTGAATCAAGCCTTTTTAAAGGAGTAACTTAAAGTAATACATCTTCAAAGTATTATGTGGGATAAAGTATATATCTTTTAAGAATAACTCATTCTGTAACTAATGCAAAGTTATCAGAACATGCAGTAAGTGTAACTGGAATGGACACAAGACCAATTTGCATATGAGCAGGCTCAAGCAGCTGTTTCTCTCAGAGGTGTGAAAAGCCAACTGCTGCGGGGACCCAGACCAGGGCCCTGTTTCATGTACGTGGTTCAACTAAGTCGATCAAGATGTCCATTATCCAGCTTCAGTTAACCCGATGTTCGAAGCCGGGATTTTCCTGTTTCACAAAGGTGGATTCAGTCTCGTTAACTCAAGCCAGACTTGCGAGTCAGGCTAAATGCGCGCGGCCGTTTTAGGTGAAAAGCCAGCACGTATCGATGGCAGAGACCCTGATTCTCAACGGCATTGATTGATTAATTGATTTAAGACTTTATTGACAGATTGCAATACGGCTCAATCGCCTCGCCGACAAGTTAAATGCGTTATCTATAGGCTAATTCTAAGTCCCTCATTACCTCAATCAATCAGATTATATTTCTTTAAACTTGCCTGCTGGATTGAATAATCAAATGAGATCTTGCTAGCGAAAATAATTAGTTAACTGTTATACAGAATTACGATACGGCCCTCTTGCCCATTGATTGATGTATAGTCAATCTTTAACTTATCTCCAATGTGGTCTAACGGGTTGTTCTTTTGACTTTCACACGGACGACCGGGGTTCAAGACCCTAGTCGTCTCCTTTTTTTTGCAATATAGGAATAATTCAATTTGGTGCACGTTGAGAGCTATATAAAGAATGACATCCTCAATGCATGTAGATTTATAATATTTTAACTTAAAACCAGGCTACTTTGGCGTATAATCATTAATATTATATTCAAAAAAATCATATTGGAAACACCAGGATTTGAACCCAGGTCGCAAGGTTGGCAGGCTTGAGCACTACCGCTGGGCCACTGTGCGAGATGGGATAAATTCATTGTTTATACATTAATGAACGAGAGACCCGTGTTTAGAATATTCCTTATTTTGAATGAAGTTTTATTTCTTTATCCTCATTCATTCATGTGACGTCAACGGCTCATTCAATTTCTCAAATCCGTCAAACAGCGCATCTCATCAGACATCTTAATCCCAGTTACAATTAAAATAACCACATAATGTGTACATCGCACGAGCGAGCGCCACCGTCGCCACGGTATATATAACGTGCATTATTTAGGACAAAGTGAATTTAATATCAGCATTTTGGGTCTATTTTACATTTCAAAAGCCCCCTCTGGAAGAATGGAGCACAAAAACGTAATTCAGAATGGTATAATGCAGATCGTAGACTGTGGGAATAGTTTCAGGAAACGAGCTGTCACTTTCTTTGCGGGGGCGTGGCTCTGCGTGATCCGGCTAACTTGAATTGAACTCTGCTTTCGACCAGGCTCAAACTTTTGGATCTGTTGGCATGGTGATCTGGAAAATCCACGTACATGAAACCGGAAAGTCCGGCTAACCCAGTTATCCAGCTAAAGTTATCCGGCTAACTCAGTTATCCAGGTACATGGAACGGGGCCCTGGGGCGTTTTTAGGGTTAGAAAACATTTGGGGATGGCGCTGTGGTTCAGTCAAGTTGTGCGGTCTCAAAACGCCGGAACGCTGCATGCGTGTACGGTATAACGATGTGATATGAATCGTTCGGCCTTTTTGGAAAGGCCTAGCTGGTTGGAGGGACACGGCTAAAATTTCAGTAGTGGCTGCCTCGCTTGGGCCAGCATAGGCTTCACTGAAACGGGGAGGCGTTTGCTTTCAGGTGGGAACCAGGCTCTAATTCACAGTTGAGGGAAAGAATAGGCGCAAACGAGTGGCATAGATTGTCACAGACTAGGGGGTCGATGGAAGGACCGCAGGTGAGGGAAAAGCGTATGGATTTGGCGAAGGAGCCGATACCCTGCCTCAGTAAACACAACATCATAATTGACGCATTGCGAAGGGAATTAGATTTAAAAGGTTTACACAGGGAAGTTGTTGGACAAAGGGGGCATAGATTGTCACAGTATCGGGGATACTTGAAAGTAGTCTGACCTTAAAGAGAGGGTCTTGGTAGGGATAATACATGATATCACATGATTGACATGGTGGGGAGTAACTTAGATGGAGGGATAGGTGGGAAACAATGACTTAAGAAAGGTGTGGGGCAGCATTTAGTTAAGAAGAGGGGATTGCGGGTTAGGGTTTTACTTCCTTTTTTTATATTCATTGACCGGGAGCTCTTTTCACGTGGCTGCTCACCAGAACCTCCTCTTGTTTCTTTGTTTACATACATTGCTTACAGCTTGTGTTATATTACGTTTTATTGTATTTTCTTTTTCTTGTGGCAATCTTGGTCTATATGTCATTTTGTCAAGTAATTTGTCAAGTATACTATTATATTCTTATTGTTTATGTGTCTTGTAAGCCGATATGGGCTGGGCATACACCTGTATGTAAGACACGAAAATAAAAAACATCAAATCAAATCAAATCAATATATATAAAAGAAAAATTGACATTATTTAGTGTCCTTGAATCAGAGATAGGCACTTTTTTATTATTGTCATTATTATTAAAAGCTGCTGAGTTTGGTGAAATTCAAACATTCATACAGACCATCATCTGCACCCTTGATTATACTGTTTCAGATTTCGTTTTATTGTCTATATCTATGTCTTTCTATTACCCTGCCCACACCTGCACTCCCCACCCCCTCCCCCATACCTGCACTCCCCACCACCCCCATGCGGCTATGGTGCCTGCATTTCCCCAAGGGGATCAATAAAGGAATATCTTATCTTATCGTATCTTATCTTATCAACAGGATGGAGCATTTTTTTTTAAATTACAAATGGGGAAATTTAAGAAAACCATTGGCTAAATAGACTGTACAATACAACATTCTAGTAGAGTAGAAAATCAAAGTCTTCCTTTGGGGACATCAGGGAGGATGTTAATACCAAAAACCTCCCCTGTGTTGCCTTTGATAATATAATATATAAGACTGATACTCATCATCATCTGATCATACATCCAAGACCATTCGTTGTTAAGATCTGAGTTGATCCTCTGTAGGTGATTCCATAGGAGCGAGATGGGGAGAATTTGAGCCTGAATCAAAAGCACATTCTCCTGGCCAGTCTCCAGCGCAGCAGTAACTGCAGGACCAGAGGGGCTATTTACTGTGCAAGGTTGAGGCTGAATGAAAGGGTTTGGATTTGGAATGGATAGTCTTTATTGTCCCCAAGGGACAAACAGTATAGTAAACACAACCAATACATGTCATGAAAAGGAATGAAAAAAAGAAGACATAAATACATATAATAAACATACAGTAGATGTAATCATAATAAAGTTGCAATGAGCTATAAAAGCACTAACAGTGCATCAGTCCTTTGTTAAAGTGTGTGTGTGCAATAGCAACTAGGCCTACAGCTTGTTTATGAACCCAACAGCTGAGGGAACAAATTATCTCAGATCTGTGTTTGATATGGCACTCATGCATGAAGAGGGTGTTGAGGGTCCGCCAGGATGGCCTTTTCCCTCTCAAAGCTCTAACTTGATAAACAAGTTGGTGCCAATTGTCTTTTGGCAAAGTTCAACAACGCCATGCTAATTTCCGTTAACCAATGCTGAGGTTGCCAAACCAATAAATCTTTGCACAAAGTTAATATTGACTGAATAAACTGAATACCATTTCTTCAATATCTGTCTGCCTTAAAAAAAAAAAAGCTCAACGTTCTCAAGATAAACAAGCTATAATGATGTGGCCTTGTGGAGGAGGACGCACCGAAACGGGCCACCATTTTGGTCAGACTCTCAGACCGGCAGCAGACGAGGCACAGCGGAAGGAGATAATGCAAGATGTTAATTATGTTTAGTACTGTCCCTGGGTAAATAATAAATAAACAAACTTAAACTTAATCTCTGCAGAGTAGAACAGGAGAACAACAGTACATGGAACAATTTGCAACTGTTTCTCTCTGTGACACCAGTGCTGTACTCTGTTCTTGCTATGCAGACCCAATGCAGATCAAGTTTCAAGTCAAATTTTGTTTTATTTTTCAAATTTTTTGTGAAATGCTTGGTTCAGTATGAGACTCCGAAGATTGTGCTTCATACAGTAATTTTTTTTAAAGAACTAGGTAGAAGAGGTATTGCAAATATGTAGGAATAAATAGTTAAAATATGGTGTAATGTTTAAAAAGTGTTTAAAGTGTCTAACATTTATTAATGTTTAACCCCTTATGCTTACCCCACATTTAGCATAAAATGCCTGACGATTGCATACCCAAATTAATTTGAGATTTATTATACTTTATACTTATAGCACATGCACGAGTCTGGTCTCTTTTGAAAGGTATAACATTCTGTTTCTTACACAAAAAAATCACTTTGAGTGCTAATTAGGGATGTCCGATATTATCGGCCTATCGATATTATCGGCCGATATCGGCATTAAAATGTGATATCGGAAAATATCGGTATCGGTTTTCAAAAAAAAAAAAAAAAAATATATATATATATATATATATATATATATATATATATATATTTCTTTTTTTTTTTTTTTTTTTTTTACATTTCTAGAACCTTTATTTACCCAGGCAAGTAAGTAAGAACAAATTCTGATTTTATTTATTGTCAAAAGTATGCATAATGTTGTGTTAATTCCACAACAAGAGATATGTAATGTTAATTACCTGAAATTATTACGTTTTTTGGGGGGGAAACCCTGCATATATCGGTATCGCTTGATATCGGTTGATATCTGTATCGGAAATTAAGAGTTGGACAATATCGGTATATCGGTATCGGTAAAAAAGCCAATATCGAGCATCCCTAGTGCTAATGTATTAGAGAAACAGAGGTTTAAACACACTGAAATAAAATATTTGCTCCTTACTTTTGGGTTGACTTGTTGCCAGATGCCTGTTTTTGGGTTCCAGCTGAGAGGTAGGAGCTGGAACGGCACGGTGGTTTAGTGGTTAACCATGTCGCCTCACAGCAAGAAGGTCCAGGTTTCGATTCCCGCTTGGGGACCAGGTTTCCATGATGCCTGGTACTCAGGTGGGGTATCTCCCAGGCCTTTCTGTGTGGAGTTTGCATGTTCTCCCCGTGCTCGCAAGGGTTTCCCCCCCGATAAGATAAACCCAATGGAAAAACATGCACAACAGATCGCTAACGCTGTGGCGTCCTTGATGAAGACGGACAGGAGCACTTGGATTGGTCCCCGGGGCACGGCTCACGTTGACGCCCTATCTGCTCCCGGCTGCCCATGGGGGGAAGGACAACGGGATGGGAAAAGTGCAGAGAGACATTTCATCAGCGACTCAGTGCATGTGTGTGTGTGTTCCTGTGGGTCGCCCATCTTGCGTGTGTGTGTTAAAACTGCATGACAAATAAAGACTTCTATCTAACAATTATAAAGGAAACGGATCCATAGCCTAAAGTCTTATGTAGAGGTCCAAAGTTTATAAAAATCACACAGAGAATTTGTGTTTAACAAAGGTTTTTGTAATGTGTGTACCGCAATAATTCAGCGTGATTATCCAAAATGGCCGTCCACTTCAATTCATTCAGATGCACGAGTCAAAACAAACTACTTGTTTGACTCACCCAAACAACTGCCTCTTTGAACTGCTGCGGTCAGGCAAGTCTCACTCTCATGGCCAGTACAGAGAGACTCAGAATGACACTATGTAACAACCCATCATCTACACTCACAGCACACACATCCACACATATACACTCACTTTAAATAAACACTCACCTTAACACCCACTTTACTCACTTTAGACACTTTAACACACTTTATATTTTTTTGTAAAGAGATTTGCACTACAATCCATACCTCATTGCACCTTACCCTAAGTTTGTACCTCATTCCATTTCTGCATTGTACCTCACTCTTTTTACTTTGTATTGTATATTGTATATATGTATATTGACTGAACTTTCTTTTACGTACTTTTGACTTTTTCTATTTTATACTTTTTATCTATTTTTATCTAGCACACTCCCAGGGGCTCATACAGAAAAAAAAACATTTCATGATCAAGTATTCTGTATTTTACTATGACAATTAATAAACAAACTTGAAACTTGAACTTCTTCTTCCCCCTTCTCGTTGCAATCAGCGCTCATCTGGGATCGCTTTCGGAGCAGACGCTACAACGGTGGTCAATCATTTTCGCCATCAGCGGTGACTGGTCAGTTCAGGACCGCTTACAACCGGACGTGGTCACTCGTCGGAGCAGCTTGTCAAATGATGCTAGCCGGATATTTCATCTTGTAACTCAAGACCTGAAGCACGCAAATAGGTTGAGTGTGGTGGCGATCGAAAGGCGGCAAATTCAAGTTTCCAACAATGTATTGGTTGCACAGCAAAAAATGCAGCCCGGAGCCAACAGATGAGGGCAAAGTGCCATGCCGAGGACAGAGTCCCATGACGAGGACAAAGTGCCATGATGAGGACAAAGTGCCATGACGAGGACAAAGTCCCATGACGAGTACAAAGTGCCATGATGAGGACAAAGTCCCATGACGAGGACAAAGTGCCATGATGAGGACAAAGTCCCATGACGAGGACAAAGTGCCATGATGAGGACAAAGTGCCATGACGAGGACAAAGTGCCATGATGAGGACAAAGTCCCATGACGAGGAAAAATGGCCGCAACGTGCACACATCCCGTGCACGGGCGTGAAGTATCGTATACTTAGATTTGGTTATTGATTTGATGTGTGAATGAAATGAGAGGGTGGAGTCCAGTATGACACCCAGGTTGTGGACTTCGGGGGACGGGTGGATGGAGCAGCCATCAACTTCTAGAAGGAGATCTCCAACCTTCCGGAGCAGTGACTGCTTGGCCACAACCATGAGCTCTGTCTTCTTGCTGTTGAGTTTAAGGCAGTTGGATGACATCCAGGCATTGATGTCGAGGAGGCAGCTGACGAGGTGCTCTGGGGGGAGAGGAGTGGAGGGTGAGGTGCTGATGTAGGGTCATCAGCATAAGAGTGGAAATTGAGACCATGTTTCCGGATGATGTGACTGAGGGGGAGCATGTAGATACTGAAGAGGAGTGGACCAAGAACAGAACTCTGAGGCACGCCTTGGTTGACTGGGGCAGGGGTGGAGGTGGAGTTACTGATTGTTTTCTTTCAGTAAGGTATAGGACTCGAACCAGGTGAGAGCTATCCCAGTGACACCCGGATGGTCAGAGAGGCTGTTGAGGAGAATGGAGTGGGAGACTGTGTCAAAGGCCGCAGATAGATCCAGGAGGATGAGGAAGCTGATGTGACCATAGTCGGTTGCAATGAGGAGGTCATTGGTGCTGTGGTGTTTCCTGAAGCCAGATTGGAAGGGTTCATAGAGCTCATGGTTGGACAGGTGTTGGTGCAGTTGGGCAGCCACTGCTCTTTCCAGGATCTTGCTTAGGAAAGGAAGGTTGGAGATCAGCCGCTAATTACCAAGGTCATCTGGGTCCAGACCAAGCTTTTTTAGTATGGGTGTGACAGACGCTGTCTTAAAACTTGAAGGTACCCAGCCTGATTCCAGGGAGGAATTTATTATTCCCACTATGGTAGGGCACATGGCCGGTAGGCCAGCTTTGACCAGGACTGTGGGCAAAGGGTCAAGGGAGCAGGTGGAGGCCTTTTCCTTGGTGACCAGCTTAGCCACCTGGAGAGTGTCGACAGGTGCAAAGGAGGAGAGGGAACACTGAGGCTGACGAACAGCAGGGAGGGGGGGTGGCACCCTTACACCACCACACACTGGACTGTGAGTGGAAGGGGAGGGGGCAGGGACTGAGAGATGGTGATAGATGGCATCCACTTTTCCCTGAAAAAAGTCCTGGAATTTTGTGCAGAGGTCAGTGGCACCTGGAGGGTGAGGGGTGACAATGGGGGAGAGCAAGCAGTTGATGGTGCACAGTACATTTTGCAGAGTAAATTGTACTCAAACTGAGTACATTTTACTCAAACTGAGTACAATTCTACTCAAACTGTACAATTTTGAGTAAAATTTATTCTGCGAAATTTACTGTGTGGTAAAGAGTCTTCTGGGTGGTTTTTCTGGTTGTTGATGAGGGTGGAGTAGTATACCTTTCTGTGAACGTCTAGAAAAAAACGTGGCTCAATCAGATGAAAAATGGCGGAGCTATTTACATTACAAAAAAGTAACTGTACTTTCTTACTTGTACAGGTTTTTGCTGCCCTGTCAGTTTCAGTTCAGTTTCAGTTTAAACTTTATTTGAACAGGGACAGAACACATTAAATTAATGAACATAAAGTAAATGTGTGAGACAGTGTTAGCCAAAGCTCATTTTCAACTGTTAACTGGCGTTAAAAAGCCGCTAAAAAGAAAGCATAACTTAAGAACAGTTTAAAAACAGGTCAAAATATTTACATCAGACATGTACAGACAATGTACAAACAAACAATAATTCTACATATTAGATACAGGCAAGCATATGGGGTTACAGTTCTGTAGGGCTGTTGTGTTCACATGTGTAGTTATTTCTTAACCATGTTTTGAAAGTGTGTTTGAATGATCTGTGTGTTTCCATATTGCGGATGTAACTTGGAATGGAGTTCCAGGTCTTGGCAGCTCTCACGGAGAGGGCTTATTGGCTAAATGTACTTTTCCTTAATGGAACAGCCATGTCACCCGGTACAACAATTCTGGTGAACCTTACCTGCTGCATGGGGATGAAAAAGTCAGAAACTGGGGGTGGGGCTAGACCATGAAGGATTTTGAAGACCAGACTGGCATCGGTTAGTTTGATGATATTGTCCGAGCTCAAGAGGGCATGCTTGACCAGGATATTGCAGTGGTGGTGACGGATAGGTTTCTGGTCCAGAACCTTCAGAGCCTGTTTGTATGCAGATTGAATGGGTGCTAGAGTTGTTTTGCAGGTCTGCTTCCAGCTGGTAATACAGTATGTAAGGTGTGACATGATGATGGCATTGTAGTACAGTGTTGCTGCTTCAATGTTCAGTACAGTACAGTTTCTGATGTATCGGAAGTTAGATATATTGAATTTGACTGTTCTCGTGACTTTTTTGACCTGTTTTTTGAATGTGAGTGTAACGGATATGTGCCGCGATAGTGTGACTACGGCACATAGAAGTAAAACTCACTCCCCAGAGGCATCCAAACTGAGCGCTTAGGACAGGGTTTCCGTTAGAAAAAATTGTTGCCGGCCTCAGTGTCCGGTAGATTTCAATCTACCGGTCAAATGAGAGAAATTCCGGTCAGAGTTTATTGAGCTTAAAAACAATTGATAGGCAAAAGAATGACAACAAAACAAAAGAATGACATCATCAAGGCATGTAGATTTATAATATTTTTACTTAAAACTAGGCTACTTTTGCGTATAAAGTCATTATATTCCAAATAAAACAAGTCCCGAGACTCGTGCTGCTGCCGACTTTAAATCAAATAGGTGTCTGTGGGCAGTCGCCCGACATTAATAAACAACAGTCTGTTATAATCACATTTTTATGAGCTAACGAATTCCGTTATATTGGACATTTGTATTAATTATATCAAGCGAAGAACTGAGAAATTTGGCAGAGAGAGACGGCAACATTATCGTGGGTTTGCGTGACGACTCTCTCCACCTCGCAACGACTTATTTGCAAAGAGTATGGCGCTGCAGAGCAGCTGATTCAGCTGTTATTGGCTCTTTTCTGGGGACCGCACAGCAGCGCCCCCCACCCAACATTGAATTGAAAATGGCTGAATTGGAGTACTGCTGGAATACTGCATTGTGCTGCTGCTGCTCCGGCTCTGCAGCTTCACAAAAGTTCGCACACCCAGCACTAAGCTCACGTCGTTGTCATTATTAGAAGCAACGAGGAAACAAATGTAATGATCGTTTCGTTCATCGCATAGGCTATTTAATTTTAGCCTATTTTAATACAATTCAAATAATCAAATTGTGCTTAGACTCAGGGAATTATTTTCACCAGACATTAAGACCGGAGAGATTAAATATGTCGGACTTCAACAGATTTTGCCGGTCAAATACCGGTAATTACCGGCTAACGGAAACGCTGGCTTAGGAGGGAATTCCTTTCTTGGTGCAGCGGTTTGCGATGCTGGCCCCGGTGCGGACGCCCAGGGTTCGACTCCCACTCAAGGCATGGTCGAAGTAGTGGCAGGTTCAGCGTTGAACCGGCTACAGTGGTGCCGTGACCCGGATGCCTTGGGTGGTGTGAGTTTAGGGGGGGTGAATGTAACGGATATGTGCCGCGATAGTGTGACTACGGCACATAGAAGTAAAACTCACTCCCCAGAGGCATCCAAACTGAGCGCTTAGGAGGGAATTCCTTTCTTGGCGCAGCGGTTTGCGATGCTGGCCCCGGTGCGGACGCCCGGGGTTCGACTCCCACTCAAGGCATGGTCGAAGTAGTGGCAGGTTCAGCGTTGAACCGGCTACATGAGGTTGCGGTCTAGGATGATTCCAAGGTATTTGCATTCGGTCACCACTTAGAGCTTCTCTCCAGCAGCAAAGACATCTGCAGTGTGTTTGATGATCTTTTTTCAAAGAACATGCAGATAGTCTTCTTTGCATTTAAGTGGAGGCAACAGTCAGTGAGCCATTGAGCTACCTGCATCATGGTTGTATTAAGCCCGGAGCCCTATTTTCAGAAATTCCGCCTAAAATACATACCTAAGTAAATGGAATATTGCTTCACTTCTACAAGGTCCATTTGCATGTTCTTGGTATCTAGGAACATCTATGGACCTCAGTGAATGTATTCCCAGTGTCAGAAATATTGTGTCTATTACTAGGCTTGCTTAAATTGTGATGAAACAAAGGAGAATATGAATTATGATTTTTCTTTGCATCTTTGACAGTGAATAACACCATGCTAGAAATGACCAGACATGAAAAGCTGCCACTGATCTCTTTCAGTACCTTCTTGAGATCACGTGTACAAAGGATCTAAGGAAATGAATAAAGGGAAGATGATTAAACAGAAGGTTTTGTAGATACAGTACTGAATTCTCCCATCCGGACAAATACAATTTGAAATATTATTATAGAATATAGAATAGCAGGCTTATAAATGACCTTATTATAGCCAATTCGCTCATTTATGGATTGTGCCAAAGCTTATCTTTCAAATGCCCGAGTTCAATTTGGATTTAGTATCACCAGACGTGCATAAGAACAGATAATGAAATCTACTGTATGTACAGTACAGTAGGTTTATTATTCTGGACAGAGTGCCGCCATTTTGAAACTAATTTCTAATCTGATTGTTGCTACATGCTACAAATAGGGAAGGGAAACTAACTGCGCTCCAATATATGTCAATAACGTTACGTTTTGTGGTTTATTATCCAGAGTAATAAGAGATTGCAA
The DNA here is from genome assembly GCF_963971535.1 of Notolepis coatsorum. Classification (NCBI taxonomy): domain Eukaryota; kingdom Metazoa; phylum Chordata; class Actinopteri; order Aulopiformes; family Paralepididae; genus Notolepis; species Notolepis coatsorum. Next base: position 137,668,255 of record NC_140173.1, read on the forward strand.
CACTACTATCACCGACATCTAAGAAGGGAGATCCCCCCTTGAATGGCCCTTCTAAGGTTTCTCTCCTCCACATTGCCTGTGGTGCATTTTTTCCTATTGCTAGGTTTTAGTGAGTTTTTCTTACCTTCGCGTGGGGTATGTCTGGGAGTGTTGCATTTATTTAAAATTATTTTGGACTTTATGGTGTTCTTGTTTTGTTCTTGACTTATTGTGATGTTTCTTCTTGACTTGTTTAAAGAAGACGTGTCCGGCCCATGGGGACATTAACGTGTGTTGTCGGGCCTTACAAATAAATGTGATTTGATTTGATTTGAGATATAAAAAAAATTCATACAGAAGTCATTAGCTTGAAGCCCCATAGAGGCCTTTGGGAAGTGTCGTTCTGAAAGATTCCAACGCTCATTCAAAGCTGTCGATATCCTCTTCAAAATGGCGTAAATAGAACTACAATTCCCATCGGTAAATCTTTCAAGATGGCTGACTTTCGCGATCAAAACCGCACAAAAACGAATACTAAAATCGCACTAATAACACTTTAACCTATTAGTAAACTAACGTATTGATGATAATATACATTATAACTGCTGTTGCGACATGGTTATGATGTTTATACTTGAATACGTTTGACAAAAAAATATATACTTTTGTCAGACAGTCTGGAGAGGTTGATGTATGACATGATGTAATTTGCGGTCCGACCCCGGACCGCACAGGCGGAAGAGGTTAAGTACTCTTGCCGCTTCTGCTTTGTTTTTGGCATGTACATAAATGACTGTGTTGTCCGCGTACATCTGGACTAGGGAGCCAGAGCAGACAGAAGGCAGGTAATTTATGTACAGGCTGAACAGGAGGGGGCCCAGGATTGAACCCTGTGGCACACCCACATCGTATTCCAGGGGGGGGGGATAGATCACCATTTATTTTGACACATTGTGTCCTACCCTCAAATTAAGATCTCATCCATTTTTAGAAGAAAGATTAAACACATGGATAGCTTAGTGATGAGCACATCGTGGCTGATGGTATGGGGCATGCTCCGGTCGAGCTCCAGTGACGTCAGTGAATATGCGGATGTAGTAGTCAGCTTTATAGCAACGTTAGCTGACACTATTGTCCCCACGAAGAAGGTGCAGGTTTTTCCAAACCAGAAACTGTTGGTTGACAACTCCATCCGAGTGGCCCTGAATGCTCGTACCGCTGCTTACAACTCGGGCCAAGCATCGGGAAATATGGACGAGTACAAGGCATCAGCTTATAGGCTATGCAAAACGGTGCGGGCTGCTAAACAGCGATATGCGAATAAGATGGAGACACAGATGGCCCAGAACGACACAAGAGGCTTATGGCGGGGAGTACGAACGATAACTGATTATAAAGTCAGCCCCCCCTCAATAGTGAGTGCCGATGCCTCTCTCGCAGATGAACTCAACTCCTTTTACGCCAGGTTTGGGGCGAGCAGTGGCGACGTTAGCTCACCTGCTAGGGACGTCACTGACGCGCCGGCTGCCGCGGGGAGGGGGGTTCAATCCGCGGGGGGGACACACACTCTCTCATTGACAGAACACAGTGTGAGAATAGCGTTTATGGGTGTAAATACTAGGAAAGCTGCAGGCCCAGATGGGATACGAATACTCAAGTCCTGTGCAAATCAGCTGGCCCCGGTGTTTACAACTATATTCAATCTATCCCTGGCTGAGTCCGTGGTCCCTGCCTGCTTCAAGGTGTCCACTATAATCCCTGTACCAGAAGACTCCTCCCCAGCAGGCCTAACTGACTACAGACCGGTGGCACTCACCTCTGTGGTCATGAAATGCTTTGAGAGGCTGGTCAAGGACCACATCTGTGCCTCTCTCCCTAGTAACATGGACCCACTGCAGTTTGCATATAGGACAAACAGGTCCACTGACGACGCAGTCTCCCAAGTACTACACAACACCCTATCTCACCTTGACAGACAGAAGTGGGGCTATGTGAGATTGCTGTTCATTGACTATAGTTAAGCTTTCAACACCAAGATCCTGGACTCTCTAAGTGACAGGCCCCAGGCGGTCAGGGTGGGGGGTAGGGGTGGGCAATATGACGATATTAAATAAATATCAAGTACAGTTCATTAACGATACACTTTTTAACCGTATCGTGGACATCGTGATGTTTTGCACAAACCCTCATCCATACAGTATATAATGTGTGTGTATTTTTGGCTAAAGTGGATAGAAAACACAGTACTCTGCAAAAGCCAAGAGTTTTTATATAAATTGTCTTAGATGTTAATAATTTCTTTTCCTGTATTAGTGTGTCAGTAGACTACTCTTTAAAAAAAATTGAAACTTTTCATTTAATTATTTTTGAAAGCATCTTCATGGTTTAATGCAGACATATGTTGCAGCGACTATTACAGTATAATCATCAAATTTGCGTGACCGTATCCAACAATGGGTTAAATCAAACATTTTTAAGTGCTTTAGAGGAAATGTCAAAATATTGCAATATATATCGTGTATCGAGATAGAGCCAAAAAATATCATGATATAATTTAGGCTGCGGTTAGACTTTCGTTTCATTTTCATTTCATTTTCATTTTGAGTTTCGCCGCAACGTAGCGAGGCGAGTCACACTTTCGTTTTGTCACCTGGAGCACAGTGATGTAGTACACTGCCAAAGCAGTAGGTGGCAGTAGGTGGCGAACATGAAGGCAATTTTCAACCAATCAGAACTTGAATGTGCCAATACACTTCCTGCAAAGAAAATGTCAACAAGGCGGGCGCCACCATCTTTGCCTATTTACCCAATGCAGCACTTCTTTTTCAGCAAAGTGTAATAAAAGTGCAATAAACAAAACGGATACATTCACTGTGTGTTCTGCTCTCTCATTTGTTGATGAAACAAAACTAACATCAACACAAGTGACCACCAAGAGCGGATAGTTTAGTCTCAAAAAAGATCGGTGACTTTGTTTGCTACATTGTTAGCTGCATGCTAACGTGAATGGAAGATGCCATTATAACAGTATAGCATTGTGGCTAGAAGCTAACGTTAGCTCACGCTAGTTAGCCAGCACCAAACTGATGATATCGGGAGCTATCAGTAGCTAGATAACATTAGAGACAACACCGTGTGTATTAAACAAAGGTGAATAGATGACTGGGCCATTTGTTTAATGCTTGTTAAGATTGAAAGAGGAGCTTTGAGCTAACAGGGTCTGATAGCTAACGCTAGCTCATGTTAGCCAGTGGCAGTGCTCATGCAATCGGTAATTCTAGCAGAATGAATGGATGTAAACTTTATTTAACATATTGCATAATGGGTACAATACAATACGGCTCAATACAAACAATTGTTAAGGGAATGCAGACTGTTGTAGCTTGGACTGGGGTCCTTATAACAATAACTTGACAACACATAGTAGCTGCAGCTATTTGGTTTGGGACAGCTCTCTGTCACCGGAAGGGCACGCAGATGGTATCTACTGCGCATGGGCGTTTTCGCAACAACGGCTCATGCAGACTACACGCTGTTGTCTGCACGTTTTTTAGCGTTTCTCCAAAACGCAAAACAATTTTGCGTTTCAGCCGTATCCACAAAAAAACGCCAAAAAACGCATTTCTGTGTAATAGGGACATGAAACGTATTCAAAAACGTATAAAAAAACGCCACAAATACACTAGTCTAACCATGGCCTGAGTATCGGGTCCCCCCCAGGGCTGCATTCTGAGCCCCCTGCTATATTCACTGTACACACATGACTGTGTGGCCAGGCCATGGAATTTGGTGAATTATATTAATATGTACTGTTGGACTGTGGTGATTCCATGTACGAATAAATAAATGATGATGATGATGATGATGAAGTTTGCGGACGACACCGTGGTGGTAATAATAATAATAATGACTTGGATTTATATAGCGCTCTTCACTGACCCAGAGCGCTTCACAGAGTCCATTATTCGTTCATACACAGTCATACCGGTGGTGGTAAGCTACAATTGCAGCCAGAGCTGCCCTGAGGCAGACTCACGGAAGCGTGGTGAATAATCAACGCCTACGGCCCCTCCGACCACCACCAACATTCATTCACATGCATACACATTCATACGAGGCAAGTAGGTTAAGTGTCTTGCCCAAGGACACAACGGCAGTGGGATGGACATGGGCTTGAGCGGGATTCGAACCACCAACCCTTGGACCATTGGACAACACGCTCTACCCCTGAGCCACGCCGCCCCACAGGGCTGATCTCTAACAACGACGAGAAGGCCTATCGGGAGGAGGTTGATGAACTGGCATGCTGGTGCCGGGATAACAGCCTACTCCTGAACATTGGTAAAACCAAAGAGCTGATCATGGATTATAGGAGAATACAGCAGGGGACACACACGCCACTGTGGATAAATGGGGCTATCATGGACAGGGTGAGCAGTTTCAAGTACCTGGGAGTCCACATCACAGAGGACCTGACATGGTCAACACACATAGATTCTGTGGTGAAAAAGGCGAAACAGCGCCTCACCTGAGACAGTTAAGTATGAGACAGTATCAGGGAAGATACTCCACTCCTTCTATTCCGGGGCTGTAGAGGGCATTCTGACTGGAAACATCACTGCCTGGTTTGGAAACAGCACGGACAGGACAGGAAGGCCCTCCAGAGAGTGGTGCCCTCAGCAGAGCGTACTACGCAGGGCTTGACGTTGACACCTGCCCACCTGCCCAGGGTTAGTGAAAATGCTGAGTGGCTAGTGACTTTGGAAAACCACTAGCCACAGTGGCTAGTGAGCCAAAAAGTTAACGTCAAGCCCTGCATAGGTGTGTCAATGATAATGTTCACGGCGTTTGGAGCAATAATATAATTGCTAGGTTCAACACAGCCAAGGCATAGGTGTGTCAATGATAATGTTCACGGCGTTTGGAGCAATAATATAATTGCTAGGTTCAACACAGCCAAGGCATAGGTGTGTCAATGATAATGTTCACAGCGTTTGGAGCAACAATGTAATTGCTAGGTTCAACACAACTCTTCCACATCTACACCCTCCATCTTGTCCCAGTCAGCCGTTGCCCCAACTGGAGCTCCTTTTGCGGCTGAGTCACTGGTCGCAGGCAGTAGTAAACAATGGAGTCAACAGTCAGAAACACAGTTGTACAGTTGGCGTGTAGCAGTATGATTACAATGATACTGTCTCCAGCAGGGGTTAGTGAAGAAGAAATGACCTATATTTATTACTTCTTGGGTGGGGGCGCGAGTGCAGGGATTTTTGGCTAGTGAAAATGCTGAGTGGCTAGAGACTTTGGAAAACCACTAGCCACAGTGGCTAGTGAGCCAAAAGGTTAACGTCAAGCCCTGGTACTACGGGTATTGCACTACCACTCCTGCAGGACTTATTAACAGGAGGTGCAAATCCAGAGCCTGCAGAATAATGAAAGACCCCCACCACCCCAATAACAGCCTGTTCAAGCTGCTGCGGTCAGGCAAGCGCCTACGTACACACGCAACGAGAACAGAGAGACTTCGGCTCAGCTTCTTCCCCCAGGCCATCAGAACACTGAACACTGAACTCTCCACTCACAAGTACACATGAGCACACACACAACACAACACACATGCTGCAATCGCTTTAAACAAAATGTCACTTTAAACTAAATGGAAAAGTCACTTTAACACAATGGGGACGAACAACGGAGTTCTCCGTGTTTCGATTCCACCCGTTGTGGACAGAAGCACGGATAAATCCATGGCAAGTTGTTATTGCTTTTATTCCATTTTAATAACCTATTCAAGGTCGCTGAGCGGCACTGCAGATGTGCCCTACTCTTTGAATTCGACAAAGTGCAATACCAGCCAGATCCTCTTAGGGGCGCTATCACGATAATGCAGTGTTCTTCAATGGAGTTTTATGTTAGCTCGATTCTGGATCTGCAGCCTGTAGCTTGGATTACGTTTTGCATCGCAGATTTCACCATGCAATAAGAGGATTTATCATCAGCCAATGGACATATCGATCTACCAGATGGCGATCGATAACGGGGAAATGCTCAGGGGGATCCCACCGGACCACGGTAAGATCTTTTTCACGTAAAGTACATCCCGATCGGGCCTTGTTTTGATAGCCATCCAGGCGTTCGGCCTATGAGGCTAATGAGGCTAACGCGGTTATTGGTAATCAATAATCAGAAACGACGTCCCCGCCCCCCCCCCCCCCCCCCCTTTCATGCATACATGCGTGAGGATCGTGCCGATCATATGCAGTTTGAGTTTTAACTGGAGCGTATCTATAACCGAAATGCCATTGGATTTAACGTTATTAGCTATTAGCCCATTATCTCGGCTTCCAGGAAATATACTAGACCAAATCCGGTATAATGCTTATATTCACGGCGCTATAAAATTAGAATGTATTGATGAAAAAAAAAATTCTTTAAGCCATTTTGAAGGGACGGTTTATGGTCTCAATTCACAATGAGAATGGACAGATAGCAATACTATAAAGTATAGATTTAGTTCTACAAACAGCCCCACGTCTGTTTACATTTCCCGGTCCTCTTGAGATTAATTAGACTCATCCCAGTGGCCGCGAAAGTGTTAAAGGAATGAGGAATATAAAAGTCACTTTAAGTAAAGAACAGATGTGGTTCTTGTATAGTATAGTTTAGATATAGTAAGTATAGCATAATGACGGAGTTAAAATTGTATATTGTATAGTAGTGTACATAGGAACCAGTGCCTTCTCAGGAATTTAGCATGTCTATTTTTATCATGCACATCCTATGTCTTCTTATTACCTGTTTTTTAATGTCTATTTTATTATTGTATTATTGCACAATCGATGCGGGCATGACCACCCGCATTTCACTGTATGCCCTGGTATGTATGTGAAATGTATCAAAAATATATTTTAAAAGTAGCTGTCCCTGGGCGCCCCAGTGGCGAACCACATAACGCGCTGAGTCGCGGCACGGCCGACCCAGGTCCGATTCCCGGACCCGTCGTTATTTGCCGAATGTCTTCCCCCCACTCTGTCTCCCGTTCCTCCTCTCTCTCTCCCTACTGGACTGCCCAGTAGTAAAAAGCGATAAACGCTAACAAATTTATCTTAAATTCTTTTTTTTAAAGTAGCCCAGGCCTGCAGGTATTTGAGGTAAACATTTACACGAAAAACTGGCTGTACTGTTAGGGACGAAAATATGTTAGGTAAGACTGTTAGCCGACATTGCATTTATACTATTGGTGGGACTCGATTAAAAAATGTAATTGAATTCATTTGAGACTTTATAGCTAATGAATACAAATGTATCGCATTTAAACACATCAATATTTGATGCAAAAAGCTAAATTTTTCAATTAAAATGTATTTTGGTATACGAGTGAATCAATGAATATACATTATACATACGTTTAAGCAGCAACATCTTGTTTATTAGTTACTACACAGACCAACAGATCAATGCAATTTTTTCAAAAGTGCAGCACTTTTAGAAATATATATATATATATAGCGCAAAGGACCTTTTGTAAACTCAAGCACTTTTGAGGTAAAAGTAAAACACAGTACTTTCAGTTTCAAGTACATACCAATTGACCATAAAAGAAAACGTCTTGATTGATCTAAATTTCTCTTATTTTTTCAATATTCTGTATGAGTAAACTAGAAAAAAATGGTTGGCTCTGCTCTGTAGAGCACAAGAGCACTGTTAGCCCCCTCTTCATCCTCTGAAGCAAACAGGGCTACGGTTAGCCTGTTAGCTCTATCATCCACGGTAGCTGCTACATGCTTAGCATATTGAGGTGATCCCATAATATAGGCTTGAAATGTTCCGGTGATATGCAAAGTATTTGCAAACACAATCGTTCTCGTGTCTAAATCTCCCATTCAACGGGCAACGCAGCCTCAACTTTTCAACCTTAAGGCCTCTGCATGCTACAGCAAATTCAAAGCAACTTCGACACAACATCGACAAAGCAACGGTGTTGCAGACACTCTACCTTTATGCTTCTGCAAAATCAACGCGCAGCCTATGTAACATTGTACCCCGTATGTAGCTAGGTTCCCTAGATAGATGACGCTTCCCTTCTCAACCAACCCATTGATAAAAGCAGAAAAATAAGTATAATTTTTACTTCCGGGCGGGGGGTTTCAAAATAAAAGAGCGAGTCTAAAAGCACCGTAAATACGTTTATTTTTTACAATATCTAACGTTACACGAACCTAAACTAATCTAAAGTTAGTTTAGGTTCGTGTTAACTTTGGATAATGTACAAAATAAACGTATTTCCGGTGATTTTAGACGTCGCTCTTTTATTTTGAAAACCCCCGACCGGAAGTGTTATAGTGTCTGTTGCTAGCAGCTTGACTTTCTGTGCTTTTCGAGCTAACGTTACCGTAACATCATTAGTTTCCAATGGAGAGGACCTCGGCTCACATGCAGCTCAAACTACCTATTGGAATAAATTACTTGATTGATGTTTAACTTGTCCCTGTGTGTGTCCAGTCATTTCGACTAGCAAACGTTGTATTTAACGTTACCTCATTGTATTTACTTGGTTAGCTAATGTAGCTAATGTGGATAGCATTTTGAATAGACCCAATGCTAGCTGGCTGGCTACATCTTTATTTACTAAATTATGGAGGCTTTTTAATCGTCAAGGTAAGAGGATTTGTCATGATCAACTGAAGGCGTATGCTATGGAACAATATGTGCTTGGGTTTTCAGAAAAAGGCGAGCTATGTGACGCTGATTATTTAGCGTCAACGCTGGCTTCAACAATGGAGGATATTATTCTCTGCGGGACTAATATTATTCTATGACAGCCCCGCCCCCATTCGCTAACCAACCAATCACTGCTACGCAATATCAACGCAACGGTTGTTCAGATTAGATTCTGGGGACATGTACGCAACGTCCAAGCAACACAGTCTACAAGACCCTCTAAAACAACCGCGCTGAAATCGCACTGCGGTCAAGTGAGCCGTCTTTTGCTTTTGCGTGGTCAAGTGAGCCGCTCTTGTTTTTCGAGTGCGCGATTAGTTCCAGGTTTACGGTAATGCATTCAAACAACCCTGGGAGGCTGTTGTAATGAACCGACGTGACTTTTGAACACAGTCTCGCAAGTAGATCTTACAGAAATACTTAATATGACATTGAATGCGCATCGAATCAATAGGACGTTTAGTCTAATCAATAGGACGTTTCGTATGTGCAGTATTATTGAACATCGAATCAATAGGACGCGCAGTATATTCGACCACTAAACAAAAGCTACAGACAATTCCACAGAGGAACACTTCCGGTGAGGATTTCAAAGTAAAGGATGGCATGTGGTTCATTTCTATTATTTCATAAGTAGTTTATTACACTGCCATGTTTGTACTTAATACTTCTCAAGACTACTTGCACAAATAATATTAACTACTTTTACTGTGTACTTTGAGTAATTTGAGTTTCAAAGTCCTTTTTATAGAACAATGAGTATTTTCGACTAACTTTGATGTGGGATAAAAAAAAGATTTTCCCATAAGCACTTTATGAAACTGCCATGGTTGTACTTAGTACCCCTTAGACTACTTGTACAAATTATATGAAATATTTTTACTGTGTACTTTTTGAGTAATTTCAGTTTTAAAGTCCTCAGAATCAGCATTTTCGACTAACTTTGATGTGGGATAAAAAAAGATTTTCCCATAAGCACCTTATGAAACTGCCATGGTTGTACTTAGTACCTCTTAGACTACCTGTACAAATTATATGAAATATTTTTACTGTGTACTTTTTGAGTAATTTCAGTTTCAAAGTCCCCAGAATCAGCATTTTCGACTAACTTTGATGTGGGATAAAAAAAGATTTTCCCATAAGCACCTTATGAAACTGCCATGGTTGTACTTAGTACCTCTTAGACTACGTGTACAAATTATATGAAATATTTTTACTGTGTACTTTTTGAGTAATTTGAGTTTCAAAGTCCCCAGAATCAGCATTTTCTACTAACTTTGATGTGGGATAAAAAAAAGATTTTCCCATAAGCACCTTATGAAACTGCCATGGTTGTACTTAGTACCTCTTAGACTACCTGTACAAATTATATGAAATATTTTTACTGTGTACTTTTTGAGTAATTTGAGTTTCAAAGTCTCCAGAATCAGCATTTTCGACTAACTTTGATGTGGGATAAAAAAAGATTTTCCCATAAGCACCTTATGAAACTGCCATGGTTGTACTTAGTACCTCTTAGACTACGTGTACAAATTATATGAAATATTTTTACTGTGTACTTTTTGAGTAATTTCAGTTTCAAAGTCCCCAGAATCAGCATTTTCGACTAACTTTGATGTGGGATAAAAAAAGATTTTCCCATAAGCACCTTATGAAACTGCCATGGTTGTACTTAGTACCTCTTAGACTACCTGTACAAATTATATGAAATATTTTTACTGTGTACTTTTTGAGTAATTTGAGTTTCAAAGTCCTCAGAATCAGCATTTTCGACTAACTTTGATGTTGGATAAAAACAATTCTTCCCATAAGCACTTTATGAAACTGCCATGGTTGTACTTAGTACCTCTTAGACTACCTGTACAAATTATATGAAATATTTTCACTGTGTACTTTTTGAGTAATTTCAGTTTCAAAGTCCCCAGAATCAGCATTTTCGACTAACTTTGATGTGGGATAAAAAAAGATTTTCCCATAAGCACCTTATGAAACTGCCATGGTTGTACTTAGTACCTCTTAGACTACCTGTACAAATTATATGAAATATTTTTACTGTGTACTTTTTGAGTAATTTGAGTTTCAAAGTCTCCAGAATCAGCATTTTCGACTAACTTTGATGTGGGATAAAAAAAGATTTTCCCATAAGCACCTTATGAAACTGCCATGGTTGTACTTAGTACCCCTTAGACTACTTGTACAAATTATATGAAATATTTTTACTGTGTACTTTTTGAGTAATTTCAGTTTTAAAGTCCTCAGAATCAGCATTTTCGACTAACTTTGATGTGGGATAAAAAAAGATTTTCCCATAAGCACCTTATGAAACTGCCATGGTTGTACTTAGTACCTCTTAGACTACCTGTACAAATTATATGAAATATTTTTACTGTGTACTTTTTGAGTAATTTCAGTTTCAAAGTCCCCAGAATCAGCATTTTCGACTAACTTTGATGTGGGATAAAAAAAGATTTTCCCATAAGCACCTTATGAAACTGCCATGGTTGTACTTAGTACCTCTTAGACTACGTGTACAAATTATATGAAATATTTTTACTGTGTACTTTTTGAGTAATTTGAGTTTCAAAGTCCCCAGAATCAGCATTTTCTACTAACTTTGATGTGGGATAAAAAAAGATTTTCCCATAAGCACCTTATGAAACTGCCATGGTTGTACTTAGTACCTCTTAGACTACGTGTACAAATTATATGAAATATTTTTACTGTGTACTTTTTGAGTAATTTGAGTTTCAAAGTCCCCAGAATCAGCATTTTCGACTAACTTTGATGTGGGATAAAAAAAGATTTTCCCATAAGCACCTTATGAAACTGCCATGGTTGTACTTAGTACCTCTTAGACTACCTGTACAAATTATATGAAATATTTTTACTGTGTACTTTTTGAGTAATTTCAGTTTCAAAGTCCCCAGAATCAGCATTTTCGACTAACTTTGATGTGGGATAAAAAAAGATTTTCCCATAAGCACCTTATGAAACTGCCATGGTTGTACTTAGTACCTCTTAGACTACGTGTACAAATTATATGAAATATTTTTACTGTGTACTTTTTGAGTAATTTCAGTTTCAAAGTCCCCAGAATCAGCATTTTCTACTAACTTTGATGTGGGATAAAAAAAGATTTTCCCATAAGCACCTTATGAAACTGCCATGGTTGTACTTAGTACCTCTTAGACTACGTGTACAAATTATATGAAATATTTTTACTGTGTACTTTTTGAGTAATTTCAGTTTTAAAGTCCTCAGAATCAGCATTTTCGACTAACTTTGATGTGGGATAAAAAAAGATTTTCCCATAAGCACCTGATGAAACTGCCATGGTTGTACTTAGTACCTCTTAGACTACCTGTACAAATTATATGAAATATTTTTACTGTGTACTTTTTGAGTAATTTGAGTTTCAAAGTCCCCAGAATCAGCATTTTCGACTAACTTTGATGTGGGATAAAAAAAGATTTTCCCATAAGCACCTTATGAAACTGCCATGGTTGTACTTAGTACCTCTTAGACTACCTGTACAAATTATATGAAATATTTTTACTGTGTACTTTTTGAGTAATTTGAGTTTCAAAGTCCCCAGAATCAGCATTTTCGACTAACTTTGATGTGGGATAAAAAAAGATTTTCCCATAAGCACCTTATGAAACTGCCATGGTTGTACTTAGTACCTCTTAGACTACGTGTACAAATTATATGAAATATTTTTACTGTGTACTTTTTGAGTAATTTCAGTTTCAAAGTCCCCAGAATCAGCATTTTCTACTAACTTTGATGTGGGATAAAAAAAGATTTTCCCATAAGCACCTTATGAAACTGCCATGGTTGTACTTAGTACCTCTTAGACTACGTGTACAAATTATATGAAATATTTTTACTGTGTACTTTTTGAGTAATTTCAGTTTTAAAGTCCTCAGAATCAGCATTTTCGACTAACTTTGATGTGGGATAAAAAAAGATTTTCCCATAAGCACCTGATGAAACTGCCATGGTTGTACTTAGTACCTCTTAGACTACCTGTACAAATTATATGAAATATTTTTACTGTGTACTTTTTGAGTAATTTGAGTTTCAAAGTCCCCAGAATCAGCATTTTCGACTAACTTTGATGTGGGATAAAAAAAGATTTTCCCATAAGCACCTTATGAAACTGCCATGGTTGTACTTAGTACCTCTTAGACTACCTGTACAAATTATATGAAATATTTTTACTGTGTACTTTTTGAGTAATTTGAGTTTCAAAGTCTCCAGAATCAGCATTTTCGACTAACTTTGATGTGGGATAAAAAAAGATTTTCCCATAAGCACCTTATGAAACTGCCATGGTTGTACTTAGTACCTCTTAGACTACCTGTACAAATTATATGGAATATTTTTACTGTGTACTTTTTGAGTAATTTCAGTTTCAAAGTCCCCAGAATCAGCATTTTCGACTAACTTTGATGTGGGATAAAAAAAGATTTTCCCATAAGCACCTTATGAAACTGCCATGGTTGTACTTAGTACCTCTTAGACTACGTGTACAAATTATATGAAATATTTTTACTGTGTACTTTTTGAGTAATTTGAGTTTCAAAGTCCCCAGAATCAGCATTTTCGACTAACTTTGATGTGGGATAAAAAAAGATTTTCCCATAAGCACCTTATGAAACTGCCATGGTTGTACTTAGTACCTCTTAGACTACCTGTACAAATTATATGAAATATTTTTACTGTGTACTTTTTGAGTAATTTGAGTTTCAAAGTCCCCAGAATCAGCATCCAGACTGGGAAGAATTGTTTTTATCCAACATCAAAGTTAGTCGAAAATGCTGATTCTGAGGACTTTGAAACTCAAATTACTCAAAAAGTACACAGTAAAAATATTTCATATAATTTGTACAGGTAGTCTAAGAGGTACTAAGTACAACCATGGCAGTTTCATAAGGTGCTTATGGGAAAATCTTTTTTTATCCCACATCAAAGTTAGTCGAAAATGCTGATTCTGGGGACTTTGAAACTCAAATTACTCAAAAAGTACACAGTAAAAATATTTCATATAATTTGTACAGGTAGTCTAAGAGGTACTAAGTACAACCATGGCAGTTTCATAAGGTGCTTATGGGAAAATCTTTTTTTATCCCACATCAAAGTTAGTCGAAAATGCTGATTCTGGGGACTTTGAAACTCAAATTACTCAAAAAGTACACAGTAAAAATATTTCATATAATTTGTACAGGTAGTCTAAGAGGTACTAAGTACAACCATGGCAGTTTCATCAGGTGCTTATGGGAAAATCTTTTTTTATCCCACATCAAAGTTAGTCGAAAATGCTGATTCTGAGGACTTTAAAACTGAAATTACTCAAAAAGTACACAGTAAAAATATTTCATATAATTTGTACACGTAGTCTAAGAGGTACTAAGTACAACCATGGCAGTTTCATAAGGTGCTTATGGGAAAATCTTTTTTTATCCCACATCAAAGTTAGTCGAAAATGCTGATTCTGGGGACTTTGAAACTCAAATTACTCAAAAAGTACACAGTAAAAATATTTCATTTTTTTTTTGATCCACTTTTTCTCCCATTTTTCTATATTTTTCTCCCATCCCAATTTCGTATCATCCAATTCAACCCTCCCCTGTCACGAACGCTGTTTCTTGCCTCCCACAAGCCGGCTGCAATGTGGACTAAGTCATACATAGCACAAGTCCCCTCCGGTACTTGAGGTAACAGCAGTCGCATCTTTTCACCTGCGCAGCTCGATCTCTTAGTGTCGAGGAGTAACGCGTGGGAGGCTCACGCTGCCCCCGACACTTCCTGATTCTACTGCGCAGGCGCACCAACCGACTTGTAGGAGTCGCTTGTTCACAACGTTCGATCCCCACCCTTCAGTTTTCCCTCCCCGTAATACGGCCAATGTGTATTACTGCGGACGACCAGCCAAACTGAAAAACAATGTGGAGAGCTGGATTCGAACACGCGAATCCTAGCGTCTCCACACTGGTGGCGAGTGCCTTAGACCACTACACCACCTAGCCGCCCCAGTAAAAATATTTCATATAATTTGTACACGTAGTCTAAGAGGTACTAAGTACAACCATGGCAGTTTCATAAGGTGCTTATGGGAAAATCTTTTTTTATCCCACATCAAAGTTAGTCGAAAATGCTGATTCTGGGGACTTTGAAACTGAAATTACTCAAAAAGTACACAGTAAAAATATTTCATATAATTTGTACAGGTAGTCTAAGAGGTACTAAGTACAACCATGGCAGTTTCATAAGGTGCTTATGGGAAAATCTTTTTTTATCCCACATCAAAGTTAGTAGAAAATGCTGATTCTGGGGACTTTGAAACTCAAATTACTCAAAAAGTACACAGTAAAAATATTTCATATAATTTGTACACGTAGTCTAAGAGGTACTAAGTACAACCATGGCAGTTTCATAAGGTGCTTATGGGAAAATCTTTTTTTATCCCACATCAAAGTTAGTCGAAAATGCTGATTCTGGGGACTTTGAAACTCAAATTACTCAAAAAGTACACAGTAAAAATATTTCATATAATTTGTACACGTAGTCTAAGAGGTACTAAGTACAACCATGGCAGTTTCATAAGGTGCTTATGGGAAAATCTTTTTTTATCCCACATCAAAGTTAGTCGAAAATGCTGATTCTGGGGACTTTGAAACTCAAATTACTCAAAAAGTACACAGTAAAAATATTTCATATAATTTGTACAGGTAGTCTAAGAGGTACTAAGTACAACCATGGCAGCTTCATCAGGTGCTTATGGGAAAATCTTTTTTTATCCCACATCAAAGTTAGTCGAAAATGCTGATTCTGAGGACTTTAAAACTGAAATTACTCAAAAAGTACACAGTAAAAATATTTCATATAATTTGTACACGTAGTCTAAGAGGTACTAAGTACAACCATGGCAGTTTCATAAGGTGCTTATGGGAAAATCTTTTTTTATCCCACATCAAAGTTAGTCGAAAATGCTGATTCTGGGGACTTTGAAACTCAAATTACTCAAAAAGTACACAGTAAAAATATTTCATTTTTTTTTGATCCACTTTTTCTCCCATTTTTCTATATTTTTCTCCCATCCCAATTTCGTATCATCCAATTCAACCCTCCCCTGTCACGAACGCTGTTTCTTGCCTCCCACAAGCCGGCTGCAATGTGGACTAAGTCATACATAGCACAAGTCCCCTCCGGTACTTGAGGTAACAGCAGTCGCATCTTTTCACCTGCGCAGCTCGATCTCTTAGTGTCGAGGAGTAACGCGTGGGAGGCTCACGCTGCCCCCGACACTTCCTGATTCTACTGCGCAGGCGCACCAACCGACTTGTAGGAGTCGCTTGTTCACAACGTTCGATCCCCACCCTTCAGTTTTCCCTCCCCGTAATACGGCCAATGTGTATTACTGCGGACGACCAGCCAAACTGAAAAACAATGTGGAGAGCTGGATTCGAACACGCGAATCCTAGCGTCTCCACACTGGTGGCGAGTGCCTTAGACCACTACACCACCTAGCCGCCCCAGTAAAAATATTTCATATAATTTGTACACGTAGTCTAAGAGGTACTAAGTACAACCATGGCAGTTTCATAAGGTGCTTATGGGAAAATCTTTTTTTATCCCACATCAAAGTTAGTCGAAAATGCTGATTCTGGGGACTTTGAAACTGAAATTACTCAAAAAGTACACAGTAAAAATATTTCATATAATTTGTACAGGTAGTCTAAGAGGTACTAAGTACAACCATGGCAGTTTCATAAGGTGCTTATGGGAAAATCTTTTTTTATCCCACATCAAAGTTAGTAGAAAATGCTGATTCTGGGGACTTTGAAACTCAAATTACTCAAAAAGTACACAGTAAAAATATTTCATATAATTTGTACACGTAGTCTAAGAGGTACTAAGTACAACCATGGCAGTTTCATAAGGTGCTTATGGGAAAATCTTTTTTTATCCCACATCAAAGTTAGTCGAAAATGCTGATTCTGGGGACTTTGAAACTCAAATTACTCAAAAAGTACACAGTAAAAATATTTCATATAATTTGTACACGTAGTCTAAGAGGTACTAAGTACAACCATGGCAGTTTCATAAGGTGCTTATGGGAAAATCTTTTTTTATCCCACATCAAAGTTAGTCGAAAATGCTGATTCTGGGGACTTTGAAACTCAAATTACTCAAAAAGTACACAGTAAAAATATTTCATATAATTTGTACAGGTAGTCTAAGAGGTACTAAGTACAACCATGGCAGCTTCATCAGGTGCTTATGGGAAAATCTTTTTTTATCCCACATCAAAGTTAGTCGAAAATGCTGATTCTGAGGACTTTAAAACTGAAATTACTCAAAAAGTACACAGTAAAAATATTTCATATAATTTGTACACGTAGTCTAAGAGGTACTAAGTACAACCATGGCAGTTTCATAAGGTGCTTATGGGAAAATCTTTTTTTATCCCACATCAAAGTTAGTCGAAAATGCTGATTCTGGGGACTTTGAAACTCAAATTACTCAAAAAGTACACAGTAAAAATATTTCATTTTTTTTTTGATCCACTTTTTCTCCCATTTTTCTATATTTTTCTCCCATCCCAATTTCGTATCATCCAATTCAACCCTCCCCTGTCACGAACGCTGTTTCTTGCCTCCCACAAGCCGGCTGCAATGTGGACTAAGTCATACATAGCACAAGTCCCCTCCGGTACTTGAGGTAACAGCAGTCGCATCTTTTCACCTGCGCAGCTCGATCTCTTAGTGTCGAGGAGTAACGCGTGGGAGGCTCACGCTGCCCCCGACACTTCCTGATTCTACTGCGCAGGCGCACCAACCGACTTGTAGGAGTCGCTTGTTCACAACGTTCGATCCCCACCCTTCAGTTTTCCCTCCCCGTAATACGGCCAATGTGTATTACTGCGGACGACCAGCCAAACTGAAAAACAATGTGGAGAGCTGGATTCGAACACGCGAATCCTAGCGTCTCCACACTGGTGGCGAGTGCCTTAGACCACTACACCACCTAGCCGCCCCAGTAAAAATATTTCATATAATTTGTACACGTAGTCTAAGAGGTACTAAGTACAACCATGGCAGTTTCATAAGGTGCTTATGGGAAAATCTTTTTTTATCCCACATCAAAGTTAGTCGAAAATGCTGATTCTGGGGACTTTGAAACTGAAATTACTCAAAAAGTACACAGTAAAAATATTTCATATAATTTGTACAGGTAGTCTAAGAGGTACTAAGTACAACCATGGCAGTTTCATAAGGTGCTTATGGGAAAATCTTTTTTTATCCCACATCAAAGTTAGTAGAAAATGCTGATTCTGGGGACTTTGAAACTCAAATTACTCAAAAAGTACACAGTAAAAATATTTCATATAATTTGTACACGTAGTCTAAGAGGTACTAAGTACAACCATGGCAGTTTCATAAGGTGCTTATGGGAAAATCTTTTTTTATCCCACATCAAAGTTAGTCGAAAATGCTGATTCTGGGGACTTTGAAACTCAAATTACTCAAAAAGTACACAGTAAAAATATTTCATATAATTTGTACACGTAGTCTAAGAGGTACTAAGTACAACCATGGCAGTTTCATAAGGTGCTTATGGGAAAATCTTTTTTTATCCCACATCAAAGTTAGTCGAAAATGCTGATTCTGGGGACTTTGAAACTGAAATTACTCAAAAAGTACACAGTAAAAATATTTCATATAATTTGTACAGGTAGTCTAAGAGGTACTAAGTACAACCATGGCAGTTTCATAAGGTGCTTATGGGAAAATCTTTTTTTATCCCACATCAAAGTTAGTCGAAAATGCTGATTCTGGGGACTTTGAAACTCAAATTACTCAAAAAGTACACAGTAAAAATATTTCATATAATTTGTACACGTAGTCTAAGAGGTACTAAGTACAACCATGGCAGTTTCATAAGGTGCTTATGGGAAAATCTTTTTTTATCCCACATCAAAGTTAGTCGAAAATGCTGATTCTGGGGACTTTGAAACTGAAATTACTCAAAAAGTACACAGTAAAAATATTTCATATAATTTGTACAGGTAGTCTAAGAGGTACTAAGTACAACCATGGCAGTTTCATAAGGTGCTTATGGGAAAATCTTTTTTTATCCCACATCAAAGTTAGTCGAAAATGCTGATTCTGAGGACTTTAAAACTGAAATTACTCAAAAAGTACACAGTAAAAATATTTCATATAATTTGTACAAGTAGTCTAAGGGGTACTAAGTACAACCATGGCAGTTTCATAAGGTGCTTATGGGAAAATCTTTTTTTATCCCACATCAAAGTTAGTCGAAAATGCTGATTCTGGGGACTTTGAAACTGAAATTACTCAAAAAGTACACAGTAAAAATATTTCATATAATTTGTACAAGTAGTCTAAGAGGTACTAAGTACAACCATGGCAGTTTCATAAGGTGCTTATGGGAAAATCTTTTTTTATCCCACATCAAAGTTAGTCGAAAATGCTGATTCTGGGGACTTTAAAACTGAAATTACTCAAAAAGTACACAGTAAAAATATTTCATATAATTTGTACAAGTAGTCTAAGAGGTACTAAGTACAACCATGGCAGTTTCATAAGGTGCTTATGGGAAAATCTTTTTTTATCCCACATCAAAGTTAGTCGAAAATGCTGATTCTGGGGACTTTGAAACTGAAATTACTCAAAAAGTACACAGTAAAAATATTTCATATAATTTGTACACGTAGTCTAAGAGGTACTAAGTACAACCATGGCAGTTTCATAAGGTGCTTATGGGAAAATCTTTTTTTATCCCACATCAAAGTTAGTCGAAAATGCTGATTCTGGGGACTTTGAAACTGAAATTACTCAAAAAGTACACAGTAAAAATATTTCATATAATTTGTACAGGTAGTCTAAGAGGTACTAAGTACAACCATGGCAGTTTCATAAGGTGCTTATGGGAAAATCTTTTTTTATCCCACATCAAAGTTAGTCGAAAATGCTGATTCTGGGGACTTTGAAACTGAAATTACTCAAAAAGTACACAGTAAAAATATTTCATATAATTTGTACAGGTAGTCTAAGAGGTACTAAGTACAACCATGGCAGTTTCATAAAGTGCTTATGGGAAGAATTGTTTTTATCCAACATCAAAGTTAGTCGAAAATGCTGATTCTGAGGACTTTGAAACTCAAATTACTCAAAAAGTACACAGTAAAAATATTTCATATAATTTGTACAGGTAGTCTAAGAGGTACTAAGTACAACCATGGCAGTTTCATAAGGTGCTTATGGGAAAATCTTTTTTTATCCCACATCAAAGTTAGTCGAAAATGCTGATTCTGGGGACTTTGAAACTGAAATTACTCAAAAAGTACACAGTAAAAATATTTCATATAATTTGTACACGTAGTCTAAGAGGTACTAAGTACAACCATGGCAGTTTCATAAGGTGCTTATGGGAAAATCTTTTTTTATCCCACATCAAAGTTAGTCGAAAATGCTGATTCTGGAGACTTTGAAACTCAAATTACTCAAAAAGTACACAGTAAAAATATTTCATATAATTTGTACAGGTAGTCTAAGAGGTACTAAGTACAACCATGGCAGTTTCATAAGGTGCTTATGGGAAAATCTTTTTTTATCCCACATCAAAGTTAGTCGAAAATGCTGATTCTGGAGACTTTGAAACTCAAATTACTCAAAAAGTACACAGTAAAAATATTTCATATAATTTGTACAGGTAGTCTAAGAGGTACTAAGTACAACCATGGCAGTTTCATAAGGTGCTTATGGGAAAATCTTTTTTTTATCCCACATCAAAGTTAGTCGAAAATGCTGATTCTGGGGACTTTGAAACTCAAATTACTCAAAAAGTACACAGTAAAAATATTTCATATAATTTGTACAGGTAGTCTAAGAGGTACTAAGTACAACCATGGCAGTTTCATCAGGTGCTTATGGGAAAATCTTTTTTTATCCCACATCAAAGTTAGTCGAAAATGCTGATTCTGAGGACTTTAAAACTGAAATTACTCAAAAAGTACACAGTAAAAATATTTCATATAATTTGTACACGTAGTCTAAGAGGTACTAAGTACAACCATGGCAGTTTCATAAGGTGCTTATGGGAAAATCTTTTTTTATCCCACATCAAAGTTAGTCGAAAATGCTGATTCTGGGGACTTTGAAACTCAAATTACTCAAAAAGTACACAGTAAAAATATTTCATATAATTTGTACACGTAGTCTAAGAGGTACTAAGTACAACCATGGCAGTTTCATAAGGTGCTTATGGGAAAATCTTTTTTTATCCCACATCAAAGTTAGTCGAAAATGCTGATTCTGGGGACTTTGAAACTGAAATTACTCAAAAAGTACACAGTAAAAATATTTCATATAATTTGTACAGGTAGTCTAAGAGGTACTAAGTACAACCATGGCAGTTTCATAAGGTGCTTATGGGAAAATCTTTTTTTATCCCACATCAAAGTTAGTCGAAAATGCTGATTCTGGGGACTTTGAAACTCAAATTACTCAAAAAGTACACAGTAAAAATATTTCATATAATTTGTACACGTAGTCTAAGAGGTACTAAGTACAACCATGGCAGTTTCATAAGGTGCTTATGGGAAAATCTTTTTTTATCCCACATCAAAGTTAGTCGAAAATGCTGATTCTGGGGACTTTGAAACTGAAATTACTCAAAAAGTACACAGTAAAAATATTTCATATAATTTGTACAGGTAGTCTAAGAGGTACTAAGTACAACCATGGCAGTTTCATAAGGTGCTTATGGGAAAATCTTTTTTTATCCCACATCAAAGTTAGTCGAAAATGCTGATTCTGGGGACTTTGAAACTCAAATTACTCAAAAAGTACACAGTAAAAATATTTCATATAATTTATACACGTAGTCTAAGAGGTACTAAGTACAACCATGGCAGTTTCATAAGGTGCTTATGGGAAAATCTTTTTTTATCCCACATCAAAGTTAGTCGAAAATGCTGATTCTGGGGACTTTGAAACTGAAATTACTCAAAAAGTACACAGTAAAAATATTTCATATAATTTGTACAAGTAGTCTAAGAGGTACTAAGTACAACCATGGCAGTTTCATAAGGTGCTTATGGGAAAATCTTTTTTTATCCCACATCAAAGTTAGTCGAAAATGCTGATTCTGGGGACTTTAAAACTGAAATTACTCAAAAAGTACACAGTAAAAATATTTCATATAATTTGTACAAGTAGTCTAAGAGGTACTAAGTACAACCATGGCAGTTTCATAAGGTGCTTATGGGAAAATCTTTTTTTATCCCACATCAAAGTTAGTCGAAAATGCTGATTCTGGGGACTTTGAAACTGAAATTACTCAAAAAGTACACAGTAAAAATATTTCATATAATTTGTACAGGTAGTCTAAGAGGTACTAAGTACAACCATGGCAGTTTCATAAGGTGCTTATGGGAAAATCTTTTTTTATCCCACATCAAAGTTAGTAGAAAATGCTGATTCTGGGGACTTTGAAACTGAAATTACTCAAAAAGTACACAGTAAAAATATTTCATATAATTTGTACACGTAGTCTAAGAGGTACTAAGTACAACCATGGCAGTTTCATAAGGTGCTTATGGGAAAATCTTTTTTTATCCCACATCAAAGTTAGTCGAAAATGCTGATTCTGGGGACTTTGAAACTGAAATTACTCAAAAAGTACACAGTAAAAATATTTCATATAATTTGTACAAGTAGTCTAAGAGGTACTAAGTACAACCATGGCAGTTTCATAAGGTGCTTATGGGAAAATCTTTTTTTATCCCACATCAAAGTTAGTCGAAAATGCTGATTCTGGGGACTTTAAAACTGAAATTACTCAAAAAGTACACAGTAAAAATATTTCATATAATTTGTACAAGTAGTCTAAGAGGTACTAAGTACAACCATGGCAGTTTCATAAGGTGCTTATGGGAAAATCTTTTTTTATCCCACATCAAAGTTAGTCGAAAATGCTGATTCTGGGGACTTTAAAACTGAAATTACTCAAAAAGTACACAGTAAAAATATTTCATATAATTTGTACAAGTAGTCTAAGAGGTACTAAGTACAACCATGGCAGTTTCATAAGGTGCTTATGGAAAAATCTTTTTTTATCCCACATCAAAGTTAGTAGAAAATGCTGATTCTGGGGACTTTGAAACTCAAATTACTCAAAAAGTACACAGTAAAAATATTTCATATAATTTGTACACGTAGTCTAAGAGGTACTAAGTACAACCATGGCAGTTTCATAAGGTGCTTATGGGAAAATCTTTTTTTATCCCACATCAAAGTTAGTCGAAAATGCTGATTCTGGGGACTTTGAAACTGAAATTACTCAAAAAGTACACAGTAAAAATATTTCATATAATTTGTACAGGTAGTCTAAGAGGTACTAAGTACAACCATGGCAGTTTCATAAGGTGCTTATGGGAAAATCTTTTTTTATCCCACATCAAAGTTAGTCGAAAATGCTGATTCTGAGGACTTTAAAACTGAAATTACTCAAAAAGTACACAGTAAAAATATTTCATATAATTTGTACAAGTAGTCTAAGGGGTACTAAGTACAACCATGGCAGTTTCATAAAGTGCTTATGGGAAAATCTTTTTTTTATCCCACATCAAAGTTAGTCGAAAATACTCATTGTTCTATAAAAAGGACTTTGAAACTCAAATTACTCAAAGTACACAGTAAAAGTAGTTAATATTATTTGTGCAAGTAGTCTTGAGAAGTATTAAGTACAAACATGGCAGTGTAATAAACTACTTATGAAATAATAGAAATGAACCACATGCCATCCTTTACTTTGAAATCCTCACCGGAAGTGTTCCTCTGTGGAATTGTCTGTAGCTTTTGTTTAGTGGTCGAATATACTGCGCGTCCTATTGATTCGATGTTCAATAATACTGCACATACGAAACGTCCTATTGATTAGACTAAACGTCCTATTGATTCGATGCGCATTCAATGTCATATTAAGTATTTCTGTAAGATAAGGACGACTTCAAGCTGGAAATGGTAACAACAGATGAGGTACTCAATAAACTGAGCGCCCTCCAACCTAACAAGGCCACTGGCCATGACAACATCCCCTCCAAATTCCTCAGAGACTCAGCAGCCGCCATCACACCAATCATCACACACATAATAAACCTCTCCATAAAACAGGGACACGTCCCCAAGGACTTCAAAATTGCGAGGGTGACCCCTCTGCACAAAAAGGGCAGCAAATTAGACCCAGGCAACTACCGCCCTGTTTCTATTCTCACCTCCATCTCGAAAGTCATGGAAAAAATAGTCTACGAACAGGTCGAAAAGTACCTAGCGGAAAAAAATCTAATCTACGAATTCCAATCTGGCTTCAGAACATCCCACTCCACTGACACATGCCTTCTCTATTTGAATGACCACATCAAACAAGAGGTGGACGCAGGCAAATACTGCGGCATGGTCATGCTGGACCTACAAAAGGCCTTTGACACGGTCAATCACTCCATTCTGATTGACAAGCTAAAAGCAATTGGTTTTGATAGTCTATCAGTGAGCTGGATGCAATCCTACCTTGAGGGGAGGGAACAGATGGTGGAGGTAAACGGTACCCTATCCCCCCCCCTCACAGTGAGCTGTGGTGTTCCACAAGGAAGCATACTAGGACCGCTACTGTTCCTAATTTATGCAAATGACATGTCGTCAGCTTGTGACTGCAACTTGTTCCTGTTTGCGGACGACTCAGCCCTGCTGGTCTCTGACAAGAACAAGTTACAGGTTGAAAAAACCCTCAGCTCGGAACTAGGCAGAATCTGCATATGGCTCGCTGATAACAAACTATCATTACACATGGGCAAAACAGAGTCCATTCTCTTCGGTTCAAATAACAAACTCAGCAAGACCGACGGCTTCTCAGTTACAGTGGGTGACAATATTGTCACAAGGAAAGATGAAATTACCTACCTGGGGTCCATCCTAGAGGCTAATCTCTCCTGTGACAAAATGGCATCCAATGTAATAAAAAAAGTCAACCAACGAACTCGATTCTTGTACCGGATCTCCTCTCTGGTAAACAAGAACACCCTGAAGACTCTGGCAGGAGCACTCATTCAGGGGTACTACGACTATGCTTGCACCTCATGGTACCAAAGCACCTCAAAGGCGCTAAAAACAAAATTACAAACATCTCAAAACAAACTGGTCAGACTACTGCTTGACCTTACTCCTAGAACCCACCTCACCCCTGCCCACTTCGACAACCTAGGATGGCTTAGAGTAGACGACAGAGTACAACAACTTGCAATGGGCCTGGTCTACAAGATACACTACACGACCAAGGTACCCATGTACATGTCAAAATACTTCCCAAAGGTCAGTGAATACCACGATCACAACACCAGAGGGAGCTCCACAAATCATGTCAAACCCAGATTCGGCTCAAATAAGGGACTAAACACGTTTCGCAATTATGCCACATCAATGTGGAACGCCCTACCCAAAGCTGTAAAGGAATGTGGATCACTACCCACTTTCAAAACCTCTCTCAAGGGACACCTACGGGAGACTGCAATTCAACACTGGCCCCTGTAAATATCCTAACCCAATCATTCCAACCCCCTCCAATGTACAGTCATTTACCTAGTATGGTTGTCAATAGTTCAATGTACAATTGTGTTTGTTTGTACAGTGTCTCCTCCCCCCCCCCCCTCAATGTACAGTGTTACTTGTTTATACAGTGTGCCCCCCGCCCCCCCCCCCCCCAACCACCTCCAATGTAAATTACCCAGTATGGTTGTCAATATCCCAATGTACCCAACCCCCCCCACCCAACCTCCAATGTACAGTTTCTACGTCAAATGTATATACTCCCTTTTCTTGACTCCTTCTGTATCACAAACAGTACTGTATTTGCAAATCTGGTATGTCATAAATGTATAGATGTAGCAGTACTGACTATCTGTATGTCATGTATGTCATATATGTCTATATGAATTGAAAATGGGGGACCCTGATGGAAACAAGACAAACGTCTTTCTCAGGTCTGCATCCCCTTAACAATTGTATGTATTGAGCCGTACTGTATTGTACCCATTCTGCAATCTGTTAAATAAAGTTTTCATTCATTCATTCATTCATCTACTTGCGAGACTGTGTTCAAAAGTCACGTCGGTTCATTACAACAGCCTCCCAGGGTTGTTTGAATGCATTACCGTAAACCTGGAACTAATCGCGCACTCGAAAAACAAGAGCGGCTCACTTGACCACGCAAAAGCAAAAGACGGCT
Source organism: Notolepis coatsorum (assembly GCF_963971535.1). Classification (NCBI taxonomy): domain Eukaryota; kingdom Metazoa; phylum Chordata; class Actinopteri; order Aulopiformes; family Paralepididae; genus Notolepis; species Notolepis coatsorum. Next base: position 137,694,268 of record NC_140173.1, read on the forward strand.
CACTTGACCGCAGTGAAATCGCGCCGATG
>NC_140173.1:137699750-137774750 GCF_963971535.1 Notolepis coatsorum
CACATTTACAAAGGGTTTCCTACTCACAAACGTGTGTACGACCATATGCAAGCCAAAGTTATGATTTATGACAAGGATACAGAATCATGATGGTCAAATGCATTTTAACCATTATGCTTTGACATGTTCATAGAAAGGAAACATGGATACTAATAATCTAATAATAATAATTATTATTATATATATAAAAGAGGCTCAAAGACACTTTGCACGTGTCCCTGTCTGAGACCCGATAAGACTTCAATATTTCCTTTGACCAGATCAAATTATTATTTATTTTTTTTCTTATTTGGATATTTGGATATATAAAAAAAACTGTACTTTTATTTAATTTTTTTATTATTTGTTATATTATTAAAAATGTTATTAAATTATAATGTCAAATATTGTAAGGAAGGGGCAGGGCTTGATAAGTTGTTTTACTTCCCCCTGTTTCCTTCTCAAACACTTATTGTATGGAAATAATCTTTGACTATTTACCTTTTTGTTTTTTTAAACTTGTTTTTATGTTTCTATGTCCGAGACAAATCAAAATCAAATCAAATCAAAATCAAAAATCAAATCAAATCATGGGATCCAATGTTTCCAATCGGGAAAAAGTAATCCTATTCTCACTCCGTTTGACTTCTGGGTTTGAACCCCGTGTCTTCTACTCTACACATGCTGGCTGAGTGACCGCGCTATAAGATCAAGACGCGAGGTGGTGACACGCGATAGGACCAACGACATCTCCCGAGCCTCTGCCCCCTTTCCCAGACCCCTCTGGTTGCCAGGGTGAATGTCACGGCGACCATGGGATCGGTTGCCCGGCCCGGTGGGGCGTCCGGCTGTTATTGGGTGTGTGTGTGTGTGACATGACACAATCGGACGCCATGGCAAACCTGGCAACAATTCTGCTGATGCGGCGCGGCGCCCCCTCGACCAAACCCTGCGTGGCGCTGAAGAGACGATGTATTCCTATTGGTGCGCGCAGGAAACGGCTGAATGGAGACGTGTCAGGATCAAAGGGTTCTCTCTGTCTGTTTCTGGACATGGCTGTGTTTGAATGTAGTGGCCTTTTATACCTCTTTACTGTACTGAAGATGATCAAGAGGATGATGGCAAGGATTATTAGGACAGATTATAACGGTGTGCCCACCCTTCTCTCTTTCTCTCTACCTCCCACTCACTCACTCATTCACTCACTCACTCACTCACTCACTCACTCTCACACACATACTGCCTGTCTATCTATTATTAATTAATGTTTGTGGAATGTTCGTGGAATTACTGCACAGTTCTGGTAAAAAAACACAAAATATCTAATGTTCAGCACAATGCAAAATGTGTAATTTAGTTTTAGGCTGTGTGTGTGTGTGTGTGTGTGTGTGTGTGTGTGTGTGTGTGTGTGTGTGTGTGTGTGTGTGTGTGTTGTGTGTGTGTGTGTGTGTGTGTGTGTGTGTGTGTGTGTGTGTGTGTGTGTGTGTGTGTGTGTGTGTAGGTGTGTGTGTAGGTGTGTGTGTAGGTGTGTGTGTGTGTGTGCGTGCGTGTGTGTGCATGTTTCCCACCAAGCAGCGTCCTCCAAATCCACATTCTAGCCTCTCCATTCAGTCTGAAGGGCTGTATATAAAAAAGAGTATTTTTACTCAAGTTACCTGACTTTACTTGAGTATTTCCATTTTAGGGAACCTTTTTACTTTCACTAAATTGCATGTATCTGAATGCAGCAGATACTAGTTACTTGTATAAATGTCTAAGAATATGGTTATGTCTAAAATTTAGTCCAAGTATTTTGAATGGATAACTTTTACTTCTACCAGAGTACTATTATATCTGGGCATTTCTGCTTTTACTTAAAGGGGCACTTCACCAAAATACACTGCTGATTTATTTGATCTCATATATCACAAAACTCTCTGTTTTCTCCCCGTCCCAATTTAGTCGTTGTGCCAATTCCCCCCCCCCCCCCCCCCCTCCCCTCCCCTCCCCTACCTGTGCGCATGTTCTCCTACTAGTCGGTACAAGGGAACCCTGAAGTCATCCGCACGCTTCCTCTGACACGCACGGCGACAGCCAGTGGCTCTCTTCTCACTTGGCAGCGAGGACTCTCATTGGTGAAGTGTAACGCGTGGGAGGTCACGCTGCCTTCCTCAAGTCCTGCCTCCGCTGAGCAAGCGCCCCGAGACCTGACCTGTAGGCGTCGCTGTCCACAACGCCAGATCCCCACCCACGGATTCCCTCCCCTTAACCCAGCCAAACGAGTTAGTATAGCGATCAGCCCAAGCCAAGGCAATGCTGACTCCGGGAGTCGAGACCGCAGCCTCTTGCATTGGTGACGAGCGCAATCTCCGCTACGCCACCTGACCGCCCAAGAAATTCTTTTGTTTGACAGTTATTGTGAATACATTTGTTTGAATATGGCCACCGGTGGTATCAATGAATCCTTGTGTTGTGGTAATTACAGCTCAATGAAATTACAAGGTAGCAGACCCTATAACACAAAGGTATTCATATTTGTTCATCTACATCATTTCATGGTGCTGTAATTAACACAATGATTCAATGTCCCTGGTGACATCACTGGTGGCCAAACTAAATGAATGTGTGCAAAACTGATTAGAGTTTTTGATTGTGTATGAGATTATGTCTCAAATAAACCAGCATTGATTTTTGGGCGAAGTGCCCCTTTATGCCAAGGATCTGTGTGCCTCGTCCACCACCGGAGGGCACTGTGGGATGCCCTTTCAGAAACAGGATGGAACATAAAGCAATAATGAAACATTTCCCTTTGGTATAATATATTGAATGCACACATACCTCTGCAGGCCTTTGTGAATGGACCACCACCAATAAAGATAGGAATCCGTAGTCACCTCCAGTCACTTACTGTCATTAAGGGATTCCTTTTGAAAACCTTTAGCGTTATTCTTCTAATGCAGACACTGCAATCGCCATTTTACTGACACTGTAATGAGGGATTAATGTCTTTGCATATTCCTCTGAGAAACGCATACATAGGCCTGTCATCAAAGGGGTCAGTACAGCAGGGACGTGCACAGGACTTTAGAGGGGCAGGTGCTCAAAGGCTGAAAAGGTCACTACACTTGTGTGTATATATTAACCGAGCGCACGTAGCGCGCAAGCACGATTTTTAAGGGCCCTTTTCGGGCGGGGGGCCCCTTTTTTTATGCTTTTTGGGGGGTTTTGGTGATCAAATATTGAATATTGAACTATAATAATCAGTGCAGGAGCTCACTTATCCTTGAAAGACACTTTTATCACTGACTTAAAAGGCCCATACATCTCCATAAATGTTCAGGGGGGAGGGAATAAGTGCTTACCCTACAGACCCTAAGAAGTGCTGTATATTCTGTATTGTTTAATATAAATGCATTTTTTATTCCAATCCCGATTTGTATTTGAGATTCCCAAATCCCATCGGACTTGACTTCTTCGTGTCCCTCAGTGAGTGTAATACCAGCATTCAACTGTATGCGCCACAGCGGTTTCTATCATCATCATCATCACCACCCACGCTATGCATAAAATATATAGGTCCGCGGAGAGGCACGCTGAGGAGGCCGTGCAAACTGCAATGGAATATGGGACATCTCTCTCTCTTTACCTAATATTTTTATTCTATCCTGACATTTTTCAGTTGGAAGGGCAGTCTATATGCGTAACGGTAAAAAAATAAATAAAAAATAATAATATTTTTTTTGGTTTTTGTTTAAAAAAATGGCACTTTTTTGATGAGGCTCAAAAAGGCAGGTGCTCAAGCACCCCTTGGCCTCTATGTGTGCACGTGCCTGCAGTACAGTAGTACAGTGTCAGTTAAATTAAGGGTGGCAAGTTCGAAGCTTTGAAACGTTTAGATACTGGCTCAACACTGGCATCTACTGGCAGAAGCTATCATTGCAGCCATCCCGGACCCGGCGACCTTTGCCGCATGTCTTCTCTTCCCCCATATCTATCCTCCCATCCTTCCTCTCTGCCGGACTTGTCCAATAAACTAATTCAAATCTACCAAAAACATAATAATAATAAAAAAAAAAAAAAGATAAAATAAGATGTGCCTTTATTGATCCCCTTGTGGAAATTCAGGCATCATAGCAGCATGGGGGAAGCGGGAGGGGAGGTACAGGTAGTAGAAGACATACACGTACAGGTCACAGAATTATAGTACAGTGGAGAAGTAAACATTTTAATAGAATAAAAAGGCAGAGTAAACAATATACAATATAATTAACTCTGGACATGCGCATATGGGCAACAAGGTGCGAGATGAGGGTATGTATGCCCTCTCAGTTATATTTGCCCTACAATAAATATAGTTATAATATATAATCTAATCATCTAAATCTAATCTAATATATAATCTAAAACTGCACAGTGTGTGTGTGTTGAAGACTCCCTTTTCCAAAACCCAATCCCTATATCATTACATAGTTTTCATGACACAATCAAACCGTCATTTATTTATTTAATTCTTGTGTAATATGAATATTTCTTATAGTACTACTAGTATGACATGATGATGATGGTCCGATGCTACTGTTTGTTATGCTTTCATAGTTTCATGCTTGTTTTAATGTTGTGCCCATTTGTACAAAACACGAATTCCTCCTTGTGGAATGAAACATTTTCATTAATTCAGTGAGATTGAACATAATTGTTTTTCATATCGGCACGGTGGTGTAGTGGTTAACACATAACATAGGAAATGTATATCCCGGGCTGTATTTTATTCTTAGGCTTATTTTTATTCTTATTTGTGACTTTGTTTTTGTCTGCCTAAATGTTTACTGTTTACTGTGAGCGATCTGTAGTGCCAAATTTCCCTCGGGATGAATAAAGTATTTATATTCTATTGTATTCTATTCTAATCTAATCTATACTGTCGCCTCACAGCTAGAAGGTCCAGGGTTCGATTCCCGCTTGGGGACCAGGTTTTTGTGTTGCCAGGTACCCACGTATATCCCGGGCCCTCTGGGGTAACTTTAAGATTCCCCTTTTTGTGTGTGTCTGCGTGTGTAATCCTGACAGAATTAGGTAGGCCATGAAAAAAGTGCATTACAGTAGTCTAGACATGATGAGACAAATGCATGAATTAGGGTTTCAGCATCAGCCAGAGTTAAAATGGGGCAAATATTTTTGATATTACGAAGATGGAAGGAGGCAATTTTGGTGAAATTCTTTATATGTGCTTTAAATGAGAGGGAGGAATCGAAAATGACTCTGAGGTTTTTTATGGCGGAGCGCTGAGATACATGACAAGTATTAAAGTTGAGGGAGATGTCCTCAAACAGGCCTCTGTGGTTTGGGGGGCCAACGACTAACATCTCAGTTTTATCTGCGTTAAGGAGTAGAAAGTTTTGCGACATCTAATCGAAAATAGCAAAGTGCCCAGAGCTGTGTTCACACTGCAAGCCTAATGCTCAATTCTGATGTATTGCTCAGATCTGATTTTTTTTTTGGCTGTTCACATTCTTTTTTAAATGTGGTTAATATCAGATTCCAGTGTGAACTGGTCACGCTCCTGAACTGACCTGCATGCACAAATGAACAATAACGAAGGTGGACATAAACATGGACGACACTGAAGTCACAGTTCATGGTAAGTTGATTTGTAGTGCAAATCCTTTATCAATAAATATAAAGTGTGTTTGTGTGATCTAAAGTGTGGAGAGTGGGTGCTGCAGTTTGTTGTTTGTTTAAGTGAGTGTGTGCGTGTGGGTGTGTGTGCTATGTGCAATTGATGGTTGTTGCATAGTGTTTATTGTTTGTTGAGCAGCCTGATGGCCTGGGGATAGAAGCTTCTTCTGAGTCTTTCTGTGCTCGCCTTAAGACTCCGGTATCGCTTGCCTGACCGCAGCAGTTCAAAGAGGCAGTTGTTCGGGTGGCTGGAGTCCTTGATGATTCTCTTCGCCTTCCCCCTGCACCGCTTGTTGTAAATGTTCTGGAGGGTGGGAAGCCCCCCTCCAATTGTGCGTTCGGCTGAACGTGTCACTCTTGAATGTAACATGTTCTGCCATGGTTTGTGCCCTCTGGAGTTCCTTCTTGACCCTATGGGGACATAAAATATGGAGTATTAACAGACATGTCTTAACACTTTCTGCGCCAACCCCGAGATTTCAGTTAATCAGTTAATGTTAACTAACCTTTAAGCATTTTTGGTTGAAATAAAATTATACGTAATTATTTTACGATTACTTGCGAATTGTTTCATGTTGAGCTATAGATTGTGGATGAATACACACAGAAAGGTACACCATGCCAATGTCCATGCTTTATTTGTTTTAAACGAGACGATTTAGAAATGTGTCCATTGGAAATACATTGCAATTTCAAGAGAGGTGGACCGGCCGGAAACAACAATGACGTAACTACTACACCTCCCTATAGTTTCAAGTTTCTTTATTAGTTGTCATACAGAAATACAGAATACTTTTGCATGAGATGCTTCTTTCTGTTTTGCTCCTGAGAGAGTGCTAGATAAAATAACAAGATAGTGTAAAATAGTATAATATAAGTATAAAATAGAAAGTAAAGTACGTAAACAAGTGTAAACAAAACAAAAAATGTCAATATACATATATACAGTATATGTACAGTCTATACTTCTGTACAGTCTATACAGTCAGCTACTATACAGTACAGTGTAGAATGGTGAGGTATAGCTTAGCTTGTGGTGCCACCTTGTGGTGGTGAGGTGCAATGATGCCAATAAATATAAAGTGTGTGTTAGTGTCTAAAGTGAGTAAAGTGGGTGCTGCAGTGTGTTGTTTTTAAAGTGAGTGTGTGTGTGTTGTGGGTGTATTTGATGGTCTGTTATTGTTCATTGAGCATCCTGATGGCCTGGGGATAGAAGCTCCTTCTGAGTCTCTCTGGGCTTGCCATGAGACTCCGGTATCGCTTGCCTGACCGCAGCAGTTCAAAGAGGCAGTTGTTTGGATGGCTGAGGTCTTTGATTATTCTCTTGGCCTTACCCATACAGCGCTTGTTGTAAATGTCTTGGAGAGTGGGAAGCCCCCCTCCAATTGTGTGTTCGGCTGAACAGGCCACTCTCTGTAGTCTGCTACGGTCTTGTGCAGTGCTATTCCCAAACCAGGAGGTGATATTGCCAGTCAGGATGCTCTCTATTGTGCATGAGTAGAAGTTCTTGAGGATCTTCTGACTCACTTTGAACTTCCTTAGGTGCCTAAGGAAGTAGAGGCATTGTCGTGCCTTCTTGATAACACTGTCAATGTGTGCGGTCCATGTCAAGTCCTCGGATATGTGGACTCGGAGGTACTTAAAACTGTTCACTCTCTCAACCGGTGCCCCGTCGATGCTGAGGGGGCTGTAGTCCCTGACCCACGACCTCCTAAAGTTCACAATCATCTCCTTTGTTTTGCTGACGTTCAGGGAGAAGCTGTTCTCTTGACACCATCCCGCTAGAACCTTTACCTCTTCCAGGTAGGCCCTCTCGTCGTTTGCAGAGATCAGGCCCACCCCTACTGTGTCGTCAGCAAATTTGATGATTGTGTTGTTGTTCCGCTGAGCCACACAGTCATGTGTGTACAGGGAGTAGAGGAGGGGACTCAAAACACAGCCCTGGGGGGCCCCTATGTTGAGAGTGATGGATGAGGAGGTGCAGTTGCCTGCTCTCACCACCTGGGGTCTGCCCGTCAGGAAGTCCAAGTCCAAGACCACTGTCCAAGACAGTGGTCCTGTCCTTGCAGTTCAGGTGGTGTTACAGTGATGTCATAGTGATGTCATAGGGTTAAACAGTTCATTACAGTTGTAATGACGTTAATGATATGCGTGTCACATTGGGGTGAATGCGGCTGTAGAATGGGGAGGTGGGGCAGTGAAGACAGTGGCGCTTTGATTCTCAAAGTTGTGTATTTGAGCCCAGACGCTGTGGTGTTGTGGGGGGAGAGAGAGTGATGCTGGTGGTGTGTTTGTGACTTTGTGTGTGACTGGGTGTGTGTGTGTCCTTGTCTTCCTGCTGTTGACATAAAAACAAGATTTTGGGTAAAGGGTTAGAGGTCACTGTTTTGCGATGTCGCTAAATTTTGACCTGTAGGAAAGACAGCCCTGCTTGATTTGGTCTGATGTTTGGGTTGTAGTTGAATTGATAACTTGTTATTGTTATATAATATATTGTTATATTGTTTACACTGCCTATTTTTATTTTTATTTTTTTTATCTTTTTCCCCCTCCTTTTTTCCTCCGATTTTCTCCCATCCCAATGTTAGTCGTTATGCCAATTCCCAATCCCCTTCCTGGTCGCTGCGCACTTACCCCCCACAGTCGGTCTGGGAGAGTGGAGGCTATCACGTGCTTCCTCCGACACACGTCTAGCCAATCAACCGCTTCTTTTCACCTGGCAGCGCGGACTCTCACTGAGAGGGTGTAACGTGTGGAAGGATCACACTACCCCCCTTAGATCCTATCCGCGCTGAGCAGGCGCCCCGACCGAACTGTAGGAGTCGCTGTTTACAACGACCCGGACCCACCCCGCCAGCTTCTCCCACCCTCTAATACAGCCAATTGTATTAGTGTGAACGGCCAGCCAAGCTGGTGACAACGCCGGAGCTGTGAGCTGGATTCGAACAGGCGAATCCAGCGTCTCCGGCGTTTTGGTGACGAACGCAATCTCCGCTACGCCACCTGACCGCCCCCCACACTGCCTATTTTCTATTCTATTTTTACTTCTCCACTGTACTATAATTTTATGACCTGTACCATGTCTTCTACTACCTGTACTGTAGCCCCCCCCCCCCCCCTCCCCCCTGCTGGTATGATGCCTGAATTTCCCCAAGGGGATCAATAAAGGAATATCTTATCTTATAGCTTATCTTATCTTATAGTGTGCATTTCTCCAGACCTCTCTTGGCAGAGCCTGTGGCCAGCAGTAGCAACCCCCCCCCCCCCCCCCCTCCCTATCCCCAGTCCCCACTCGAGTCCAGCCCACACATCAGTCCAAAACAAAACATGTAAAGTTTGATGACATTAGAGTCTACCTTTAACCTCACTTAAATGAATACAGTTCATAATGCAATATTCATGTATTGGATTTAGTATCAGTACAACTATTAAAGTTAGTAGTATGTGTACTTCATATGATCACCAGATGAAGGCTTACTTATATGAATCATTTCTTGCCTAAAACCATGCATAGTCCTCCTCAGCTTGCAGTGGCCTCTGGGAACATCCCCAGGCCAGTCCGTCTTCCCCGTTGTAGATCAGTGGTGTGTGCCTGCCTCCTGGAGGCTACCTGACCTCATGCATTCACTTGTCAATATTCACACCAAATGATGACTTTGTGGCGTGCATAATTATTTGGATAGAAAACCTCAAAACCAGAACAACTTCAAAATGAAAATGTATGAATGAATGAATGAATGAAAACTTTATTTAACAGATTGCAGAATGGGTACAATACAGTACGGCTCAATACATACAATTGTTAAGGGGATGCAGACCTGAGAAAGACGTTTGTCTTGTTTCCATCAGGGTCCCCCATTTTCAATTCATATGGACATTTATGACATACATAACATACATGACATTTATGGCATAGGGACATATAGGTATTTAGTACTGATACATTTGTGACATAGGCGGTATTCAAATATACAGTACTGTTACCCCTAGATCCTGACAGAGTATATACATATGATGGGGAGGGGACTGTACATTAGGAGGGGGTGGGTGGGTGGGAGGGGAATATACATACGGCGGGGAGGGAATATATACATGCGGTGGGGAGGAGACTGTCTATTAGGAGGTGGTGGGGGTTTTGGGCATTTACGGTGGCCAGTTTCGAATTGCAGCCTCCCGTAGGTGCTCTTTAAGGGCGGTTTTGAATGTGGGCAGGGATTCACATTCCTTTACAGCTTTGGGTAGGGCGTTCCACATTGTTGTGGCATAATTGCGAAACGTGTTTAGTCCCTTGTTTGAGCCGAATCTGGGTTTAACATGATTTGTTGAGCTTCCTCTGGTGTAGTGGTTGTGGTATTCACTGACCTTTGGGAAGTATTTTGACATGTACATGGGCACCCCGGTCGTATAGTGTATCTTGTAGACCAGGCCCATTGCAAGTTGCTGTACTCTGTCGTCTACTCTAAGCCATCCTAGGTTGGCAAAGTGGGCAGGGGTGAGGTGGGTTCTGGGGTTCAGGTCAAGTAGTAGTCTGACCAGTTTGTTTTGTGATGTTTGTAATTTTGTTTTAAGCGCCTTTGAGGTGCTTTGGTACCATGAGGTGCACGCATAGTCATAGTACCCTTGAATGAGTGCTCCTGCCAGAGTCCTCAGGGTATTCTTGTTTACCAGAGAGGAGATCCGGTACAAGAATCTAGTTCGTTGGTTGACTTTTTTTATTACATTGGATGCCATTTTGTCACAGGAAAGATTTGCCTCTAGGATGGAACCCAGGTAGGTAATTTCGTCTTTCCTTGTGACAATATTGTCACCCACTGTAACTGAGAAGCCGTCGGTCTTGCTGAGTTTGTTATTTGAACCGAAGAGAATGGACTCTGTTTTGCCCATGTGTAATGATAGTTTGTTATCAGCGAGCCATATGCAGATTTTGCCTAGTTCCGTGCTGAGGGTTTTTTCAACCTGCAATTTGTTCTTGTCAGAGACCAGCAGGGCTGAGTCGTCCGCAAACAGGAACAAGTTGCAGTCACAGGCTGACGACATGTCATTTGCATAAATTAGGAAGAGTAGCGGTCCTAGTATGCTTCCTTGTGGAACACCACAGCTCACTGTGAGGGGGGGGGGATAGAGTACCGTTTACCTCTACCATCTGTTCTCTCCCCTCCAGGTAGGATTGCATCCAGCTCACTGATAGGCTATCAAAACCAATTGCTTTTAGCTTGTCCATTAGAATGGAGTGATTGACAGTGTCGAAGGCCTTTTGTAGGTCCAGCATGACCATGCCTCAGTATTTGCCAGCGTCCACCTCTTGTTTGATGTGGTCGTTCAAATAGAGGAGGCATGTGTCAGTGGAGTGGGACGTTCTGAAGCCAGATTGGAATTCGTAGATTAGGTTTTTTTCCGCCAGGTACTTTTCGACCTGTTCGTAGACTATTTTCTCCATGACTTTCGAGATGGAGGTAAGAATAGAAACAGGGCGGTAGTTGCCTGGGTCTAATTTGCTGCCCTTTTTGTGTAGAGGGGTCACTCTCGCAATTTTGAAGTCCTTGGGGACGTGCCCCTGTTTTATAGAGAGGTTTATTATGTGTGTGATGACTGGGGTGATGGCGGCTGCTGCGTCTCTGAGGAATTTGGAGGGGATGTTGTCATGGCCAGTGGCCTTGTTAGGTTGGAGGGCGCTCAATTTTTTGAGTACCTCATCGGTTGTTACCATTTCAAGTTTGAAGTCGTCTTTGTGGACCCCTAGGTTTTTGTAGTATGCTACTATGTGTTCTACCCCATAATGCCCTGAGTGGGAGGGTAGTTTGTTTACCAGTGTTGTGGCTATGTTTGTGAAGAAGATGTTTAAGTAATTGGCTACATCCAGCTTGTCTGTGATGAGCGTGTTGTCCGTCTTTATGTTTATGTTTGAGAATCTGGTTTTAAGTTTTTTACTGCAGCCTAGTTGATTATTGAGTAATTTCCAAAGTTCGCAGGGTTTGTTTTTGTTTTCCTCAGTTTTGTCGTTGATGAAATTTCTTTTTGCGGTTCTGATCATGGTGTTTACGTCATTTCTTAGTCTGTTTCTTTGGATTTTTAGTTCAACCACGTGGGCTTGGAGTTCACTGTTTGAATGTAATAGGCTAAATTACATTACAATTCATTTTAATAATGACTCATTTAATTATTTGAAACAGTTTTTACCGGCTTCACTTCATTCTCTGTCTTTGTTGTGGCTGCCTCAGACCTTTGTTTTAACTCCAGCCTTTGTGAATGGACCTTCTCTCTGAGCAGAGTGACGTAGCGCAGATAAAGAGCATCCCTCAGACAGTGCGTGTTCCTGTAGGCCTCTAGATGGCGCTGAAGAACAAGAGAAAGAAGAATTAACTCTAACAGGTCTGAGAACAGTGAGGCTTTACACTTACAGTATAGGGTCAGCCTGTAGTATACTGTACAGTAACTGTAGTATATGTGTGACCAAGGAAACTATAAAATAAGGAAGGGTCATCACGTCAGAATACCAGTGTTCTATGCTCTGCTTTGTGCCAAACCTTGGTGCCAGTGTGCAATGTGTGTTCACAGTGACATGATGATGATGACCCTTCCTTCCTTTATAGTTTCCTTGGGTGTGACCAGGAATTGGGTATACTGTCACCCTACCATTCCATATGAGTCAATGATGACTAGGCCAATGGGTTGGTATTATACTATTAAGTTCCAAGATAATTGAATAGAATAGAATAGAACCACACAGCTGAAAAATCATGTTTGACTTCCAATACAAGACAATACAAAAACCTCACAGATGACAGTCGGCGCAGACAGTACAGTACAATCACAGATAACTGATGCTGGCATTAAATTTTTTTTTAAATGTAGATAATTTACTCTGTACTTTTTTTTTATTATTATGTTTTTGGTAGATATTTTATTGTTTTTTTCCAGGCAGTCCGGGAAAGAGAGGAAGTATGGGAGGATAGACAGGGGAGTGTAACACTTCCCCCGGTCCTGTGGGACCAGCCGGCAACCCTCCGCCCGGTTCGGTTGGTCCAGGACCCAGACATTCACAACCCCCCATCAATAACCCTCATAACATAACATTGCCAACCGGTGGGCTGATGCAGATCTGGCATCAGCTCACACACCAGCTTGTTATTATTTACTGCCAGTTATGTTTATTATGTGTATTGTCTGTGTTGTCGTTGTTGTCTCCACTTTGTTAGACTTGTGTTCCCCTGTCTGTGTATTGTAAATATGTTTTAGTCTGGTTGTTTAATTGTTAACGTTTTCCCAGTGTGCTCTGTGTTCTGTTGTTTCTGTCTACCACAACGGTGTCCTGTTTGTAATTACCCTCTGTGTCTATCAGTCAAGTCAAGTCAAGTCAAGAGTTTTAATTGTCACGGCATACAGGTATACAATGAAATGCGGGTGGTCTTGCCCGCAACGATGTGCAATACAGTGGTACATATAATAGAATCAAAAGAAGAAAACAACATTGTGCAGTAAACAGGTAACAGGTAACATGGAGTGACATCTCGGTACATCTCAGACATCTCAGTGTCTGTATATTAGGTGTTGTGGGCCAGCAGTCCCTTGCGGGTTCATTGTTAAATGTTACCTATGTTTGTCAGTCGTGTATTGTTCCTGTCTTGTAAAGTAAACTGTTATCATCACCACGTCGACTTCTGTCTCATCTATCATCGTTGTTTACTCTGCCACCTGGGTTCACCATGCCGAAGAAGCATAATCGTAACAGGGGAGGACATTCAGCAAGGGTCGCCGGGTCCGGGAGTCGAGCCCGGGGCGGCCGTGTTGCGCCGCAGTGCTGTACGTGGTGCGCCACCCTGGCGCCCCTACTCTGTACCTTTTTATAATGCAGTTAGTTATAGGTTTGTATTTTCATCTTTGAACTGCTGCGGTCAGGCAAGCGCTACCGGAGTCTCATGGCCAGTACAGAGAGACTCAGAAGGAGCTTCTATCCCCAGGCCATCAGGATGCTCAATGACTCCATGTAACAACCTATCATCTACACTCACACATATCCACATGCACACACTCACTTTTAAACAAACACTCACCTTAACACTCACTTTAGACACTTTAACACTACATTATATTTATCTATTATTAAAGAGATTTGCACTACATTCATACTCATACTCATTTTTACTCACTGTACGTAGATTGTGCCTAGCTTGTACTTTCAATTGTATTGTATATTCCTCTTTACTTGCAACTTGACCTAAACTTGATTTCCCTTGTCTCTCTTGGACGTTTTAGATTTTTGATGCCCGTCCACTGTTGACCTGTAGTTGTTTTGCTTGATTATGTTACTATTTCATGATGCTACTACTACTGTATTTATATTTCCCCTGTTTATTCATATTTTATTTGTGTGTTTGGATTTGTTGATGCCATCATGTAAACTTGGCTTCAGAAATCCTCCCTTATGCAACGTTCTGGTGAATGGAATATTGTCCCTGGTCCTTCTTCACAAGGCCTGCGCACTCCTCGCCTTCGCCTAAAGCCCATCACTGGTCAACCCTGTACCTCGATCTTGTGCCATGCAGAGGACCGTTTTTTATAGAGCTGCCACTCTATGGAACAAATTACCCGGTGTGTTTAAAAAGTGCATCTAACAAAATCAAATCAAATGTATTTGTAAGGCCCGACAACACACGTTAATGTCCCATGGGCTGGACACATCTTCTTTAAACGAGTCAAGAAGAAACATCACAATAAATCAAGAACAAAAAAAAAACACCATAAATTCCAAACATTTTTAAATAAATAAAATAAATGCAACACTCCCAGACATACCCCACGTGAAGGTAAGGAAAAACTCACTAAAACCTAGCAATAGGAAAAAATGCACCACAGGCAATGTGGAGGAGAGAAACCTTAGAAGGGCCGTTCAAGGGGGATCTCCCTTCTTAGATGTCGGTGATAGTAGTGTTGCAATAAAACAGGCGAAACCACAGATAAGTGAAAAGGTGCTTTAAAAAACAACTGAAGGGATGGTTAAGAAATAGCCTGGTGCTTGTTTTCAGTTTTGATTTGAAGTTGTTTGTTATTCTTTTCTTATTTTCTATTGTTTGATTGTTGAATCTTTTTAATTTCTTGTGTGTGCTTGCATGTCCGTGTGCATGTGCGTGCGTGCGTGTGTGCTTGTGTGTGTGTGTGTGTGTGTGTGTGTGTGTGAATGAATGAATGAATGAAAACTTTATTTAACAGATTGCAGAATGGGTACAATACAGTACGGCTCAATACATACAATTGTTAAGGGGATGCAGACCTGAGAAAGACGTTTGTCTTGTTTCCATCAGGGTCCCCCATGTGTGTGTGTGTGTGTGTGTGTGTGTGTGTGTGTGTGTGTGTGTGTGTGTGTGTGTGTGTATGTGTAGTGTGCACACGTCCATGTGTGTGGGTGCATGCATTGAATTTGTGTGTTGTGTGTTGAATTTTAGGAAATGTATGTGTGTATGTTTTTGTTTTGTTCCATGTCCAGGAAGAATAAAATTAAGCAATAATATCAATCAATTTAAAGGTAGCTATAAACAAGCAATTATGGACACATATAAGAGAGAGGAGCTTGAGCAGTAATGTGACTGCCTAATACATATCTTTTCTCATTTGGATAATTGGATATATAAAAACTGTACTTTTATTTTACTTTTCATTATTTGTTATATTATTTTTATTTGTATTAAATTATAATGTAAGTGTAATGTATAATGTAAAATATTGTAAGTAAGGGGCAGGGTTTGATGCATTTTTTACTTCCCCCTGTTGAACACTTATTGTATGGAATATTTACCTTTTTGTTTTTTAAACTTGTTTTCTGTTTCTATGTTCGAGACAAATAAAAATAAAATAAAATCAATAGCTGTTTCCTAGGTGACAGCTAATGGGGATACGAATAAACAAATAAATGAACTGGAAAACAGTGTTTTTATCTAATCTGCTGAAGGCAGCAGAGACTACAGGGAGATAAGATAATGTGAGCGAAGCCAAGAGAATTTGGGCAATAAAGCATATTTAGTGCCCTTTATAACACATCACTGTGCCTCACTGCATCACTGAGCACAGTGTGACAGGACTATCTGGCATAACCTTCCTTTTACTTTTAAATCAACATTTAAAATGTGTTACACTTAGTACTGTACACTTACTGTATATTTTTGGCTGTATATTTTATATTTTAGAATGTATATACATAACAGAATGTATATCCCGGACCGTATTTTATTCTTATTCTTATTTGTATTATTATTCGTGACTTTTGTTTCTGACTACCTAAATGTTTACAGTTTACTGTGAGCAAGCTGTAGTGCTGAAGATCTATGTCTGTAGATGATATTTTGGTATGATAGCCGTTCCAGAGTGGTAGCTTTATCATAATTATCAAGTCATGAAGTATACCCACCCCCTCAGGAAATTGCATTTCAGATGCTGGCGCATATCCTGTTTAGACCCCCGTAGAGGACATCTGTCAATGTTTCACAATATTGTGTGTGGTATCATTTTAAAGGGGACTATGTCATCTTTCATTCAAGCTAAGATGTGAATCTTTCTGACCAATATAGAGGTCTGTCTCATCCCACATGTACAGCGAGTCAACTACCATGTCAGCATGACCAACCTCTCTACTGATGATCCTCCTCTACCATGTCAGCATGACCAACCTCTATATACTGATGATCCTCCTCTACCAGCATGACCAACCTCTATATACTGGTGATCCTCCTCTACCATGTCAGCATGACCAACCTCTCCATATACTGGTGATCCTCCTCTACCATGTCAGCATGACCAACCTCTATATACTGATGATCCTCCTCTACCAGCATGACCAACCTCTATATACTGGTGATCCTCCTCTACCATGTCAGCATGACCAACCTCTCCATATACTGATGATCCTCCTCTACCAGCATGACCAACCTCTATATACAGTACTGATGATCCTCATCTACCATGTCAGCATGACCAACCTCTATATACTGATGATCCTCATCTACCATGTCAGCAAGACCAACCTCTCCATATACTGGTGATCTAGGAAATGCCAGTTGCTCTGAATGGCCACATTACAGAAGTTTATGAGCCCTAGACTGTTCAGGAAGTGGCCGCTTTGTCTGTCCTCACAAAACGCTGTTAGAGAGACACAGAATTTATCAGTTCCGTTGCCACAGTAATACTGTCACAGCAAGGCTAAGGGGGCCTGGCGTACGTCTCAGCTTTCTCTGGTGTGTGTGTGTGTGTGTGTGTGTGTGTGTGTGTGTGTGTGTGTGTGTGTGTGTGTGTGTGTGTGTGTGTGTGTGTGTGTGTCAAAGGCAGCATCCATCTGCACTGCCTGTCTCTGTAAATCATTGGTGTGTAGAATGCCGGCTATCAAGCTCTGCCCACTCACACCGTCTATCCAGACATCAGATACTGTATATAAAGTAGTATATAAGACAGCCTGGCCCCTGAGCAGAGAATGAAGACATCAGATACTGTATACAGTATATAAGACAGTCCTGAGCAGAGAATGAAGACATCAGATATTGTATACAGTAGTATAAGACAGCCCTGATAAGATAAGATAAGATATTCCTTTATTGATCCCCTTGGGGAAATTCAGGCATCATAGCAGCATGGGGGGGAGGGGGGAGGGGTACAGGTAGTAAAACAACACAGTATACAGGTAGTAAAAGACAACACAGGCAGTGTAAACAATTTGATCAATATGGTCAATATAATTTACTATCTGACTAGCTGAGGAATATTCACATTATTCACAGTGTCACATGAGGTGCAGTATGCAAGAGGTAGTGTTATAATAATTTACTATCTACTGAGTATACATTAATCAAAGTACCAGGGTAGTCTACTTTGTCCCCCTTGGGTTCCTATAAGTCCCAGGTCAATGTCTGGTAGCAGTCGCTGTCGCTGCCCCCTGTTGTGGGGCCTGGAGGCTGCTAGTCGCTGCCCACTGTTGTGGAGCCTGATGGCCGCTGGTATGAAGGACTGTCCGAGGCGGTTAGTTGAGTGTCGGGGGGGGATGAGCAGAGAATGATGACATCAGATACTGTATACAGTATATAAGACAGCCCTGAGCAGAGAATGAAGACATCAGATACTGTATACAGTATATAAGACAGTCCTGAGCAGAGAATGAAGACATCAGATACTGTATATAAGACAGTCCTGAGCAGAGAATGAAGACATCAGATACTATACACCAACCATTCTCAAAATGTGGTCCATGGGCCAATAGCGGCCCACAATTCTGGCATGTTATTCTGCATGCATTATATTTGGTTCGGTTCCAATACAGTTTTAAAACAACCTACATCGTACAGTACTTTGCTTTTAAGAAGGGTAAAACTGCAGCCCCTGGGTTAAGCTGTCAAGTTAAGAATGACAGCTTGTTGATAGCTTGCTAGGCTACTAGTTGCATGGCAACTAGGCATCTCACGAGAACATTCAATGTTCTACATTGGCCCTCAGTCATCAAAACCTTTTTTTTTTTAATCCGCTTTTTCTCCTTATTTTCTATTTTTCTCCCATCCCAATTTCGTATTTCCAATTCTCCCCTCCCCTGTCTTAAACGTTGCTCGACTATGCTCCCCACTGGTCGGTTGTAGGGAGGATAGAAGCCTTGCATCACGTGTCCCCTCCGGTACACGAGGAGGCAGCCTGTCACATCTTTTCACCTGCCAGCGCGGACTCTCAGTGGCGAGGTGTAACGCATGGGAGGCTCACACTACCCCCGCTACTTCCTGTCTCTGCTGTGCAGGCGTCCCCCAACCGACCTGTAGGAGTCGCTGTCCACAATGTCCAAATCCCCACCCATCGACTGCCACCCTCTAACTCTGCCAATTGAGCCAGTATGACGGCTGGCCCAAGCCGGAGGCAATGCTGACACCCGGATTCGTGACCGGAGTTGGTGATGAGCGCAATCTCCGCTGCGCCACCCAGCCACCCCCCTCAGTCATCAAAACGTGAGAATCCCTGCTGTACGCAGTATAGCACTGAACAGAGAAAATGCATGAGTAAAAATGAAATGAGGAATGGGGGAGGGGAGGTTAACATCTTTGAATGATTAGAACAGAATTGGAGTGTTTCAGTTACAAAACTGAAAAACTGTTGCTAGTTTCTGCTTTGTGTTTTTAAAGTCTACAGTGACACATTTCTAATAATGGACTGGAACACACAAGTGTTTGATTCAGCTCTACAGACTTGGAGAACACTGGCTCTTATTCCACCCACCCACCCGAGACAGACACACAACTGTGAATAGAGCCACTATATAGAGAGCAAGATGCTTGATTTAATCAGATTGAGATTAATTCTGATAACAAAAGAGAGGGAGGTGGGGGGGGGGGGGGGTAAACAATGCCACGATTCAAATTACACAACGGCGTAGAGAGTTACAGTCCCCACTCGCTGTGCTAGAACATTTTTATCATGGCAGGTACCATGGAGAACTGAATGAGCCTTGGTACACACAGCACAACTTCACCCAGTGATCTCACAGTCTGCATGACACCACAGTAAAACGTTACATGATGTCAGATTTTTTAATTTCTTTTATCAGGGCTTGTTTCTTCACTGATTGAGCTTCGACATCTGCACCCAAATAGATCAAATACTCCAGTGAAAGATAAAAAATGACAGATTGAAAAGTGCTCTGGTAAATGAGAACATCAATTTTTTTTTAATCCTTCTCAAGTATTTTGAATTTAGTAACTTAATTACAGATATCATGTAATTAACGTACTAATAACTAATAATTCATGCATTAAAGGGGAAGCTAATGAAATATGGAGGAAAATGTAGGATATTTATTTTAAAATACAGGGAAGTTAAAGCACAAAGTCTCATGAAGTGGAAATACATTGTAGTGACTTTCCATCCGTTTAGACATGTCATTAAAAACTGGTCAATTAGCTGCCATCTACATTTTACATCCCTGTTGTAATTTTTCCAACCAAAGAGATGCAGTGAAATGTGTATTTTAGTTACCTTTTTGAAACCAACAACAGATGGCAAGTATGAATCCAAGATGGAGGGCAGGGTGCTTGATTGGTGGATGTCTTTACACTTAGATCTCATTGCCATTTTTCTTTTCTTTTTATATCAAATGAGCCTTTAGGAAAAAAACAGGCAGGTCACTGATCAAATTACTCTTTGTGGAAATCAGGTGCACCCAGACAGACAGACTGCTATTGTCGTGGCTGGAGCCGCCAGGACCCGCATGTCATTGAGATCAGCAAGCGGCCTGAACGCAGCACTCACGTGCATTGAGCTAGAGCAGACATGTCAGGTCTCGTTTAGTTAATTGTACCATTATGATTACATTCGCTCACTCTGGGTGAATATATTTAGGAAATAGGAAGCCCTGTTGTTCCTATAACGTACGTACACAACCATTTATTCAAAAGCAATGGCCTCCTAACATGAATTAATATGCTTAATGTTGTTTTGGGATAGACATTTGAAATAAAAAAAAATTAAATGTGGTATATTTTCATAACTGAAAACACAAACTGTCCTGAGAGTTAATTGGATCAGTTTGAAGCTGAAACTACCTGAAATATACAGTATGTTTGTTTACTGACATATATGTGCAGTGCCTCAAAACTATTTAGATTTATGATGAAATTACATGAATTACATATTAAAACAAAATAATTTTAAGAATCATTCCAGGCTCTGCAAATGTCTCTCCCCAAAATTAGTATTTCTTTTATAAATACCTTATTGATGTATGAGCCCAGCATGTCAAAAGATTGAGTCCTAGAGTATGGTCTATAGTCAAACTTTGATTACCAGGCAACACAGAATACAGTGGGATTTAAGCCGACCCTCTCCCTCCAACACATATCAGGAGCATGTGCACATACACCCACTTCATTATTATGTAAATGTGAAGGAATGAATGAATAGACAAATTGTGTGAATCACTTTTCCCTTCAAAAAACATTTAATTTATCTTTGGTTAGTTAACTGCACAAAACACAATCTTCTCAATTAATGTGTTGCAGTATATTTCCTCCTCAGAACAGCATCTTCATTTCAACAAGAAACGGCTTGTTCAAATTGACCTCGTGAAATAAAAGTAGAGGCTGGCTGCCCCTTTTTGCAATTATGAAAATGAACTAAAATTGTAGTATTCCTGTGTCGTTTCTTTCTCTACACATAATTTACTATAGCGAATCGATATAGGAACATAGCATTTCTATTGTAAAACCACAGGAATACTAGAAATTCACCAGCCATTTCCCAACAGAAATACTAGGTGAATCACTGCAGTATTTATGTGGTAAACCTACAGTATGCACAAAAGAAACACAGGCATACTATAAATCAATACAGTATTTATGTGGTAAACTTCACTTCTATGGTTATATCAGATTAGGACCATTAGTTGCTAAATGTTACAGCAGTGGTTCAGGGTAGAGTAGTGTATGACTTGAAGGCAATAGGCTACTACTATGTACCTGTAACCTGGCCCACTGACCGCTGAGCATCACTACACACAGGTCAACCCGCTCAACGGGAAATCTAAGGAGCTTAGTAGGCTAATGCCCAATTAGCTCAAGGTGGCAAATAATGTTCAACTCCGACAGCCAAATCACATTACTCTTCTGAATCAGCAGAATCAAAGGTGAGCTGTATGCGCCAAATGCACAGCACACACATTTTGTCACTAACAAATCTGCTTTTTAAAATTGGTAGGCTACGACTTTAAAAAAATATATATATGTTTTACTTCAAACTGGCATACAATTGTCAGGTGACAGTACAAATATTTTGCAAATATTGAATACTGTGTACAATGATTAATCTCTACATAAACTATATAAAAACAAGTGCCTCTTATAAGAGGAAAAATAAACAGTCCCAATTTGGTTCCAAAAGAGGGCGCGTGAGCTGCGTTGCCGTTGACAGCTTTTGTTCTCGGACACAAAGGAATGGTTTTCGGGGGGGGCGTGTCGGCGCGCGCACCACATTCCTTTAATAGACCACTGCACTTCCGCGTTATTTTTTTTCCGTAGCAGCATTTTGCGGAGACGCTCTCTGATTGGCCACTGACATGTGCGCCCAATCGCGTGACGAGCTGTCTCTTTGCCCATTTCCGGGTCTAAATCTATGCTGCAAACGACCTAACGCCTAGTTTATCACTGGTTAAGCTTAGGCGACTATTTTGAAGTTGGTTAAGGTTAGAGTTTGGAATCAGGGCTGGTGTTCTATCGCCCTTGGCCTGCTCTAACCTCAACCAACTTCGAAGATTGCCTAAGCTTAACCAGTGTAGAAACAGGCGTCAGCCAATCAGAGAGCGTCTCCGAGAAATGCGGCTAGGTTTCGTAATCACGCTTCTGCCCCTCGTTGAAAACAAAAGCCACGTGCAAAGGAAAATAATATTACGGTACTTAATTTAATTCAAACATTAATAATAAAAAACGGATAGGCAAAAACACTCAGCAAAGTAACATCCTGCGCATTGCTTCAGTCCAACACCCGTTGAGTCACTGGGGGACAACATTATTATAGTCTTGTTGTAGAGAATACATAAAAAAAAAAAAAAAAAAAAACTAAGTCAGATGTCAGGAGCAACCTTTAAGGTGCGGTAGTGGTGCAGCAGCAGAAAGTCGGTCCACTTTCCCAAAAGCCGCGGCACTTTCAACCCCCTTCAGCCACTCTTTGCATTTCCGCACCACCGTCTCGTCCACCGCGTCCCCGTCCTCCTCCTCGTACTCCACGTCGTCGTACTTGTATCGATCGTTCAACAGTGAGATCT
This sequence comes from Notolepis coatsorum, assembly GCF_963971535.1. Taxonomy (NCBI): domain Eukaryota; kingdom Metazoa; phylum Chordata; class Actinopteri; order Aulopiformes; family Paralepididae; genus Notolepis; species Notolepis coatsorum. The sequence goes on from NC_140173.1 coordinate 137,722,150, forward strand.
TAACGATGGCGCTGATGTCCTGTTGTTGTTGCTGCTCCGCGCGGCTCTCCAGCTGCTTGTTGGCCGCGAGGAGGAGGGGGCAGCCCGCCGCCTTGTTGGAGGAACCTCCGTGGTGAGTCTTCTTGGACGGGAACACTTTTCTGTGCCGAAAGTCCGCGGACGACGAAGCAGCGCAGCACTTCTTCTGTTGTTGTTGTTTAGCCAGCATTTGCTTTTCTAAATTGCGCTTCTGAATCACGAGAATAGCCTCGGGGGTGAGACTGAGGGTGAACCGTATCTCCCGTTCTCCTCCCGCTGGGTTGCTGCTCCTCCGGTGGCGGGCAGCGGCGGCGGTGGCCTCCTCCTCCTCCGCGGTGGAGCCGGAGCGCTGCGTCCCGCCGCCGTGACCGTCCTGCTGCTGCTGAGCGCCGCGGGAGGAGGAGTCCCGGGCGCCGGGCAGCTTCAGCCGCGACGAGCCCCCCCGCCGGGCCGCCGCCGGAGTGTCCTCCTCCGACTCCTCCTTACCGCCGCCGACTGACACCTCTGGTTGTTGGGACCTGCTTCGTCCCAAATTCCTCAAATTCGCCGCAGTCCAAGAAGAGGTGGACAGCTTTTCTCTTCTTTTGTCAGATTGTCTCTCTTCTCCTCCCGATTTGTTCGTTTTAATAAGAAGCTCGGGCTGCTGCTGAGTACTATTACTACTAGGCACTTCTATGGGTTTCTTTTTCCTGAAGAGTTCCCTGCTGCCGGCGGGAGAGGAGGAGGATGAGATCCGTTGATGGAGATGAAGATTTATGGGTGGAAAAGGCATTCTGAGTGTTTTGAATAACCGGGAGATGGAAGACTCGGTCTTCAACGTGCAGGACGAGAAAAACATAAGCGAAACAACAACAACGAAGGAGAGCGCTCCAAGGGCATGATCCAACTGCAGGGAAGAAGCGACTAGACTGCACCTGCTGTCATCCTGAGATTCAACTGGTGCTGAACACAGACGGCTCGTCCGCTTTTGTAGCTCGTTGGTCGGAAGGCGTGGTCAAGAGCAGCACGCTGTTAACAAAGCCATGAAAAAAAAAAGCCACTTGTTACATAGGCCTATACTGTCTGTAATGTAAATTCACAAATATAGACCCATTCCTTCCTGTCTGCCCATCTGTAAATATTACCCCACAATAGCCCGTCACCATGTCTCTCACACTCCATGTAGGAGAAAAATAATAAAAGCAATACACCCCTTTGACTCCAGTTTTAGACCATTTATTTGTTTTTGCCTCAATGCATTTCATATGGTTCACTTTTTAATAAATACTTGGATCAATAAAAGCTCAATAGCCCAAACATTCAGTTGATGTTATAGGTTACTACTATAAGACAAAAAGTATACAGCAGTAATGAAGTCAATGCTTTTATAGTGGGAAATAAAACAACAATATCTTAATACCTAATCAGAAGCGCATGCCAGTTTACATTTCCTGTTGAGTAAAATGTAACAAACACACCACGAATCCTGTAGAGCAGTTTGACCAACAACAAAAAAATGCAATGTTTCCATGGTGTATTGTTTTACTTTACATAACCAATTAACCATACAGTGTAACACTCAATGACAATGTATTATACAATGAATAACTCTTGGGGGGGGGGGGGGGGGGGGGGGTAAATACAAAATAAAAAGGTTGCATAGAGATCTTTCTTGATGACAGAGCATGTCTTAAGTTATTGTTGGGTAACATCACATTCCCCCCCCACCTTATGATCCTATTCAGGGTTGGATTTGTGTGAACAGCAGACATGGATTACAGACATAAAAAAAAGAAGTACTAAGTAACAACAAAGTAAAACAGTGGAAAATTAATTGGGTAGTTTGTCAAAAAATACCTGAAATTCTGATGGAATAAAAACCTCGGAAAAGTCACGTTTCTGATAAGAATTACCCGTGTTGTATTTTGTCTGATGAATTCAGCCACAGATGAAGCCGATGTCAGTTGAGTCTTCAGTGTGTTGTCGAGCGAGGGTTATGGCGTGATGGTGCCATCCCTCTTCTCACTGACATAACAGTGGATTAAAATGTGATCAACAGGAAACCTGACAAGACGACCACACCAGATTATTTCTCCTCTGCCACCTCAAAACTTCACGGTAAATCTCAAGCCAGTCGCAGTGGCAAAAATAAAATAAAATCAGCACATGACATTCCCTCTGTATTAACGGAATAAAGTCCCAAATAATTTTCTCCCACCAATATAGCAAATTTGGTGATTCTCTACCAAGTGAGTACTACTGAAAGGAGATGTTTGCCTTCTTTTAATATTGCAAGTTAATCCATGATCACGCTATACTCCCATCTAATGAAAGTGTGTGGAGGAATGGTGTAGAATTCCCTGAGATGTGGAGGATGGTTAATAAAATGTATGGACATAAAGAAAACCTGGAAGCCTTTTTAAAACCCAAGAGGATCTTGAGCCCATTACATGGCGTGATGAGGGGCTCGATTATGTGGACAATGATGTGTATTAACTTTAAATTCCTTTGTTGACTGTAAGGCCTAATGTAATAAGAACATTTTCACCAAATCTGGAGGGGGGGGGGGGGGGGGGGGCACGGCTCTCTATTTAGCTTCCAGAGGGCTAATCCAAGCCATTTTTGTGACATGAGACACGCTTTCTCATTAGCATAATGGACCACGTGACCACAAATAACAGATTTGGGGGGGGGCTGAGGTCATGCGTTTTCGGGGGAGTTGTCATGACAACCGCATCCTCAGAGACTGCCATCGTGCCGAAGCGATATAGGAAACCTAATGCAAGCTATAGTGTGTTATTAGGTCACTTCAAAAATCACAATGCTCAGATAAGCGGAATGAGATGGGGCATAAATACATCTGGCAGGCAGTTAGGGGGGGAAATAGAGGACACATCTTTCAGGTAATCTGTTGAGCTGGAGTGCGTTTGGGGGAGGGGTGCGTCGCTGGAGTGTATATTAATGCACACATGTGGAAGAGCCATTAAGACGAGCTCTGTGATTCCTCAACAGGACTCAACCAAAACCCACCCAAAAGTGTCTGTTATACAGACTGTATAGAAGAAGTGTCTGTATTATACAGACTGTATGGAAGAAGTATCTGTATTATACAGACTGCATGGAAGTAGTGTCTGTATTATACAGACTGTATGGAAGAAGTGTCTGTATTATACAGACTGTATGGAAGAAGTATCTGTATTATACAGACTGTATGGAAGAAGTATCTGTATTATACAGACTGTATGGAAGAAGTGTCTATTATACAGACTGTATGGAAGAAGTATCTGTATTATACAGACTGTATGGAAGAAGTGTCTATTATACAGACTGCATGGAAGAAGTGTCTGTATTATACAGACTGTATAGAAGAAGTATCTGTATTATACAGACTGCATGGAAGAAGTGTCTATTATACAGACTGCATGGAAGAAGTGGTTGTATTATACAGACTGTATGGAAGAAGTGGTTGTATTATACAGAAGTTAAGGGACCTTATAGCCCCTTTTGGACATGTACTGGACTCCTGGCCTTAACCGCACATCGGAAGGGCTGGAAGTCCGAACGCAAACATTAGATTCAGCGCAGAGTTTACCCTCCCAGAACCCTAGTCTTAAATCTGCGTAATTACAAACTGCACTCATGTCCGAACTCAAGCAGATCATTGTCTGCAGTATTCATACAGCGAGTGAGTGGGCATATTGACAAGTCTGGATGTTTGCGCCGTTATCTGACTGAGGATGGGAGATAACAAAACTAAACAAAATCAACAGTTTATGAGTAATACAACCATGTTGGATTTATCATAAACAATTTATATACAGTTTCACGGCCTAAAATCCAGTTTTTGCACTGCACGGAATACCGTTGACGTTGACCCCAATTTAATTTAATGTCTTAATTTTAACTCGAAAAAAGTTGAGGTTGCCCTCATTTGCTAGATGTTTTTATATAAATATAAAAAAGTATGATCTTCTGTACACGGGTAAAGGAGGTATAGGCTTCATGAGTCAGGCCTTTGTTTTACCTATAGGTGCTGTGCCTCGTCTAAACCAAGAGGTCCGACGACCACAGCTGCCACAGAGAATTGCATTCGGTGTGCTACATGTCCAAAAAGGCAACTCCAGGCAATGCCTGTAACTGATTCTCTGTCCCGATTGCATGTCCGAAAAGGGCTATTCAGAGTCCCAGGGCAATGCCAATAAATCTTTTCATATAAAGATAGTTACACATACAAAGTACAAAAACAGCAAGGCACTTGTGTTGCATTTTACAGGCACTGTGTAGCAATGTTCAACATAATTTCCCTGCATGGTCACATGGTCAAAAAAAAATAAAAAGGCATTAAAAAGCATAGTCTCTCACACCAAAACCAATCAACATAATGTTAACCGTTTAGCCGTTATGATTATAGCTACAGACACTTATGTGGGATTAAAGACTAATGTGAGAATTCACAGTATATACCAGCAATGGTACGAATTTAGAGATAATATATATATAAAACAATATAGATGACTATTTTACAAAGCCTGCTTGCCGTTTGCATATTTGGATCAGTCTTAGGTGAAATATGGCGGCCTGACCGGTCTAACTCAGACAGGTTGTGAAGCATTTCATCACAGCGTCCCTGCAAAGAAAAACAACAACATTAATAATAGTTTGCATAATAAACAATAAAATATCCCTTTGATAAAAAAAAATTGGGGGCTGGCTTTGAATGACCAAATAGTGAGTTCAATCAATATAAGCAAAAACTCCCTCTTATATCATGCATATGAAATTAAAGATGACAAAATAAGTGCACTTCCTTCCTTTGTTACGACGGCTTGGGTGGGGCTCGGTATGAATAAGTGAGTGTGTTTTGGCTGGGGGAGGACGCCACAGAGCCCCCCCCCTTCCCCCAGGTACAGTTTGTATTAGGGGGATGATGCAATGCAAGCCATCGCCAAGGCAACCGCGGAACAAGGTTATGGGGCGCCTTCTCTGCCTTTCTGTCGTCTCTTCCTTTCCTCTCGCACACAGCTGCTCTCTGCCGTCAAGAGGATGTTGTTGCTATGCAGACTTTGCCCGCCACGTTCAAAATTTGACGGGAGGAGGAGGTGCGAAAACCAGCCAAGGTTAAAAAGGAGGCAGGCGAGAGGGAGATCATAACGGAGCTCGGGAGGAGGAGGGGGTTGGGAGAGAATCGCTCCCTCTACTTCCGCTGCTCTCATCCCCCCGCCACCAGTGAACACACTTGTACAATATCAGCACTGCCTTTATAACCACAGATTGGCTTATTTTTTTTTATCTTTACTGGTGGAGGCACGCAGCTATTTCAGCCTTTAAGGACGGCGTATGAATAATAGATGATGCTGAGACTTCCCCTACTTCTGACAAGACGTCGGGAGCAAAGAGATAACCTGGGTGCATTGCAAGAACAAGCAGATGCAGCAGGTTTTTCTTTACTACGGGTCTGTGAGCGTGCCGGACTAAAAATAGACACAACGGAGGTAAAATACATTAAAGGATCAAGCCCACCTGCCATGTGGGCATCATCTCTAACCAGACGTCACGCCACAGACCGTGATGCGGGGAAGGCTGGCGGCTGATTCTTTTTCCTTACTATAGCATTCAGATGGACAAAGCTCACTGATCAAAACATTGTAGTCACTCTGTGAGGACATGGGGGGGAAATAGACCCAAATAATCCAATCCCAAAAAAACTATGAAAAAAAATGTATTCATTAAATAAAAATGGATTTAACCAAGATGATTAACCGAGAGAGAGGGACATATGTTGACATGAAAAATAATATATTAAATGGATGAGGAATGAAAATAACAAGAAGGGAGTGAGAAAATAAAACTAAAAACATCAACCAACAAGGATGACATTTTTCACCAGTCAGACCAGCTAGAATGAAATAGGCAAATCTGTACAATTTCTCCATACAGTTATGGGTTCATCTGGCACGGGCAGGCTCTTTGTCTCGCCCCGCTATTATGGTCTCCTTAGCTTTCGGCTTGGGGGAGGGGAGGAGAGGGGGGGTAAGGGGTGGTCGTAGGGGGTATCTCAGCTGTCAGGGTAGATTTAAGAGTCAGCGCCCCCAACACAGGGCACTTATTGGGGATTCCTGGGGGCATCAGAGAGATGCCCCCTGGCTCACAGCTGGGCTGACAAAACAACATCCTTCCCCCCTCATTTTTGGATTTGGGAGATCACTGAAGGTGGTGGGCCATATGGCCCAGTCTGAGTATTAAAATACTTGAGCACGGAGAACACATTTATAACAAACCAAAATCATTTGAGCCTCAGATGAGATTCCAAGACTAGGTAAATCACCATTCGACTGATCAAATTAATCTTTCCCAGTCAGATTTTCTGGATTATGATGATGGGACCTCAGAGTAAAACTATAGTGTTGGGCTTTTCATCCCGATCTTCTACGGTTATATGGAATGGCTTAAACCAGGTCTAAATCTTAATGTTTTGTAGTGTGCGTTGACCCTAAAAGGCTTAATTCAAGCTTACCACAATAAAATAAAAGCCATAACAGAGGGAGAAATATTTGGGTAATTGTGGCTATAAGAGCATTATTCCACAAAGCATTGTTTTCTCTTGCTATTCGTCATCAAGCAAATGGAGTTGAGGCAGAAGAGGGGGTTTGAAACAACAACATGGTGCTTGCGTGTCTCCTCTTTTAGCTCTAGGAGGGATTACAGCCATATGGTGGAGGCCAACAGCCACATGTTTAGAAGTAAATAAAAACATGTTTTCAGTCAAAGGACCACCTCATCGTGTGTGTAGTTGGCACAGAACCATTTGTGAACGGACTGCCGCTAATGCAAACATGAAACCCCAAATCTGTACGTTTGTTTCTGGGAGCTGAAGTATCCTCTGACATTGTCCACGTTTATGGCATTTGGATGATCACTAGTGGTTCACAAGGGTGTGTTGTACAGTATAGCACTTCAATGAAGCGGTCTACACCGTCAAGTCTGTCGACATATTCTCATGGTTAAAACACCATGATTCTACGAATGGAGAGCCAGGTAGAGACGGACATAAGCAATGGTCTGAACTGGGCTAATGGAAGGGTAACGTTATATCAACCTCATACTGACGGTGGAGATGCGCGATGGTTACACTCTTAGTCTACGTGAAAAGCCATCAAGCTTGCTAGCAACCTCTGCCCAGAGCTGGTAAGACTGACAATGCCAATTAGGGCTGCAACGATTAGTCGACATAATCGACGATTATGAAAAACAGTCAACGAGAAATTGTTGCGTCGATTAGTCATAATTTTTTTTTTATTATTATTATTATTTTTTTTTTTGCACTACCTATCTTTGTGAAAGTGGCTTCTCAGCTCTGGTCCAGCCAGCTGAAGACTTCTTAGCTTAACATAACAGACCGACAGTAAGTTTGGGGGAACTAATGGGATAACTGGGGATATTGTTTGGTCCTGACAAGAGTCTCAAAGCAACTCTGAGGTCATGCTCAATGTCCAATCTGTTCCTCTGCTCCGTCTTCAGCTGGACCAGAGCTGAGAAGCCACTTTCACAAAGATAGGTAGTGCAAAAAAAAAAAAAAAAAAAAAAAAAAAAAAAAATGATATAATTGTTTTTCGATTAGTCGACTAATCGAAAAAATAATGGACAGATTAGTAGACTACCAAAATAGTCATTAGTTGCAGCCCTAATGCCAATGCAACATGTTGGGTTCAGGGATCGGCACATTCGGTTGTATGAAATACTTGCGAGTAGTGTAGTGGAAGCAAATTAGCTATTAACTTACTTACAGAGTCCCATGGTCCAAATTCTGTTCGGGTTTCCGAGCAAACCGGAAGCAAAACAGGGTCACGAAAACCCAAAAGTTGTAATCGACACCACATAATGCATGTAAAAGGATGACCTATTTCGAACACAAAATCATCGTCCTCCAGCACTATGGATTCTGCAATCACTTTATTATTATTATTATTATTATTTAGTTTCTGAAAAAGACAGTGCATCACTACATGCTGGAGCCGTTTCACTGGTAACACGGCCCATCAGCCGTTTCAAAATGCTGTAGGACCGTGGTTTTGTTATGGAGCCGGTTAACCCTTTGCCTGCATGTTGTGGTTTCATGACCTGTTTCTGCCATTTTCTAAAGCTTCCCAGCTCGCTTGGAACACGGCCAGAACACAGACTGCGGGACTCTGTAAGTAAGCCAATAGCTTTGCATCCACTACTGGCACGTTTTGCATACAACGTAATGTCCAAAAATCCAAACCATCCCTTTAAAATGTAGCCAATGTAATATGTGGAAATAATTCATGTTCCTTACCTTGCAAATGGAATGTAGGAGATGCTATACCTGAAAGAGAAGAAAGAAAACAGATTAAGTGGAGAGTCAGGACTTAAGATATTGAGAGCAGATGAGAGTTGATAATCCAGTAGAAAATGCTGGACTTAAACTAATCTAATTGAAGACACTGGCGCTGTGACAGAAGAAACAATTATCTGCCAGTGACCACCATACTAAAACATGACCTCTTACTATGCTCTTTGGGGACAGCACAACCCAGTTCTCTTGCATACTTATCCCTTTATTACCTCAATACTTCATATTTTTCTAGGCAAATTATTGCTCACTTGCTACTCAAAGACTTCCCAATGGCTGAGAGATGATAAAAGCAAGCAACAACGTAACAATTTAGTGCTCTAGGCTGATATGGGGTCTGAAAATTAAACATCCGTTATCTCTCCTCCACAATGGCATTTTGATGATTAACACACATATGTTGTAAAGCCATTATTTTAATGATGCATTAACTTAATGAAAGGATTATAGTCATTAAAGTGTGCAAGGATTAAAAAAACACACCATGGTGGTCTAAGCGGGTGATCTGATGATTCAAGACAGCTTGGTAGTCAGACGTAAAGTCAAATCCTACACGTGGTGCCCTGTATTCAAGACAATGGGCCTCATTCACGAAGCGATATAAGAACCAATTTCCTCTTATTTTGTTCTTAACTAGCATTTTTTCTTATTTTGTTCTTACCTGGGATTCAGCCATGTTTTCTTATTTTTGTTTTTCTATTAGCCAAGACCAAATTATAAGAGTGGTCGAGAGCACTCTTACCCAGATAAGAAACTCTTACCCAGATTGGTCAATTGCCCCCAAAGACAACTTCAAAAACCCAGAACTTTTCAATAATTATTATTATAATAACTTCTGAAATGGATTATATATTGCTGTTAGAACAGTTAGATGCTCTGGCCGCACGCATATTTAGAAATGTCTAGATCAGTAGTTCCCAAACTTCTTGTTTATGCGGAGCACTAGATTGTTATCAAGAACATTTGCGGACCACCTCGTATGCAAACTGTAAAAATAAATAAACAACCGACTTTGACCCGCGTCATACGCACTGCATTCCGTTGCCTCAGAGCGGATTTGGTAGAGAGAGAGAGAGTCCGTTATGTGCCATCCAGTCTGACTTGGAGCACGCACTGGACTATGCACACTGCCAGCCAGGCTTTTATGCAGAGAGATAGACTCTAGATCTATTTGCAGAGGCAGATGAGTGGCTGCTTAACCGCTTCAGATTGCCAAGAGCGGTCCTTTTAGATGTATGCAGTATAACAACGCCTACTTTGCTGGAACGATTCATTTTGCACATATACAGTATTGTGTTGAACTTGAGGACTGCATACTTTTTTTGGAAACCAAAATACTATACTTTATACTTATAGCACATGCATGAGCCTGGTCTCTTTTGAAAGATAACATTATGAAGCTTCCGATACAATTTTTACCTACTTTCAATAGGTAAAACATCTAAGAATGAACTTCTATAGAAAGTAGGTCTGCATCCCCTTAACAATTGTGTGTATTGAGCCGTACTGTATTGTACCCATTCTGCATCTGGTAATACAATTTTCAATCAATCAATCAATCATTCCAATAACAACCACTAACTTCATAATTAAAAACTAAAGAAAAGTTGGATGTGTTAGTTGGTTGGATGTCTTAGTTGAAAGACCGTTGGATGTGTTAGTTGGTTGGATGTCTTAGTTGAAAGACAGTTGGATGTGTTAGTTGGTTGGATGTCCTACTGAGAACAGTTGAATGCACTTCCGAGCTGCTTCCACATGGAGGCAACTTCTCTTTTTTGGGAACTACTTTTTCTGGCGGATGGTTCTCAATAAATCTTCGATTAATGTGTGTTTATTGTATAGCAATAAGGTTGGATGAATGTGGCAGTTGTATAAAAGCATTACACCACTTGCAGTCGTGATTTGTGAACAATAAACCATGCCTAGGGGGGTCTAACGACCACCCCTAGGCATGGTTTATTGTTCACAAACCACTCCTGCGCGTGATGTAATGCTTAAATAGTCACCGTTTTCTGGCTCTTTTGTAAGCCAGCTAGACACACTCCAGTTGGCCTTGGGGCGGGGGAGAAGCGAAACAATACTGTACATATTAGAGCTATTTCAAAACAGGGGGGCATTGTTCGACTATGAATGCATGAGGATGGCAGTCAGCTCAGGAGGGAGAGCGGTCGTCTGGTAATCTGAAGGTTTCCAGTTTGCTCCCGGCAGCAGGGATGCAGTGGTGGGTGGACGGGGTACCACGCCATCCTAGTAGTTCGCTGAGCAGAAGTACACGCAATCGCACACGGATGTGTACGCGCAGTCGCGCACGGATGTGCACGCGCACACAAAAATGCGTTCACAATTGTCACTGGACTCGTCGCGCCATCCCTGCTGCCAAGTACCCACTTATCTATCACCTAGACCAGGGAGGGGCAACTGGCGGCCCGCGGGCCGCATGCGGCCCTCACCGACGTTCCATGCGGCCCCAGGCCAATATAAAAAAAAAAAAAAAAAATTGTATTGTATTCGACTAAGAAGAGTTGGCAGTCGACTATGGCTCCTTTCGATCGATTAGTCGACTATTTGACTAATAGGGGTCAGCCCTAGTGTGGACATAAGAAACGCTGTTGAAAGTGCCGTGCAGCAATATGGGGGTTTTGATAAACTGTCGGCTGTTGTTACCGATGGAGCACCGGCAATGAAAGGAAAACACACAGGATTCGCCGGGCTTCTAAGGCAGAGTGGCGTTGAGTGTCCAATGCTGCACTGCATTATACATCAGGGCCCCGTTCCCCGTACCTGGATAACTCTGACTTACCTGGATAAGTCTGACTTAAGCCGGACTTTCCGGCTCCCCGTACCTGGATTGTCCAGATCACCATGACAACAGATCCAAAAGTTTGAGCCTGGTCGAAAGCAGGGTTTAAGTTCAAGTTAGCCGGATCAACCATCGCCACGCCCCCACAAAGAAGTGACAGCCCGTTTCCTGAAATTATTCCCACAGTCTACGATCTGCATTATACCATTCTGAATTACGTTTTTGTGCTCCATTCTTCCAGAGGGGGCTTTTGAAATGTAAAATAGACCCAAAATGCTGATACTAAATTCACTTTGTCCTAAATAATGCACGTTATATATAGCGTGGCGCTTGCTTGGTGCGATGTACACATTTATGTGGTTATTTTAATTGTAACTGGGATTAAGATGTCTGATGAGATGCGCTGTTTGACGGATTTGAGAAATTGAATGAGCCGTTGACGTCACATTAATGAATGAGGATAAAGAAATAAAACTTCATTCAAAATAAAGAATATTCTAAACACGGGTCTCTCGTTCATTAATGTATAAACAATGAATTTATCCCATCTGGCACAGTGGCTCAGCGGTAGTGCTCAAGCCTGCCAACCCAGCGACCGGTGTTTGAAACCCCGTGTTTCCAATATAATTTTTTTTGAATATAATATTAATGATTATACGCCAAAGTAGCCTGGTTTTAAGTTAAAATATTATAAATCTACATGCATTGAGGATGTCATTCTTTATATAGCTCTCAACGTGCACCAAATTGAATTATTCCTATATTGCAAAAAGAAGGAAAAGACTAGGGTTTCGAACCCCGGTCGTCTGCGTGAAAGTCAAAAGAACAACCCATTAGACCACAGTGGAGATAAGTAAAAGATCGACCACACATCAATCAATGGGTAAGAGAGCCGTATCGTAATTCTGTATAACAGTTTAACTAATTATTTTCGCTAGCAAGATCTCATTTGATTATTCAATCCAGCAGGCAAGTTTAAAGAAATATAATCTGATTGATTGAGGTAATGAGGGACTTAAAGTAGCCTATAGATAACGCATTTAACTTGTCGGCGAGGCGATCGAGCCGTATTGCAATCTGTCAATAAAGTTTTAAATCAATTAATCAATCAATGCCGTTAGAGAATCAGGATCTCTGCCATCGATACGTGCTGGCTTTTCAACTGAAGCGGCCGCGCGCATTTAGCCTGGGTCTCAAGTCTGAATCGAGTTAACGAGACTGAATCCACCTTCGAGGAACAGGAAAATCCCGGCTTCAAACATCGGGTTAACTGAATCTGGATAATGACATCTTGATCGACTTAGTTGAACCAGGTACGGGGAACGGGGCCCAGGTAAGTTCGCTAACATAATTTCCATCTATTGTGGGTCACTATAATGACCAATGCGAGTCGAGTGTAGTCAAATTATATGCGAGAGTCGTTAAATAGTTTTTCTTTTTTTTTATCTGATATAGGAGGCTCTCTGTGCCAAGAAGCTTGACTACTACAGCCATGTTATGGATTTGGTTACCAAGGTTACCAATCTAATTCGTGGAGGCAACAGGTCACTAAACCATAGAAAGTTTGTCTCCTTTTTGGAAGAGATGGACACTGATTATGGCGACTTGCAGCTACACACAGAAATCCGATGGCTGAGCCGTCAGAAAGTACAGGAGCGACATTGAAACACTGCAAATGCAATTCAATGATCGGTTTGAAGATTTCAACGGCATGCAGTCACGGATAGCGCTGTTTGCCGGCCCCCTCACCGCTACGGTGTCAGAGCAGCCCCCACCGTTGCAGCTTGAACTGTGCGAGCTACAGTCAGATCCTTTTTTTCAAGCAAAGAGAAATGAGAGGGGAATTTCGTTTTGGAAACTGCTACCTGAGCCCCGCTTCCCACTCCTCAGGGACTTTGCCCTCTCTATGGCCAGTATGTTTGGGAGCACATACATATGTGAGAGCAATTTCTCAAACATGAAGCACATCAAGTCAAGTCAAGTAGAGAAACAGGCTGTCGGATGAAACATTATTTCATCTGATGCAGATTGCATGCACAAACATTGAAGTTGACATTCCTGCTATTGTGCGCCAAATGGAGAGACCACAAGTGACTCATTAAAGACAGGGGGGAGGAGGAGATGATGAAGAGGTGTAGAGGGGGGGAAGGAGATGATGAAGAGGTGTAGAGAGGGGGGAAGAGATGATGAAGAGATGTAGAGAGGGGGGGAGATGATGGAGAGGTGTAGAGAGGGGACCATTATTATTATTATTATTATTATTATTATTATAACCATTATTGACCCACTGTGGGGCGAGGGTGAATGTCATGCCAGTTTGATAAAGGGTCAATGGGAGGCATGTAGTATTGCACTTTACTTTACTTGCACTTTACTTGTTTACTTTTGTAGTGTTCAGATAACACTAATAACACAAACACAAAGCAGCATTCCTGCTGCATTTCACTACAACAGTAAATCAAAAGTGCAATAATAAATGATTGTTAAATGTATACACTTTTATCCTGCTACTAAACAAAACATTCCTGAGTGCTTCATATCCATAACATGCATTTCAGTGTTATAATGTTTTGTTTAGTAGCAGGATACAAGTTTATACATTTAACAAAATCATTTATTATTGCACTTTTGATTTACTGTTGTAGTGAAATGCAGCAGGAATGCTGCTTTGTGTTTGTTGAGCAGTGGGCTTTAAGTTCATACATTTATTTTATTAGAAGCCTTAATTATAATTGATAATTTTTGTATATATTTGGGGTTACACAGCAATACTTTTAAATTCAGCTGTTTATAAATTCATAAAGTTGAAATTGCATTACTAAATGCATTTGAAATGGAATAAAAACAAAGTTACAACAAATTATAATTGTTTATATACCTTGTGACTATTAGGGCTATTTGAGTGATGGGGTACTACTGGCGGGACTGCCGATAAACAATGCGGCCCCCCAGATTGATTGTGGACATTTTGTGGCCCTCACCATATACAAAGTTGCCCACCCCTGACCTAGACTTTGCATAATAATAGGATACAGATAGCATAACAAAGAACGAGAAGAGCCAAACCAAAATACAAGCCTGTACCAATTGGTGGGGGTTTGCTTGAGCTGTGGAACCTCTCACTATGTGACAAATGGTCCCGACTGGAAGGATCAAGGATGAGGCATTAAGTTGTGCTTCAGAAGGAAACTGTCCTTCTGTAAACTAAGTTACATTGTTAATTTAGTTTGTATTTACTTTTCTAGTTTAAGTTCATTCAATTAAAGAAATTGTAACTACAATTACATTTAAAACATTATTTGTTTTTCAACCATATCTGTTGACAATATAATTTCTTTATATATTGAAGGCTACATCCTGCTACCTTTTTCAGCTTCTCTATTTCAAGGCAATATTTACAAAAACTAAACTAAAACTAGTCATTTGCTATACAAACATGTTTCCTACTATTTATTCTGCATAATAATAATCTGTTCTGTGCGCATGCACGTGGCGTCCGGGCAGGTCCCATATTACGACTGCACCACTGCCCGGCAGCATTGAGCAAAACCCTGAACACAGCAACTGCTTCCAACGAGCAGCTTTGTGCCATGCATGGGTGCCTCATCTGTAGTTGGTGTGTGTGTGTATGAATGGGTGAATCATGTGAGGCATACGTTGTAAAGCACCTTCAGTGGTTGGAAGACTAGTAGAAAAGCACTATATAAAAGTTACTTTCCGATCTGCAGTTGAGAAAATTCAGCCGTAGACGACCTCGACGTTGTCCGGCTGAGTGTGGCTATTGACCCACATTACGCCAAGGCATATCATGGAGGCACATTCCCACAGATACGTCTCAGTGCCTACGTGTTGAGTCAGTGCACTATGTATGTACTCACTCTGGACTTGCAGCTAGTGGTTGCCATGGTGATGACTCAAGACGCAGCAAAGCCAAGCCAGAGCGGAAGTGTATACTATGTTAGTGCAAAAGCAAGCCAGTTACAAAAGGCATTAGTCTGGACCAGTGACGTAGGTGTCTGCTGCCCAGAGACCAACCATTCCCTTCTCTTGTAGGTGCTGGGGGGGGGGGGGGGGGGGGGGGGGTACGCATTCCCCTGCATACTGTGCAAATATGCTTGCATTAACAAACACACAAACGCTGACAAATCACCTAGAGGAATTTGTACTCGCTGCTGTGCAGAAATTCAACCCGACTATACTATCAAGCTACTGGTATATACACAACACTGCTTGAAGCACAACAGTGCTTCATTGGGCTCTGTATTGTTTTATATAAATATACACACCGTATGTAATCAGATCGGCACATTAGATCTTTCACCTGTGATCTCAATCTCAAATTGTAGTTGTGATCTCTGGAGAAACATTGGAGTAGCATTGGTTTGATCAAATGATGAGTTTGTACAAATGCTGAAATAGCCACCTGTCTCCTTTGTGGGACTAAGGAATGTGATTGTGGTCAATTTACTTAAAACAGAAATTGCAATTAACTTGATGACAATAGAGCTTTCATTTTGTATTGACCAATCTTCTCGCTTCATATTTCTTCTGAAAACCTACTTCCTGAAATGATTGAAAGTGATACAACAGGTCCATCCTACTCCAGGCTAGGGCTGAACGATTAATAGATTTTAAATTAAAATTTGAAATGATGAAATGATCAAATCGCAAAAAATAAAAATAAAAATCGCAATATTTTTTAATGTATTTAACCAGGAAGTCCCATTGAGATACAAGATCGGTTTGAGAGAGGGAGGCAAGGGGTTTTAGATTGAGTGTTGTGAAGTTTAGACTTCAGACTTCAGAGACGGGGGGGGGGGGGGGGGGGAGGAGTAAAGTACAGAAAAAAAAACGGTATCGATTCCCAGGTAAAAAGAAACATTTTCAGGCTCGGTGTCCCGAAAAGACCCATGCGTAGGCCAGATGCAAGCCGCATTTTACAATAAACCTCTGTGGGGCTGCTTAAAAAAAAATTATAATCGCAAATTTTATCACAATCGCAATATCCGTCAGAAAAATCGCAATTTGATTATTTCCCAAAATCGTCTCTGCTGAGCCAGAGCCCGCCGTCAAGTAAAGAGTTTTATTTGTCACGGCATACAAGTATACAATGAAATGCAGGGGGTCTTGCCCACAAGGATGTGCATAATACAATAGTAATATATAATAAGAATCCAATAGAACGACATTGTGCAATAAAACAAGTAAACAAAGTAGGGCATATCGGTATATGTACATGAGTTATTTACAGAGCATGGTAGGACATGCTAGGTCCTGTGGTAGTGCAATACACTGTTAGCTACGGATGAGGCACTGGGTCTTTATATGTACACTGTTATACAATGCTATATTATACAATCTCAAGTTATACTATACTATTCTTAAAGTGACCTTTCTTTTGTAAAGTGGCCATAAGTGTGAGCGTGTGCAGCATGAGTGTGTGTGTACTCATGTTAACCCTTTAATCGCCAAGGACGCCGTAACACGTCATTCCCCGCCATGCTTAATCTGCCAATGACGCCGTAACACGTCATTGAGATCAATATTTCAAAAATCTGTGATGGCAATCATATTTCTCCCGCGGAGACTTGAGATCTACCGTTGATCCCCTCTCAACTCTCCAACGGTTCAAGAGCGCCATCTGGTGGCCGATCGGCGGATCGCCCAAACAGCAAACCGGAAACGGAAACTGGTGCTCATCCAAATTCGGTCCGACCACTCGCTATAGCTCCCGGGACTCAAGCTCGACACAATGGATAGCGATCCGTTACCTATAACTCGATAAACAACATGATTTGGACGTATATACTATTATACAACCTGGAGATGGATCGCATATTTCAACATCGCATAATAGCAATATTTTTGCTCCATGCTCATCGCCCAATGGCCCGAGGAGACTGGGGTAAGTTTCAGAGTTTATTTTTATCGTGTTCGATACAAAACTGCTATGATGATCATATCACCCACACTACATGAATCATCTAACGTTGGCCACGGAATTATAAACGACCCCCCCCCCCCCCCATCCGGTCAACATCAGATGATAAGTAGTAACTTCTAGAAGCACGTCCATTTGAAATTTTTTATCTGGCGCCGATCGCTATCAAACTGTATTTGATCATCAATATAATGCATTTAGGGCTATAAATCACGTTCTGCAGAATGCTGCAGAAAACGATAAAAACATATTTATACATTAGACCGTATTTTAGTATGAATATGTGAATGAAAAAGTATAACGTTCCTACATCCTGAACGATAGATAATTGACGTTGAATGGGCCATAGTAATGTCAATTTAGCAATACAATTTAAAAAGTTATAGCCCTGCAAAGAAGGGGAACTTCTCCATAGACAAATAGAGCTGGCAAAGGATGGTATAAGGATGTACATAAGCGTGGCAGAGAAAGGGTTAAAGTGGCTGCTAGTGTGTGAGGCGTGTACAGTGTAGTGGTGTGTGTGTTGTGTGTGTGCTCATGTGTGCTTGTGTGTGGAGAGTTCAGTGTTCAAGGCTCTGATGGCCTGGGGGAAGAAGCTGAGCCGAAGTCTCTCTGTCCTAGTTGCTGGTGTTCGCAGGCGTTTGCCTGACCGCAGCAGCATGAACAAGCTGTTGTTGGGGTGATGAGGGTCTTTCATTATTCTGCAGGCTCTGGATTTGCACCTCTTGTTGTATAGGACCTGCAGGGGTGGTAGTGCAATACCCGTGGTACCCTCGGCTGAGCGCACCACTCTCTGTAGGGCCTTCTTGTCCTGTGCCGTGCTGTTTCCATACCAGGCAGTGATGTTTCCAGTCAAGATGCTCTCTACAGCTCCGGAGTAGAAGGACTGGAGTATCTTCCCAGATACTCCGAACTTCCTTAACTGTCTCAGGTGGTAGAGGCGCTGCTTCGCCTTTTTTACGACTGAGTCTATGCGTGTTGTCCATGTCAGATCCTCTGAGATGTGGACCCCCAGGTACTTGAAGCTGCTCACCCTGTCCACGGTAGCCCCATTTATCCTCTGGTGTGTGTGTCTCCTGCTGTCTCCTCCTAAAATCCACGATCAGCTCCTTGGTTTTACCAATGTTCAGGAGCAGGCTGTTGTCCTGGCACCAGCGTTCCAGTACCTCAACCTCCTCCCGATAGGCCTTCTCGTCGTTGTCCGAGATCAGCCCCACCACCACTGTGTCGTCCGCAAACTTCACTATGGAGTTGGAGCTGAACTTGGCCACACAGTCATGTGTGTATAGTGAGTACAGCAGGGGGCTCAGAAGACAGCCCTGGGGGGACCCGATGCTCAGGGTGATGGTGTTGGAGGTCTGACCCCCCACCCTAACCGCCTGGGGCCTTTCACTCAGAAAGTCCAGTATCCAGGCGCTCAGAGCGGAGCTCAGACCCAGCTCAATCAGCTTGTCCACCAGTCTGGTGGGGACTATGGTGTTGAACGCTGAGCTGTAGTCAATGAACAACAGTCTCACATAGCCCCCCTTCTGGCTGTCTAGGTGAGAGAGGGTGCTGTGCAGTACTTGGGAGACCACATCATCAGTGGACCTGTTTGGCCTGTATGCAAATTGCATAGGGTCCATATCACTGGGGAGGGGAGGCACAAATGTGATCCTTGACCAGCCTCTCAAAACATTTCATGGCCACAGAGGTGAGTGCCACCGGTCTGTAGTCATTGAGACCTGTTGGGGAGGGTTTCTTTGGTACCGGGATAATGGTAGACATCTTGAAGCAGGCAGGGACCACTGACTCCGCCAGGGATCGATTAAATATGGTGGTGAACACAGGGGCTAGCTGGTTGGCAAAGGACTTAAGTATGCGTCCTGTTATTCCATCTGGGCCAGCAGCCTTTCTGGTGTTCACCTGCATAAATGCTCTTCTCACACTGTGTACCGTCAACGAGAGAGCGTCCCCGCCCCACGGATGCCCCCCCCCCCCCCTCCACAACAGCCGGCGCGCCAGTGACGTCACTAGCCGTTGAGCTAGCGGCGCCACTGTTTGCACCAAATCGTGCGTAGAAGGTGTTGAGCTGGTCCGCGAGAGAGGCGTTGTCGCTCCCCATTGAGGGGGCGCCGACTTTGTAGTCAGTTATCGTCCTCAGTCCCCGCCATAAGCCTCTTGTGTCATTCTGTGCCATTTGTGCCTCCATCTTGTCAGCATACGTCCTTTTCGCTAGTTTAACAGCCTTGCGCAGAGTGTAGACTGTAGACCCCCCCACCCCCCCCCCCCTGAAAAAATTCTAATAAAAAAATTTCAATTTTTTTCTTTAATAATTTTTTTTTGATAAAGTTTGCTTTAATCACAGTAACGTTGGCGAGCTAGCTAAATTATACATAAATCGGTTTTCATATCAATCAATCAATCAATCATCACTAAGACTTTAAAACGGTGGTGCGGCACGGTCTACGGAGACAGAGAAAAAACCTACCAAATCCATTCTGAGACTGACTAGCGTCGCGTGTCTGTTCCAACTCTGGTCTTTGGAAAGTTTGATAGTATTTACTGAGGTTGGCCAGATAATGTTGATATTTAAACTTAAAAAATTATTATACAGAGAGAAGCTTCAGCAAGTATACAAAACGCTGCTGACAGACAAAAGAGAATCCCTCACTGAGGAAAACACAAAGGCCTAACCATCATGTATCACAATGGTGATGTCAGCCAGAGATGGGGAGAAGCATGAACCTTTAAAAAGGACATCTCTTTGAAATAAATGACATTTTACAGTTTTTTTTTCTTGATTTCTTTTAAACAAATTATTATTTTGTATTATTTAACTATTTAATTATTATTTAGTTATTGCACTGCACTGGCAGTTGAACTGCATTGACCTGAACTTAATTGAAAAAAAGAAACCTCATAACCTAACTGGCACTGAACTACACTGGCACTGTTTGCAGATGTATTATTCAAGTTAGTTAAAAACAGAATTTTGTATTGTTTTTTTTGTTAAATCCAAAGGAAGAAATATTAAATCAGAGAAAATCCAAAAACGGGAAGATTTTAAACAGAGAAATCCGAAAACAGGAAAAGATAAAAACGGATTTCATAGGGCCCTAGTTAAGGTGAGTTAAGTGAAAATCTGCTCCGCTCTGATAAACTGACTCTTTGGTCAGAGCGTCCAGTGTGCACTCAGAATTTCCAAACAACTTGAGTGCACTCGCTCTGACACTGGTTGTAAATAGTTAGTGTTGTATGTGCCTCCCTCAGTGTTTCCCATTAATTACCTAGACTGATACATTGCCAATAGGGATGTATCAGTAGTATTGGCAGTGGTCGTAATAGTAATAAAAAATAAACCAGTTCAACACAGGTAAACCACTTTTGCTTCATTTATTTGATGGCTCAAATGTATGCTCTACCAGTGGTTCCCAAACCTCTCCTCGAGACACCCCAGCCGTTCCATGCATTTGTTAAATTCCACCACCAGCACACCTGATTAAACTAATTAAGGGCTTGTTAAGTTGAATCAGGTGTGCTGGTGGTGGAATTTAACAAATACATGGAACGGCTGGGGTGCTCCAAGGAGAGGATTGGGAAGTACTAGTCTAGTCGATTTTGTGTTTTGAGCACAAAGTTCATCATAGATCTGGCCTTTTTATCTTGCTCTCAAAGTGCACCAGATTGATGCATTTAACTTTAAAATATACAACAACAAAAAAACAATTCCGGAGGAGCATGCCCCCAGACCCCCCTAGAGGGTCCGAGGTTCACCCACCACAGTCTAATAAAATCCTGTGGTAAACACTGTCCCTGTATTGTAAATAGTTCATATGTGTGTCGTCACTACTGTATGTCAAATTGTAAATAAGTAAATTTGTGTTGTAAATAAATATTGTTAATATTTATTTACCTAATGTATGTGCAATCGTTTCATTTCAGCTCAGTGTAGAGAAATGCACAGATACTAACAACCGCCTTACTACGACACTGTTGACACCACGTATCTGTGACACGCATGCCCCGCGACAACACTAGTAATTTTGGGGGGCCTACCACCCCCCCTGAAAAAAATCCTAGGGGAAACACTGAAATCCTAATCACCACACAAATATAGAATATTGACATTGTTACTATACCGGTAATTTCCTTTTAATCCATGAACCAATGTCTGCTTGATGTCTAACGCCTGTTTTTTTATACTTGTCCAGGGACTACGAATGAATACTATCCTTCTTGGCTAAATCTAGCATATTTATTTTTAATGTGCATTGTCCTCGTCAAATAAACTAAACCACGGCCAGCCAAGTCAACCCAGCTCACTGACTGCAAGCTGAAGAAGCAGCTGAAGAAAAGGCCAAATCCCCATCATGTGAACATGTCTCCATCTGAACAGCCAATGGAGATATGGCACACTACAACGACGAGTGACAAATGGTACTTACCATGTCATTGCCAAGAACTGCAGAATACAGAATATGATAGCCAGCCCCCTTTTCCCCCACTGTGAAACACAAAACAGTATACAACGTTAACATTTTGCACAAGATGTTACATAGCACAAGCCTTAATCGTTTCAGCCTGTGTAGGCATGTGGTCTACGTACTTACCCAAAACACTGCACAAAGTGTCAGGATGAGGCAGAGCTGGGGAAGAGAGGTAACAAAGTAAACATCTTGCAAAGTAGAATGGCTCTCTCGCTCTATCTCCGTGTGGACACGTGCGCGGTAGGGCTGGGCGATTCTTGCTCAAATGTGAATCACGATTCTTCTCTCTAATAATTGAGATCACGATTCTCCCACGATTCTTATTTTTTCAATAAAATCATTTATTGCACTCTTTCTTAAATAGACAACATAACATATAAAAGTGCTCGACTTAAACTTAAACATAACATATGAAAGTGCTTGACTTAAACTTAAAAGTCTCTTGTAACATACAAAATAACTCAAGTCAGAATCGTCATCGTTTAAAAAAAATTAAGTAAAAACAAAATAAAAAAATACATTTTTTAATAAAAATCAATAGTCATAATTTAGAAATTAGATTGCATAGGTCTATGAATCGAGATCAATTTTATTTCGATTAATCGCCCAGCCCTAGTGCGCAGTGCGAGCGGCAGCAGTTCAGTGAGGTAGCAATCACACACACGTAAAGGTAAGCTATGTGTGGACATAGCGCCATCATTCTAAGGAGTGGTTAATGGTGATGCCACTTATCTGTGCCTTGCCTCACAGAGGGCTTACAGAGCAGAGCATTCATGACCTTTCCCTGGTTCCAGAATTATTTTCACCATTAATTTACAGCATATAACTTTCGCAATGAGGCAGATTCTATGCAGCTTCCAGTGCTCCACATTTTCAATTAGTCATGCAACTTACAAAAGTGTCACAAATGGTGAATGTCATGACTAATGAAATGTGTGGGAAATTAGCTAATGTTGAGGGCAACCACAGCGTTTGGTCTTTTCTACTCTATATAGAATGAGTGATATGTAAAGCTGAGCTTGCTTTGGACCCTAGCAACCACACAACACTAACAATACGGGACGTACAATGAATGAATAAATCAATGATTGACTGAATGATTCAGTGAGTGACATTGCCAATATATGAGGTGCTTTGCATTAAAGAAAATACAGTAATATACATACCAGCATAACAATGGTGGCTATCAGTCTGGTTGGTTCAAACATACGCTTCAGTTGTTTAAATGGTCCCATTAGGAAACAAGTGCTTTGGGTGAGAAGACAGAAGAATATATACAGTCAGTCATTACATCTCTAAATAATCAATGCAACTGTGTAATATTTTACCATGCAATACAGCTGTATTGGCAAGATCACGAGATCTGTGTAACAAACCATCTGGCGCATCGGGTTGGTAATATTTATCACCCGGGATGCAAAGGGTCGGAAACTTTTAGCCCTGGATTTTAGGAGAATTTTGCCAATTTTAATTAAAAAAAACGTTGCTTATAATAGTGAACTTATTTTGGGGGGGAATACATACATACATAAGGCAATAGTAGGTCTTGTGGCATGTTTTAGTTAAAATATCCCCATTTAACACATTGGTTGCCAGCCGGATATGACTATTTATCACTTGAGCACATTTGCGAGCGATTAAACTATATCTTAAATGATGGCTGTGTGTCTAATACACCAGTCGCTTATCAATGACTTGCTTGCAGTCAACATGTACGAAACGGATTGTTTTCTCATCGGTACATTTCCGTTTTATACCGTTTTGAATACGAGTATAGTTTGAGAGTTCTAGTAATTCCAGAGAAATCTGCGATAATAGCCATTTACTGGAATACACAAAACACGTTGTCATTTTCCGGCTGATTTATTAATCGTTTTCAAATAAACGCTAGATTATCGAGAGTATTTGTGTTCTTATGCACGATACAAAAGCGGGCTGAAAAATCATTTATTCGTGCCGCGCTCAGCGCCTAACGCCACACACACGTTGTGAACGCTGTGAAAAACAACTCTGATTAACCCAAACTGGTAACATAAGATTCCTTAGCTCAGATCAGATGTTCTGCAAAAAGATTAATCCAATTCCTGATCGCCATTCCATCAAATATTGATCGCGTTTATTGATCCAACGTTATAGTCCGAAACACATAATCGAAAGCTGCTCAGAGCCTCGCCAGTGAATCTGGTAACAGACACTGCTTGCCAGAGATGGGGAAACCCTGGACCGGAGTTTTTCTCTGATGCACTTTTTCACTCAATCCAATCCAATGATGTGCATTACCAACCGGGAGACAATATTTGCCCTTTCCGAGCTCAGAGCCATTCCCAATGATAACGTCAGGCTGGACGGATGAAAAATTAATGGATATCGCTAATAAAAGAAATAACGAGAAATATCGTTATTGGCAACCAACGCATGGCGGACAATAACGAGAAATCTCGTTGTTGGCAACCAATGTGTTAATGGAAATTCAGTTGAATTGCAACTGTGCATTCAATACACAGTACACTCCATCACATAACTGCCAGCATCCAGAGACAGTCTATGTAATGAGCAGACCGATCACTGTAGTAGTTTTGATCTTTAACACTAAAGATGGCTTACTGCAAAATAAAGAGAAAATTAAATGTGATTATAAACTTAATAATGATCTCTGCCAAATGGCTTGTGGGCGGGTAACTAAGGACTCTGTGTTTGATTGATTGAATACTTTATTTTGACATAATCGTAGGACAAACATTTGAAAAAGACAATAACAGTGTCATCACGCTGGTCAAAAATGGATAAAACACAATAAAGCCATGGCTTGTTTCCATTGTGGTCCATATGTGTCAGAAACTACTGGATGGCTGAAGTGAAAAATGTTTGCGTTTCTTAGTCTCTTGCAGTGGAAAATTACAGAGTTCATGCAAAAGCTTTAAATAGTATTTTCTGTACTTCTTTTCAGTTTACGAGAAATACATTCCACCACATGGTGCATGTGCAGAAGCTGATCTAAGTGGAAAAAGGGCATTTCTCTATCACAAAATTGTCCTTTTTGACCAATGTAACCATTGACTTTAACATTCTGTGTTGTAAGTTATTTACCAGAGACTTCAAATATGAAATAAAAACAATTTTACGTATGCCATAACTCCCCATTCAAAGAGATAGGGGTATTTTTTTTTGTGTGTAACCTTTATTTACCCAGGGTAGGTTTTCTGAGCACGGATGCTCTTATTCAGCAACACGCTGCTTTACTTACTGGTAACTTTTATTACATACCTACTACTACTGTTAAACTCTGGTAAATCTTTTGGCACTAAAGTTAGGCACACTGTCCCAACATCATTCCCGGGTGGCATTCCCGTCACCGTGCATGGCGGTGTGAGTGGCACGCAGGCTGTTTGTGTTCTCCTTCGGTCATGGCATGCTTTATCGGGGGGGGGGGGGATTGATTTGTGGAGTGTTTGGGGGACTGGCTGTTCCGGGGGGGGGGGGGGGGGGGTTCACATGCCTTTGAGCAACACTACTTGTTGTACTTATTTTATGACTATTCTTAGGTCTGCACGTTCTACGTTGCACTACCTTTATACCTATATGTCTGCATTTTATGCATTGCTTTTATTCTGTCAACTGTATGCCAATTTTATGCCTATGTTCATTTTATAATATTTGCTGTGAAGCACTTTGAGCTGCCATCCATGTATGAAAAGGTGCTATATATCTAGTTATTATTTTGTATTATAAAAATATTTGTGCATTGAAATGTCTGTAAGTCTCGACGACATTGAAAATGAGGGTGACCTCAATTGTCCCTTGAGAATAAATAAAAGGTTTGAATTGAATCAGGTTTCTAATATTCAGTATAATATGGGCATAGCACCATACGAGTAGGCTTTATAGCCTGTGTGGGTTTTAGAGTGAGCAATGAGCACTCTCCAGCTCTCACACACACAGTGGAGTGTGTAGAGTAACACATATTTTCTTCACCACTTTGCCACAGAGCGAGGTGTTACAAAGTGGAGTAACGGCATTGAGCTCGCCTAGCCACGATGACACTCAAGACCGCCGTCATTCACCCAACTGCATTCTCTCAGCTAACCCCAGCACTATAGAGAGGGGAGTTTGACGTTGGGATACTTCGTCAGAGGCACACAAACAACGGATATCTCAGCCGTGCTGTGTTCAGCCGAGTGGGCAGGGCAGCTGTGGTTTGACGCAGACCCCCTGCGATGGGCAGTGGGCGGGTGATGGAAGAGGGCTTCTCAACAGAGACACCCACTCTGCTCTTGTACTGCTGCTGCTCTATGACTTTTGCTCAGAGCTGTTGTTGCATCAATGGACTCCAGCTGTCACCGACGTTAGCGTGGAGGAGTCATATGTGACTTTGGCATTATTTGTGAACTCATAAATACATATACCGGTACACACATTTATAATTAATTATAATTATTTTATTTTGTTTACAAAAATGCATCATTCAACTAGTTAAAATACTGTTTGGCTTAAATGTGCTTTTGTGGAATACCATGTTATGAGACATAACACTCCTGGGCAACGGACGTTCTAATAGGAACACTATTACACTATTATTGGCTTTTCTCATCTCTGAGAAAAGTCAATATATCTCGACCCAAAAATGTTACAGGTTGACTAGTACATTAAAGGGCATTTCACAGATCATCTTTTTACCTGAATCCCATCATTCTGTTGTAAGGAGTAACACTAACCCTTAAAAAGGAGGACATGCGATTATCGGATATAAAACGTACCAACAGGCTCTGTGTCTCGAGAGCTTGGCTGCATCGGTCCCCCGAGAAACTCTGCAGGGTGAGGTCATCCAGCAGACCGCTAGTGAACTACAAACGCAATTTCCTTGACTATTTTCTCCTATTGACCATTTTCACAAAACAGTCACATCTAGGGACCTCAAAACCTACTCTAGTGAGGCCTTTAACCAAGAACTGGAGAGCCTGGACTGGTCAGATGAGCTCAGTGGTACACTAGTTGAAGAAACATGGCTTGGTTTAAAAACCAAATTCTCAACAATACTAAACAACATGACCCCCTAAGAACCACCAGGGTTAAAAATCGCACTGAGCCATGGATGCACTCAGAAATACTGACCGCTATGAAAACCAGAGACAATAAATGCTCTGAACTTCATAAAAGCCAGTCAAAGCTTGCCAAAAGCTCAAACGGTGATCTCCAAGCCCACGTGGTTGAACTCAAACAACAAAGAAACAGACTAAGAAACGATGTATGATCAAATCTGCACAAAATAATTTTATCAATGACAAAACTGAGGAAAACAAAAACAAACCCTGTGAACTTTGGAAATTACTCAACAACCAACTAGGCTGCAGCAAAAAACTAAAACCCAGATTTATAAAGATAAAGACAGAAAACTCTCATCACAGACTAACTGGATGTGGCCAAATACCTAAACATATTCTTTACAAACATAGCCACAACACTGGTTAATAAACTACCCTCTCTCACTCAGGGAATTTTGGGGTAGAACACATCCTAGCCTACTACAAAAACCTAGGGGTCCGCAAAGACAACTTCAAACTTGAAATGGTAACAACAGTTGAGGTACTCAAAAAACTGAGTGCCCTCCAACCTAACAAGGCCACTGGCCATGACAATATCCCCTCCAAATTCCTCAGAGACTCAGCAGCCGCCATCACCCCAGTCATCACATGCATAATAAGCCTCTCCATAAAACAGGGGCACGTCCCCAAACACTTGAAAATTGCGAGAGTGACCGCCCTGCACAAAAAAGGCAGCAAATTAGACCCAGGCAACTACCGCCCTGTTTCTATTCTTACCTCCATCTCGAAAGTCATGGAAAAAATGTCTACGAACAGATCGAAAAGTACCTTGCGGAAAAAAATTTAATCTACAAATTCCAATCTGGCTTCAGAACATCCCACTCCACTGACGCATGCCTTCTCTATTTGAACGACCACATCAAACAAGAGGTGGACGGGGGAAAATACTGCAGCATGGTCATGCTGGACCTACAAAAGGCTTTCCACACTGTCAATCACTCCATTCTGATTGACAAGCTAAAAGCAATTGGTTTTGATTAGGGATGCTCGATATTGGCTTTTTTACCGATACCGATATTGTCCAACTCTTAATTTCCGATACCGATATCAACCGATATCAAACCCCCCCCCAAAAAACTGAATAATTTCAGGTAATTAACATTACATATATCTTGTTGTGTAATTAACACAACATTATGCATACTTTGACAATAAATAAAATAATAATTAGTTCTTACTTGCTTGCCTGGGTAAATAAAGGTTAAATAAATGTAATTTCTCTTTTATTAAATTCAAATTATTTTTTTTTTAAACCGATACCGATATTTTCCGATATCACATTTTTATGCCAATATCGGTAGGCCGATAATATCGGACATCCCTAGTTTTGATAGTTTATCAGTGAGCTGGATGCAATCCTACCTGGAGGGGAGAGAACAAATGGTGGAGGTAAACAGAGTACACTACTATCTGCACCTGGCTCGCTGATAAACTATCATTACACCTGGGTAAAACAGAGTCCATTCTCTTTGGATCACATAACAAACTGAGCAAGACCAACAGCTTCTCTGTTACAGTGGGTGACAATATTGTCACAAGGAAAGATGAAATTACATACCTGGGTTGAATCCCATCTAGGCAAATCTTTCCTGTGACAAAATGGCAACCAATGTAATAAAAAAAGTCAACCAACGAACAAGATTATTGTACCGGATCTCCTCTCTGGTAAACAAGAATACCCTGAAGACTCTAACAGGAGCACTCATTCAGGGTACTATGACTATGCTTGCACCCCATGGTACCAAATCACCTCAAAGGCACTAAAAACATCACAAAACAAACTGGTCAGACTACTGCTTGACCTTACTCCTAAAACCCACCTCACCCCTGCCCATTTTGACAACCTAGGATGGCTTAGAGTAGACGACAGAGTACAGCAACTTGCAATGGGCCTGGTCTACAAGATACACTACACCACTAAAGGTACCCATGTACATGTCGAAATACTTCCCAAAGGTCAGTGAATTCCACGACCACAACACCAGAGGGAGTTCCACAAATCATGTTCAATCCAGATTCGGCTCAAACAAGGGACTAAACACGTTTCGCAATTATGCCACATCAATGTGGAACGCCCTACCTATAGCCGTAAAATAATGTGAATCCCTACCCACCTTCAACACCGCTCTCAAAGTGCACCTATGGGAGGCTGCAATTAGAAACTGGCCCCTGTGAATATCCAACACCCCCTCCCCCACACCCACCCAACCCCCTCCAATGTACAGTTTCTTCCCCCTCAAATGTATATACTCTCTTTTAGAAACTCTGTCTCTTAAACAGTACTGTATATATTTGTATATCTTGTATGTCATAAATGTCTGCATGTCGTGTATGTCAAATGTTACGATGAATTGAAAATGGGGGACCCTGATGTAAACAAGACGAAAGTCTTTCTCTGGTCTGCATCCCCTTAACAATTGTGTGTATTGAGCCGTACTGTATTGTACCCATTCTGCAATTTGTTAAAAGTTTTCAATCAATCAATCAATTCAAATAAAACAATTCCATATAGATGTTATCCCCAACGCTAGGTGTCAGGCTTGAAGAGTGATGTCAAGATTGCTCCATTTCTGCCGGGCAGGTAAGGTCACTCTTGCTTAACAGACATACACCATTCATTTTTGGTCATTGGTCAAAAAAAAGATTGAAATACTTTTTCCATTTTAGAGATCCAACATGGTTCTAGTCCCCAAGTCACTTCACATTGACTTCCGACAGGTTACGCAATACACATGATTCCCGGCAATGTATTCTAGTACAGGGGAAATTCTCAGACACGGCATCAATCCAGTATCCTATACCAGTATCAGTGCAACATGCTAGGAAAGGCAGCGAATATCCTGGCTTTGACTCATCGATACAGGAGCTTTACTATAAAATCTTACCTGGAGAGAGCTGCGATATTCCCTAATGTGTAGAAGACGGCGAAAAGCTTCATGCCCGCACCAGGCAAGAAGAGCAGTGCTGTGCCCTGGTGAGACAAATAAGAATGCGCTCATTGTCAAGTCAACAAAAACAATGTAGCCGCCGGACCAGAATGCCTCAAAGCTTCGATCACTGCCATGGTAATCAATATTAAAAAAAAATCGATATTCATCATATTCAAATGCTTAGTTTTTGGTGGTCGTTTTTTTTACCCCTCCAAATATGTGTATACATCAGCATAAGAAATAGCTTGTGGAAATAATCATTTTAATAATTCATTTTGAGAATCAGATCAAACATAAGAAAACCACAGCTCTCATTTACCCACCGCATTGAAACTTTTGTGCGAGAAGAATGAAACTTTGATTATTCAACGTCGATGATGATTACTAGTACTACTGAAGCTTCGAAGCCCAAAATATGGTAATCAGAAGAGCCCTAAGCCAGACATCCATAGAGGAGATGCATTGGATAAAGTAGGTCACTGAATCCTTCAAAGATAAGAAACTTTATTTTTTTTTTTAAACCTAGGGACAGTGCACAACATCAGTTTCCAGTCCACATCAATGTAAATGTGCCAGAGTTAGCCAATGAGCTAGTTTTCATCTGTAGTCCCTGCCTAACATGTCTTTATGGATATGGGCTCCCTCTGGTGTCACATTTTCATAAAGCTTTCCCTATAAACACTTGGGCTGGAGGATGACAATTAAATAATCCCGGTACTCGTATTTGAAGAAGGTCAGGGGCAGGGCAGCTCTTTAAAAATCTACCTAGATGTGGTAGACTATAAGCAAACACATGGCACTGGGGCACCGATATTGAGTGTGGTGGGAGCAGGCTTTCGGAACGTCACATAGGCCTATAGTGTGGATTTTTCAGTAGACAGTATTTTTAGGGCGTTATCAGGAACTGTCATCTGCTGTGGCAAGTCTAACAGTTCTTTTTGTATCTCTGAAGTGTTTGTGAAACTGCCCTGACCATTTCTTTCAAGGATGAAACTAAGAAGTAGTTTACCCGTGTTACTTCCCTAAACATAAAAAAAACATCTACAACGGTTTCGGAGGAATATTAAAAAACTGTTGCCGCAAATAGGGCTGCTGCGTATCATGACATTTTGTAATGCCGATTACCATATTGGTCCGAAGGAAAGACAACCCCTCTTTTTCATTTTGGACAAATACCTTTTTGAAGAGCAAATCTTGTTTTTTAAAGAGTCATGTTTTTAAGGCGGTCTTTTCGGGCTCGCCATCTTCTAACATTACACTCTGTAACATCATATTTATTGGGTGCTCAACAGTTCGTCGATCACTATGATCTGAAAATTGGCATCGTAACTCCTCCTCTGTTATTTGTTAACTTGGTCGACTTTCGAGCCCCTTTGTTCCAGCTGGTTGCGGTGTCTCTCCATCTCTACACACACGCCTGTCACTGTGTATGCACTTTCTTTTTGTGCGCCCGTCACCGCAGACTGCAGGCTGAGAGGGAGATGGAGAAAAAAAACGACGGCTGGCTTGGGGACTGGCGCAATCCGTTGTTGTGAATGCATTTAAACAACATTTAAAAGTTTAGACACTGGGAATAATATGATGCCCCTTCAGTTTCCTTTCTAGGGGGGAAACAATTTCTTATATTCTGAACAATATTATCTCACAAATAATGATTAACGATCTATCTTATTCAGCTGATTTTTATTTAGTACATACAATTTATACAATAGTATAAAAACAAGGGGTACATGGATAACATGTGAAAGTCTGTCGACTTTTGTTTCCAACATGTTCCCAAGAAGAATACAATAAATCACAAAGAAAGGGTTAAGAAGATAAGATAGATACTAGATAAAATAGACAACACAATTTTCTGAAAGAGCCTCATTACTGCATGTCATGTTCCTGTTCTTCAAGAGTGGCCAGGCAAGCACCCTCTGCAACCTATTGTTGCAGATGTCGCTTCACACCCCTCTTGAAGACAGCAATAGTGGGGGAGTTTTGGATGGCCCTGGGCAGAGAGTTCCACAGCCGGCAGGCTGTAGACAGAAAGCCATTCTGTGAATAGGAAGCTTTTTTTGCTCATAAACTGAGAGCTGTCCAGACCGTAACTGTCGTCCGTGGACCTGGCCAATCCAACGTGTGTCCAGATTGATGAAGTCACATGTGGCTTTACAACAAGATCCATATTGCTCACTGTGCTACACAGCTTGATATGAATCCAACAACTTATTTGGTGAATAGTATATAGCCTACAATTTTTTCCAATTTACAAACATAAGCCTATATGCTTTTATTAAAAAGTGAATATGGAAGAGGAAAGATTCTACATAGGAAAATAAAAGAATGTGTCGCTAACATACAAGTAATTTCTACGGTCTCAAGTAATCGCGATCACAAGATAATTTGTGTCAAATTAGCTTCTTTTTTCTTAGGCCTAAATCTAAACATAAAATCAGTCGACTTGACTAAAACAAGTCTAATGAAAAATGTCACAGAGGATTAAGTGGAAGTCGGGTTTAGATATGAGAGAAATAAATAGTTTTGTGCTCGATTCTTTATGTCAACTGATCCAGATATCCTATAGCCTAATAATGACCCGTTTGCCTGACCAATCCATCTGAGCAGCAGATATAGGACAGCTGGATAGTTGACACAAGGTTCAGTTTAACCTCATCACAATATTAACATATGCCATTGATGTTGAAAATATGCTCCAGGAAACTTGAAAGTCACTAGCAATAGGTAATTTACCCTTGTAAAAACCACTACTACATCTCTATGTTCCCCAACGTTACTGTATTACTCTACTACAAGCTATTTAAATGAGCACAGCACCCAGGGCCCAGGAGTTCAAAACTTTTAATCCCCATCTGATCAGATTTGGATTAATTCATTTCAACTCATGAATTGAAAATGGGGAACCCTGATGTAAACAAGATGAACGTCTTTCTCTGGTCTGCATCCCCTTAACAATTGTGTGTATTGAGCTGTACTGTACCCATTCTGCAATCTTTTAATTAAAATGTTCAATCAATCAAATAGGGATTACAAGTTTTTAAGTCCTGGGCCCAGGAGTTGGGTGTGCAAAGCAGAAGTTTGCCATTTTTTATCACAGCCTGAATTAAGCCACAATCCATTATCTTTAAAATTATAAATAAATCATATAAGAGTGTGTTGTTTGACCTTTTACAGGGTTTTCATGGGTAAAATGTAGTCACAAGATGAATCAAGCCACAATCTATTATCTTTTAATACAGTTACTGACAGTCAAACAGGGCAACATTGTTCCCCTAGCAACAGAATATTTCTGAAAAGGTCTATGAAAAGATGTTTATAATAACTATTATCAAAAACAGTTGATCAGGCTGCAATTTCTTTTCCCAATTGAATAACGTTTTGCTGGCATAAAATAAACTACCAAATCAGAGAACGTTTGTTGTGCTTCTGTCTTTGTCGGACCATGTTTGTGGTATTACAGCTCAGCTGTCATTATATATTCTTTTATAATAACCTTTTTTACAACCTCTGACAGTTGCTATATTTGTAGTCTATTAAATATGTATCTGTCAGCGCAATCAACCATTATAGTGAACGTTAATTCCATCTCTCCCTTTAAGGCCTTAAATTGAGAATTATTAATTGAATACTTTTTAATACCCCACAGATACCCGGGTATCATCTTCCAGTTTATGTCGTACAGTGGTTTTCAGAAGGCTCAGTTACCTATGCCTAGCATTAACTTTCAAGTCTCAGAGTATTTCCTTCCCACCCCTTTTCAACATCAATGTGCATAAAGTAAGTCCTTTATTAACACCGAGTGCTTCTTGTGTTGCACGTCATTTCCGTTACTGCATAAAACGGTTACCCCTCCTAGTTTGTTCATTGGTCGGTTGGTCTTAGTTGGCCAAGACTTTGTTAGTCGATGACCTGTCGCCAAAAATGGCACTGCCGTGTCACCTTGAAAAGCACAAACACAAAATACTCACGAATATGGAGCACAGGACGCCTGCAGCAAAGCATATGACAAACCACTTCACCCTGGTGCTGTAGCTGAGAGTGGAGGTATCGAGGACCTGACAAGAACAATGGGAGGATGTCACAACAGACACGACGCCTAATGAGCCAGAAAAACCTGTGGGCTTCCTACTTTACCGTGGTCACCCATGCCAAGACAGAGGATGCAGTTCCATCCTCTCACTCTCACACACAAACAACACACACACAACACATAAACAGTATAAGCCTATAACAAGTTTACCAATGCTAATTCAATATGATCTAACATTACATTCAAGTCTAGTTCAGTGCTATGAAGCAAAGTTAGGCCAAATGTACTGAAAATAAGGAATTGTCTCTAGTTAGGCCTAGAGAGTGCAATGTGCAAATGTATAGATGTAGCAGTACTGTCTATCTGTATGTCATGTGTGTGTCATATGTTATGAATTGAAAATGGGGGACCCTGATGTAAACCAGACGAAAGTCTCTCTGGTCTGCATCCCCTTAACAATTGTGTGTATTGAGCTGTACTGTACCCATTCTCCAATCTGTTAATAAAGTTTTCAATCAATCAAGCTATGATGACATGTTTAACAATAATGCTGACAACGTTCAAACCGTGATGTCCAAGTCAACACCTTACCTCAATTGCTCAGTCTCCTTGTGAAAGCATGTAAGAAAGTGGTAATACATATACAAACGCAAATGATTAGGCCATCTATTCATAACAACAAAGCTAACGTTAGATCAGTGACAACATGGGGCGTAAAGGAATGTTCACGACAGGTCTGGTCACCATAGTTAACGTGGCAATCTGGTTTAGCCCCTGTGGGCACGAGATTATGTGGTTAATCTTAATAATGTTAACTTTTTTTGGACTAATAACTTCAGTTTATTTTACCAGAGCAAGCTAGCTCTTGTTATCGTTTTCAATACACACCGTCAGTTGATTGAACGACTACAGGAAAGTAGTTACAACAACTTAACTTCGAATTAATATTATTAGCTAACGTTAGTTAACACACATTAGCTTGTTGTTGACATTACGTGCATTAGCTACAGTTGGCTAACGTTAGTGTCAACTGCATAGTGTTCTATAGATATCTATGGTCAACTGTGTCAGTGTTACCTACCTGGGTGAGACCCAACTCTTCATTTTCCTCTCGGCCGCTGAGCACACGACGAAGCTTGTCCATCGCTGAATGGGAATGCTAAATTTAGCCAATAATGTTAGCTTTTATTAGCTTCAGAGTTTCTATTAAGTTAACTTTTTGTTTCGCCTCTTATCTAGAAACTTCCAGTGCGGAGTTTAGCTAGCTGCTCGCCCACCGTCGCCTATATAATTCTATGGCTCGCATTGGCAATAATATTCACTTGCTTCCGGGCTGCGGTGAAGGCTAATAAATGTAGGCTAAGTCACCAGACAGCCAACCAATGGGAGATGAGATGGGGGTTATGGTGGGCCAAACATGGACGTGTCATATCACATGGACGTGTCATATCATTGGAGACATATCCTCCGTTTACAATCCTTGTCTGAGGTGGCCCTGCAAAGAAGCATGCACCTGCAGAGCCGCAGAGCGGCGCTCTCAGGACCGCGCCTGTGAGCTGGATTATAGTATTGCGGCTCTGCAGCTGCATGCATTCTCAAATACACGCTGACGTCACGAGACAGTCACGAGATTAGATTACAACAGTTTGGGGATTGATTGATTGATTGATTGAAAACTTTATTAACAGATTACAGAATGGGTACAGTACAGCTCAATACATACAATTGTTTAGGGGATGCAGACCAGAGAAATTCAATTCATCATAACATATATGACATACATGACATACAGACAGTACTGCTACATCTATACATTTATGACATACCAGATTTGCAAATACAGTACTGTTTGTGATACGAAAAGAGTCCAGAAAAGAGAGTATATACATTTGACGTAGAAACTGTACATTGGAGGAGGTTGGGTAGGTGGGGGGGGGGCTGTACATTGGAGGTGGTTGGGTGGGGGGGGGGGGGGGGAGGTTGGGTAGGAGGGGGAAAGTTATGTGAACACAGAAGGGCAGAGCTCGAGTTTTATATGAAGATATTATGTGATCAAAAAAGAAAAGAGAAATCTATAAAGTATATATTTTACTCATACAGTATACATCCTCTGGCCTGTTTGTAGAACTTCCCTGTGTTGTTGACAAAGCTAACCCCTATTGATATGAAGTCTAAATAACATGAGAGGATGCCGTCATTATTGCACTACTGAGTTATTTGCTGCTATGTTTCAATATTATAAGAAGAATTATAATAATACGTTTGAGTTTTATATTGTTTAAAACGTCAACAGCAGAAGCTTATATGCTAACCATCAAAACATTAAAGAATATTTGGAGCAATTCCATAAACCTTTCACTTTCAATAGCATAGCAATACCCGAAACTTGGTTTAGCTCTGAGAAAAAAGTTGACTTTGAGTTGAATGGATATGAACTCAATTAACAGGATTGGGAAAAGAGGTGGGGGTGTAGCCCTATATATATATATTAAAAAAAAAAAAAAAAAAAAAAAAAAAATATATAAGGTTGTAGAATGCATGTCAACTACCATTGACAACTTGATGGATTGTATCTCAGTAGAGATCTGAGAAACGTGATTGTCAGTTGTGTATACAGAGCTCCAGATTCCAGCATTGAAGCATTCAAAGACTGCATGGAGGTGTTATTTGCCAAGACTCAGAAGGTTACATTACAATCTGGATAAATCACTGTACATTCTATATTGCTCACTAGTATACCATATCTGAACTACTGTGTGGAGATTTGGGGTAACACTTATAAAAGTAAAACCATTATGCACACTACAAAAAAAGAGCAATTAGGATTGAATGGCCCTTCTATGGTTTCTCTCCTCCACATTGCCTGTGGTGCATTTTTTCCTATTGCTAGGTTTTAGTGAGTTTTTCCTTACATTCGCGTGGGGTATGTCTGGGAGTGTTGCATTTATTTATTTTGCATTTATTTAAAAAAAAAATTGACATTATGGTGTTCTTGTTTTGTTCTTGACTTATTGTGATGTTTCTTCTTGACTTGTTTAAAGAAGACGTGTCCAGGCCCATGGGGACATTAACATGTGTTGTCGGGCCTTACAAATACATTTTATTTAGATTTGATTATCAATAAGGTAGGATATCTGGAACACACAAACACACATATTTTTTTAATCACATGCCATGAAACCCGGGGACCTGGCTGAATTTAAGACTGCACAAATCATGTTTTAAAGCACGAAACAATTCACTCCCGGGTAACATCCAAAAAATTCTGTGATTTTTAGACTCTTTTTATATCACAAACAGTACTGTATTTGCAAATCTGGTATGTCATAAATGTATAGATGTAGCAGTACTGTCTATCTGTATGTCGTGTATGTCATATTATGATGATTTGAAAATGGGGGACCCTGATGTAAACAAGACGAAAGTCTTTCTCTGGTCTGCATCCATCCCCTTAACAATTGTGTGTATTGAGCTGTACTGTACTGTACCCATTCTGCAATCTGTTAATAAAGTTTTCAATCACTTGAAGAAACAGGCTGTTCATTCAACAATGTATTTCAGTTCGCGCCCGCACAGTGCAATACTCCAATTCAGCCATTGGGTGGGTGGCGCTGCTGAGCGGCCCTCACAGCGTGGCCCTCACAGCGCGGCCCTCACAGCGCGGCCCTCACAGCGCGGCCCTCACAGCGCGGTCCTGAGAGCGCCGCTGGCTCTGCAGTGCTGCAGCTGCATACTATTGCCTTGTTGTCCGAGAGTCAATTGCTCTCTCTCTACCCCAATGACCACCTTGTCAATTACATGGGAAAATTCAAAACGGACTCCAGATCAGGGATACAATGGCAATGTACCCCCTACACACTAACCTCGTTCCCAGCTTTATCTCGAGAGCCTACACACCCACTTCCATCCATCTAGCTATGATTTGTTTTATGAATTTGCGAACAGTAAGCTATCTCCCACTTCAGATTGGGTAAGTAAGTACAATGATAAAAATAAAAAAAACAGGATAATTGTTTGTTGTGTTAAATTATCTGTGCAATGATCTCTAAATGTTATAATATCTATGGTTGTGTAACTGAGGGGTACAATTCCCTGACTGTATTAATCAAGTACTGATATCATTAATCACTACCGTCTATGTACTCCTGGCCAATACTGTACATAAGTATTATTAGATTAGAACACTCCAACAATAACACGGTTTTCCACACAAAATACTCGGTTAGAATATTTATTACATCAAAGGGAATATTGTTACATAATATACTTTGCTTAGATTGCGCTTATAAGGCAAATAGAATGTGCAGGCAAATCAATAGTGCATATTAAGGATGATCTCTATGGTTCTCTGGGAAAGGGGGTACTACCGGTTGTAAGCCAGCAGAGGGGGCCAAAGCTCTATGCAAGTCCAGGGTTCAAGGAGGCGATGTCACCCGTGTGGTCAGCGGGGAGAGGCAGCCTGAAACCCAGGGTGCGCGCCTTGCAGGTGAAGGTAGAAGCCGTGGAGCCTCTGGTTCGACAGAGACTGGCTTGAGTGTTGTCCCCACGGGCACGTGGATCCCACAGCAGTGGGTGTAGTCGGTTCTCTGCTTCCAGCAGCGTGGTGAAGAATGAAGAATAATAATCCTTGCCCGGAGAGTGGCACTGCGGGCGGGGTGTAAATCCCCCGTGGTGCTGCTGCTCCGGTGTAAATCCTCCGGTGCGGTAATGCACGGTTAAACTTGACGTTACTATACTATTAGCACGGGTAATAAGTGCTCTATTATAGACGCACAATTACTCACTCCACGTGGTCTTTGACTCGTAATGAAGGTTTACTAATAGATAGCGAACGATACGACAAACAGACGTATTAGGATAACACAAGGCTCTATCTTGGGCAATGCGAGCCCTGCTCTGCCCACGTTGCGTAATGGGTGAGACGTTACTTGGATAACTGAACCAGACTGAAGGCGAACTGAAAGGGAACTGCAAGGGGGGTTCTGTATTCGCCGCGCTATATTTATATGTGCGGGGGGTAAACGATGGTGCCAGCCTGCTCACTGTCTCGTAGCCTTGGGCGAAAGCGGGCATGTTTGGGCAAGTCCTGGCGGTAGCTTTCAAGTCAGCTCGAGGGGGGTATGGCGCTGGCGCCTAGGGGTTGCTTCCAATAGGAGAACGAATATTATGGTCTGTCCTGCTACCAGGTAAAGGGATATTCCGTGTATATTGTACAAGGAATATACAGGGGATATCAAACGATATGCAGATATTATACATGGGATCTCAGGCAATAAATATATATATTCGGTTTAATCTGACCCTTTGTAACAGCCGCCCCCTAATTAGTCCCACCTAATTAGCTAAGCAGGGGCAGATTAACCGCACTGTCCACTACTCAATGTCTGTGAGGGGTCGGGCAGTTCACAAAGTCAGGGGTCATGGTCGTCATTAGGCGAGTCGGGGAGCCTTGGCGACTCTATCAGCCTCGCCACGGGTCGGTTGTAGATCCGCCCTTGGCCGAGCACTTCTGCCACTCTGACCTTTCCGTCGGCACCAGTGGTCACTTTGCTTACGCGGCCGGCCGGCCACGCAACTCGGGGTAGTGACTGGTCTATGGTCATGACGACTGGACGGGATGAAGGGGGGCTTAGGAGGAAGCGGGCCTGAGACTGCTTTGATCTGGGCTTGGCTGTGCTTTCTCCTCCTCCGTCTGTTTCTCTTGTTCGCTCTGTACCCCGTGTGAGGAGGGGCCGGTCCCGGCCGCCCCGTCAAGGAGTCGCTTGGGGTGCTGGGTTCGAGGTCAGCTACGTCTGAAGCGCAGCTGAGGGGGGTGGAGTTCCGAACTCCCTCTGGTACCCACGGTTCTCTCCCGGGCCTCTCGCTTAATGTCAGTAGCCTCTGCTGTACGGGGGAGAGGCCGGTGTCTTCTTCTGTCTCTCTGGAGTGGAGGCAACTAGTGGCTGCTGTTCGGTTGAGAGATTTAGCGAGGGGGCCTTGCAATGTCCATCCTAGGCGGGTCTCGACTGCTGCAGGACAGCCTCGGGTTCCGGTATGGACCCGGTCTATCGGGACGATGAGGTCTGCATGGTCGGAGCCTATCAACAGGGTCGGGGTAGCGCCGTCTATGAGCGGGATAGGTAGTTGACGCAGGTGCACACATTTATCCATCAGCTGTGGGATGGGGTAGGTGTACTGTGATAGTCCTATTTCTTGGCTGGTGAAAGCATTTGTAATCTTGTACCGTCGCTCCGGCTGCCCGCTTGCTGCGATAGTGAAGGAGACATTCTCGCCCTTTATCGTCTTTAAATCTCTTCTTATTGTCCGAATCGTCATTTGGTTCTCGCTCCCCCGCAGTCCCAGCTGGGCCGCAGCGGACGCGAGCAGAAGGGTCTTCTCTGACCCGTCATCAAGGACGGCGTAAGTGTCCATGACTTTGTCCCCGTGGCTCAGGAGCACTCTGACCACTTTGAGGAGCACACGGGGGGTCCCGCTATGCTGGGGGTCTATGTGGAGCACTCCTGTCTCGGGTGGTGACGTAGACTCTATATGGTACGAGTCGCACCTTGTCCGCCAGTGTCTGCCGTGGCAGTCGGGACAGAAGGGAGCGGTCTGGTGGAACTTTGGTTCTGGTGCCACCGCCTCGGCGTGGTACATGACCGCGACGGGCCCACTCGGTTGTCCTGGCTGACGCTTGTTGAGGTCATGCAGGACCTCCAGGTGGGTGCCACCGCACCTGCTGCACCTTTTCTTCAGGCGGCACTCAGCTGCTAGGTGGCTGCGCGCGCAGCGGAAGCAGCGGCGGTGGTCCTTGACCCACTGGCTCACATCATCCGTGGTCAGCTTCTTGAAGTCTTCGCACTGATGGAGCCGATGTTCTCCCTCACAGTACTGGCACTCAATCTTCCACTGGTCCTCTTTCGTCGAGGGGGTGTTGTGGTTGGAGTGCTGCGGTACTGATTCGGCTTGGTGCATAACAGTCACCGATCTTCTTCCATCATTTATTCTCCTGGGTCCCTCTCTGGAGCTTGGCGTGCTCCGCCCGAATGTATCCAGTCGTAAGCTGCTGACCTCTCTCGCCAGGAAGTCGGCCAGATCAAGGAGGGATGGCTCGGGGCCGTCGGGGTCGCGGTAGTCCCTCTGCCGCCGAAAGCGCTCCTGTCTTGCGGGTGGCAGCTTCTCCAAAATCCTCTCAACGTTAGAGTTGGCGTATAGCTCATGCCTGCCCTTCTCCCGTTGAGCTCCCAGCATCCCCACCAGGGACTGCACTTTGATTGACAGGTCGTCTAGTGAGCGATTGTCTGTGGCTGAGAGTAAGCGGTCAATATGCCTTATCTCTTCTATTACGTAATCCCATATACGTCCATATCTCTGGTCCAGCGCCGCAAGGGCCGCTGTGTATGGGGTCGAAGAGGTGGCATAGGCCAGCGCTATATTGTGCGCTCGCGGTACTTTCAAGTGCTTCAGTAGTATTGCATACTTGTGGCGTTCACCAACGACATCCACCATCATTGTCTCTAGGCACATCCGGAGCTCCGTGTACTGTGCTCGAGTCTCATAGGCGAAGTCGGGAAATGACGGCGTGGCAATGTATGATGTCATGGATGACTGGCACATCGGTGAGCGTTGGGGGAGAGGCCTCCTAGGCGAGTCTCCTCTTGCGTGTCGTCTTGGGCTGGTACTTGGTGGGTACCGAAGGTCGGGTACCCAGGTGCTGTTCCTCGGGGCTGACGGTGCGTCAAACTCACCCGTGAGTTGAGTCGGGGGTTTTTAGCGCAGGGCCTCGGGGCTGACTTCTGGGCTGTACTGGACCTCCTGGTCCTGAGTACGTTGCTGCTGGTCGGCTTGACACCCCTCCTCTTCCTCCTCCTCTTCCTCTGCTAGGACCTGGAGTCTGCTGTTCAGTCTCTCGGCGTGGTTCGGTTCTGTACCCCGGTTGCTAGGTCTCGTATGGACCGGCTGGGGAGGGGGTTCGGAGACGTGGACAGGCTCCTCCTGTTGGCGGGGTCCCGGGTCGCTTCGTCGGGTAGGGGAGTGTGTCCTAGACCCGTGTCTGGACGATCTCTGGGAGCTCCGTGCGGAGTGAGGGGGTGTCGCCATGGCAACCAGTTTGTCCATCAGCTCCGCCTGCAGCCGGTCGCGCTCTGCCTCGCGCCGGGCATGGGCTGCGTCGCGCGCGGCTTCGCGCTGGGCGTTGGCGATGTCGCGCTGCGCATTGGCGCTGGCCTGGGCAGCGTCGCGCTGTGCGTTGGCGACGTCACGCTGGGCATTGGCGCTGGCATGGGCGGCGTGGAGCTGTGCATTTGCGACGTCGGCGCGGCTTCGCTCGATGTTCTCTTCTGTCTGGAGGCGTCTGGTCTCCAGCCTTATGCGGTCGTCTTCGCTCCTTTGTTGCGCCTGGAAGCGCTCTCGCTCACCTGCGTAATGTTCGCGCTCGCACGTCTGTTGCGCTTGAAGTCGATCGCGTTCGGTGGAGGCTGCCAGGGTGGCGATGAGTGCTTGCACCAGCATCTTGTCCGCCTCGCTGGGGGAAGACGCCGTTCAGGGCGATCGGCTCCCGGCAGTACTGGTTGGAGATCCGTTCTCCTGTTGCGTACCGAGGAGATCCATCCCCTGGGTGCGCGTCTCTTTAGGGTTGTCTTCCTCCCGGAGCTGATCGGGGGCTATTTGGTCGGTATTGTCTGGGGGTAAAGTCGTGTCAGTTCCCTCCTGGTCCCCACCGTGAGCTTGGTCAGTTACATTAGCACCCACTAGGGCCTCTGTGGTCGGGGTAACCTGGTTGTTAAGGTCAGACATAATTTTACTTTCTACTTTTTCCGTGTTTAACTTCCCTTTAAAGCTAGGTATTGGACTGACAGAGTATGCCTCTAGGTAGGGAGGTGGCTGTCGTCTGCGCTGCGGGCGATCTAGCTTAGGAGAACCGTTTGTGGAGTGTTCGTCATCGGCCATGTCAATATTAATATTATATTAATATTACGCTAATTATTATCTCGGCTATCGAAGGACCAATTGTAACTGAGGGGTACAATTCCCTGACTGTATTAATCAAGTACTGATATCATTAATCACTACCGTCTATGTACTCCTGGCCAATACTGTACATAAGTATTATTAGATTAGAACACTCCAACAATAACACGGTTTTCCACACAAAATACTCGGTTAGAATATTTATTACATCAAAGGGAATATTGTTACATAATATACTTTGCTTAGATTGCGCTTATAAGGCAAATAGAATGTGCAGGCAAATCAATAGTGCATATTAAGGATGATCTCTATGGTTCTCTGGGAAAGGGGGTACTACCGGTTGTAAGCCAGCAGAGGGGGCCAAAGCTCTATGCAAGTCCAGGGTTCAAGGAGGCGATGTCACCCGTGTGGTCAGCGGGGAGAGGCAGCCTGATCCCAGGGTGCGCGCCTTGCAGGTGAAGGTAGAAGCCGTGGAGCCTCTGGTTCGACAGAGACTGGCTTGAGTGTTGTCCCCACGGGCACGTGGATCCCACAGCAGTGGGTGTAGTCGGTTCTCTGCTTCCAGCAGCGTGGTGAAGAATGAAGAATAATAATCCTTGCCCGGAGAG
Source organism: Notolepis coatsorum (assembly GCF_963971535.1). Lineage (NCBI taxonomy): Eukaryota > Metazoa > Chordata > Actinopteri > Aulopiformes > Paralepididae > Notolepis > Notolepis coatsorum. The sequence continues at coordinate 137,765,347 of NC_140173.1, forward strand.
TGGCACTGCGGGCGGGGTGTAAATCCCCCGTGGTGCTGCTGCTCTGGTGTAAATCCTCCGGTGCGGTAATGCACGGTTAAACTTGACGTTACTATACTATTAGCACGGGTAATAAGTGCTCTATTATAGACGCACAATTACTCACTCCACGTGGTCTTTGACTCGTAATGAAGGTTTACTAATAGATAGCGAACGATACGACAAACAGACGTATTAGGATAACACGAGGCTCTATCTTGGGCAATGCGAGCCCTGCTCTGCCCACGTTGCGTAATGGGTGAGACGGTACTTGGATAACTGAACCAGACTGAAGGCGAACTGAAAGGGAACTGCAAGGGGGGTTCTGTATTCGCCGCGCTATATTTATATGTGCGGGGGGTAAACGATGGTGCCAGCCTGCTCACTGTCTCGTAGCCTTGGGCGAAAGCGGGCATGTTTGGGCAAGTCCTGGCGGTAGCTTTCAAGTCAGCTCGAGGGGGGTATGGCGCTGGCGCCTAGGGGTCGCTTCCAATAGGAGAACGAATATTATGGTCTGTCCTGCTACCAGGTAAAGGGATATTCCGTGTATATTGTACAAGGAATATACAGGGAATATCAAACGATATGCAGATATTATACATGGGATCTCAGACAATAAATATATATATTCGGTTTAATCTGACCCTTTGTAACAGGTTGGTTTGTACTTACTAATGGCAAAATAGCCATGCTTGGTATTACACTTTGTTTACCTTTTGTGTGTGGGTTGGGGTTGCACCTCCGCTAAGGCCGGCCACACCTCAGGTGAGTCAGTGAGAAAGTGAGGTTTGGAGATATTCACAGTATATAATAGGTTACTATATTGTAACGTTTGGGGTTTTGCTCTCACCTGGGAGCAAAAGCCCTGGCGTTGCCCAATTGTAACGATCCCAGGTCCTGGGGGGCCTGGGTTAAGGAGAACAATAACACTGGACAATCTCTACCTCCTTTCAATGGTCTCATACCACCCTCTAGTGGTCACCAGCAGATGGTGCAGGCCGGCACATTAACCATGTTGACAAATGTAATTAATATAATTAATAGTATGATTAATGTGATTTCATGGTGTGTGCTGTTGTTGACTTTCCCTCCCCTTGTTTGATGTTGTTTCCCTGTCTGGTTGTGTTTTGGTAATTATGCTTTTGTGTCCTTGTGGTTGATGAATTGTTTTAGACTGGCTTGCCAGCTGTTGTCAATTTGTAATTAGTCGGATATTTAAGTGTGTGTCTCCCTCTCCTCGTTGTGGCGTAATTTCCTCCAGTTCCCTGTTTCCTGTCCACGTCGTTGCTCTCCCTTGGTTGACTCTAGTAAGTGTAGTGTTTTGGCTCCAGGCTCCCTGATCGGCTCCCTGTTTCTCTCCCCACCTCCCCTCTCCGGGTCTCTGTTCCTGTCCCCACCCCCCCCTCGTCGGGCCTCTGTTCCCGGGTCCAGCCCCCCGCTCCGGGCCTCTGTCCCCATCCCCACCCTCCCTCTCCGAGCCTCTGCGCCCGTTTTCAGCCTCCCTGGCTGCTATGCCCCTCTTGGGTTCTTTGCTCGGGCTCCCAGCCCCAGTTCTCCGGGTCCTCACCCTCACCTCAGTCCGGAGTCTCGGCCTCCTGCCTCGCCCATTCCCGGACGTTATCGAGCATCTGGAAGCCGCCCATTAGGGGGGGGTACTGTAACGATCCCAGGTCCTGGGGGGCCCGGGTTAAGGAGAACCTATGGAGCTCGACTGCTCTCACCTCTCTCCCAGCGAACGCTGTCACACTCCAGACTCCAGATGGGGGCATGCCTCTATTGCGGTCAACTTGGCCACTCCCTTGCTGCATGTCCGATTCGCCCAAACGTTCCGGCTCGACAGTAATGCTGGGGGCATGTTCGAGCCCAAATGATGCTCCCAGCTCCGGTCCAAACATGCAATTCAGTGCCACGCTGTGTTACAATGCTCCCGCTGTCCGCGCGGTCGATTCAGGCGCAGACGAAAATCTCATCGACGCTGGGGTAGTGTCTCACATCCGTATTGCTACTGACATTTTGCCTATTCCCCGCGATGCTCACGGCCTAAACGGGAGGCTTCTCTCGCGAATAACTCGTCACACCAGACCCCTCCGCCTCCTGCTCTCAGGGAATCATAGCGAGGTTATCCGCTTCCATGTCACTAATTCCCCCCATAATCCCATTGTTCTCGGCATGCCTTGGCTAAAGCTGCACAACCCTGTGATAAACTGGCCAACAGGCTTGGTCGTGAGCTGGAGCGCTCACTGCCACGCCTCTTGTCTACAGTCAGCTCGGCCGCCACTGGAGGCCGCTGGTTCTCGCGTTCCCAACGAATCCATTGATCTTTCTGCTATCCCTCCAATTTATCATGATTTAGAGGCTGTTTTTAGTAAACAGCGTGCTCTCTCCTTGCCACACCATCGCCTGTACGACTGTGCTATTGACCTGCTCCCGGGGGCCCCGCTCCCCGCTAGTTGCCTGTTCAATCTCTCACGCCCGGAGAGGGAGTCCATGGAGAAATACGTCCACGAGTCCCTGGTTTCAGGCATTATTACCCCCTCCTCCTCTCCTGTTGGCGCGGGTTTCTTTTTCGTTTCCAAAAAAGATGGCTCCCTTCACCCCTGTATTGACTACCGGGGTCTCAACAACATCACGGTCAAGAACAAGTACCCCCTGCCATTAATTGACTCTGCTTTTGAGCCCCTGCAAGGTGCCACCATTTTCACAAAGCTGGACCTCAGGAACGCCTATCACCTCGTCCGTGTCCGGGAGGGGGATGAATGGAAGACAGCCTTTAAGACCCCGCTTGGTCACTTCGAGTACAAGGTAATGCCCTTTGGGCTGACCAACGCCCGTGCTGTCTTCCAGGCCCTTGTCAATGACGTTCTCTGTGATGTCCTTAACTGCTCTGTTTTTGTTTATTTGGATGACATTCTGATTTTTTCCCGCTCTATGGAAGAGCACCTCCAGCATGTCCACCGGGTCCTCCAACGCCTGCTGGAGAACAAGTTGTTCGTCAAGGCGGAGAAGTGTGAGTTCCACGTCTCCTCCATCAGATTCCTCGGCTACATAATAGAGGGCGGCCGGATCCGGGCGGATCCCAAGAAGATCAAGGCCATGTCAGACTGGCCTCGGCCCACCAAGGTCAAGCAACTCCAACGCTTCCTGGGGTTTGCTAACTTCTATCTGCGTTTCATCAGGGACTACAGCCGGGTCGCTGCGCCCCTTACCCAACTCACTTCGCCCTCTGTGCCCTTCGTCTGGTCTGATAAGGTGGACTCCGCCTTCTCCGAGCTGCGTAGGTGCTTCACCTCCGCGCCCATCCTCGTCCAGCCGGACACGTCCCGCCAGTTCATGGTGGAGGTAGACGCCTCGAGTACCGGGGTGGGGGCGGTTCTCTCCCAACGCTCCGCTCTCAACCAGAGACTACACCCTTGCGCCTTCTTCTCTCGCCGCCTGACCCCGGCGGAGGTCAACGATGATATCGGAAACCTGGAGCTCCTGGCAGTCAAGCTGGCCCTGGAGGAATGGAGGCACTGGCTGGAGGGCTCAGAGATCCCCTTCCTGGTCTGGACGGACCATAAGAACCTCGCCTACGTCCAGACGGCCAAGCAACTCTGGACGCTGTTCTTCGGCCGGTTCAATTTCATCCTGACCTACAGGCCAGGCTCCAAGAACATTAAGCCGGACGCCCTCTCCCGGCAGTTTGTCCCCGAAGGGGGTCCCTCACACCCCGACACCATCAGAGGTGCAAATCTAGAGCCTGCAGAATAATGAAAGACCCTCACCACCCCAACAACAGCCTGTTCAAGCTGCTGCGGTCAGGCAAATGCCTGCGAACACCAGCAACTAGGACAGAGAGACTTCGGCTCCGCTTCTTCCCCCAGGCCATCAGAGTCTTGAACACTGAACTGTCCACACACAAGCACACATGAGCACACACACATCACACACACTGTATACGCTCACACACTAGCAGTCACTTTAACATGAACACACACACACACATGCTGCACACGCTCACACTTATGGTCACTTTACACAATGAAAGGTCACTTTAAAAAAACAAGAACGGGAGTGGTTCTTGTATAGTAAACAGATGGATAGCAAGCTAGCATAAGGACACATAGTATAACTGTAGATTGTATAGTATAGCATTGTATAGTAGTGTACATAAGACCCAGTGCCTCATCCGTAGCTAACAGTGTATTGCACTATCACAGGACCTAGCATGTCTTACCATGCTTTTGTAAAACTCATGTACATATACCTGATATGTCTTTACTCTTATTACTTGTATTATTGCACAAATGTCGCATTCTCATCCTATTGGATTCTTATTATTGTATTATTGTATTATGCACAATCGTTGTGGGCAAGACCCCCCGCATTTCACTGTATACTTGTATGCCGTGACAAATAAAACTCTTGACTTGACTTGACTTGACATCCTCTCCTCCTCTTGCTTGGTGGCCTCCGCCACCTGGGAGATCCAGTCCGTCGTCCAGGAGGCTCAGCGTGCCGGCTTTTTGTCCCCGACCTTGTCCCCGGTTCGCCTGTCATCCTGGGATCGACCGTACCCTGTCCCTGCTGAAGCGGCACTTCTGGTGGGTCTCCATGAGGGAAGACACCCGCGCCTTCGTCCTTGCCTGCGCCATCTGTGCTCGTGGGAAGGCGTCCCACCGACCACCTGCCGGGCTCCTCCGTCCGCTGCCTGTTCCTGGCCGGCACTGGTCACACGTCGCCCTGGACTTCATCACCGGTCTGCCCCCCTCACATGGTAACACTGTCATTCTCACCATTGTTGACCGATTTCCGAAAGCAGTGCACTTTGTTGCTCTTCCCAAACTCCCCTCTGCTTCAGAGACCGCGGACCTGATGGTGCTCCACGTTTTCCACCTCCACGGGATCACGGTGGACATCGTCTCCGCCAGAGGCCCTCAATTAATCGCCCAGGTCTGGAAAGCCTTCTGCCGGGCTCTGGGGGCCACGGTCAGCCTCTCCTCCGGATACTACCCGCAGACCAGCGGCCAGTCGTAGCGGGCTAACCAAGACCTGGGATCCGCCCTCCGCTGCGTCACGATCCGGGGCCCCTCTGGCTGGAGCGCCTTCCTACCATGGATCGAGTATGCCCACAACTCCTTGTCCTCCGCTGCCACAGGTCAGTCCCCCTTCGAATCCTCTCTGGGCTACCAGCCCCCACTGTTCCCTGCACAGGAGGAGGAGATCTCTTCGCCGACCGCCACCGGACCCCGGCCCCCGACTATCAACCAGGTCAGATGGTTTGGCTCTCATCTCGGGACCTGCCACTCAAGTCAGTTTCCCGAAAACTCACCCCCCGTTTTGTTGGTCCCTATAAGATTCTGTCCATCATTAACCCCTCAGTCGTCAGGCTCCAGCTTCCCTCCAACATGCGCATTCACCCATCATTTCATGTTTCCCAGCTGAAGCCGGTGGTCTCCAGTCCCCTTTCTCCCCCAGATCCAGAGCCTCCCCCTCCGCTGGTCATCGACGATCATCCGGCCTACATCGTCCGGCAGCTGCTGGACGTGCGTCGCCGCAGCCGCGGCTTCCAATACCTTGTTGACTGTGAGGGCTACGGCTCGGAGGAGCACAGCTGGGTCTCCCGCCGGATGATTCTGGATTCTGCCCTCATCCGGGATTTCCATCAGGCCAACCCTGGCAAGCCTGGAGGGTCGCCAGGAGGCGCCCGTAGAGGGGGGGGTCCTGTTGTAATCACGGAGAGCGCCTTCCTCACCCCTCCTCCTTCCTCACCATCACCATCACGGCGGAAGCCTCCCTCACCCCTTATCCTCTCACACCCTTATATGGGCAGCATCCGTTCCCCGGTTTCCCACGCTGCCAGCACCTCAATCAACACGGCTGTGACGGATCCCCTCATCAGCGTGAGGATACTTCAGCCCGCAGATCCTGTTCTACCCTCGTCGGAGTGTTAACCTTACTTCCTAGGTACGACGACTAGCTCTAGCCTTGCTACTCAAACCGTGTTGAATTGCCTTGTCGCTAATCCTGTTCTCTCTGTGCCCCAGGACCACCGCCCCGGTACTCCGCTCACCTGGACGCCCCGTGCGGCACATGGAACGCACCATCCCTCATCTCGAGAACATTCTTGTACCTGTCGCACATTCCTATTTGTGAAACTGTCTGATTGGGGAATCAGAATTAAAACCAACCTAAACCGCTCCATTCTCTCTCCTCCTGTGTTCTGCAATTGGGCTCCGCCAAACCCCTATCCTAACAATAATAAGGTCAAGGTCAAGTTCAAGGTCAAATATGAATTCATAATTTAAATCGATTATCATTTATTACTGTATCTACAAATCCTTCTGTTTAATCATCTTTCCTTTATTCATTTGCTTAGATTCTTTGTACACTTGATCTCAAGAAGGTGGTGAATGAGCTCAGTGAGCCAAATCAAAAGAACCTCAATGTTTCCATGGTGTTATTCACCGGCACAGATGAAAAAATAAATCATAATTAATATTCTCCTTTTTTTCATTACAATTTACTCAAGCCTAGTAACAGACACAATATCTCTGACACTGGGAATACATACCCCCAGGTCCCTAGATGTTCCTAGATACCAAGAACATGCAAATTGAAGTGGAGCAATCTTCCATTTACTTAGGCATGTACCTTTAGGCGAAATTTCTGAAAATAGGGCTACGTATTCCCAGTGTCAGAAATATTGTGTCTGTTAGGCTTGAGTAAATTGTAATAAAAAAAAAGGAGAATATAAATTATGATTTTATTTTGCATCTGTGCCGGTGAATAACACCATGAAGACATTGAGGTTCTTTTAATTATGCTCCATGAGCTCATTCAGCACCTTCTTGAGATCAAGTTTACAACAGTTGTTTCAAGCACATTATGCTTAAAAAAAATTTATTTCTTATTTTTGTCAGACCTCTTTCCCGATTGGATAAAGTGGGAACTGGATACCAGAACATTTATTTTCTGTTTACTGGAGAGTGGACTCAGTGGAGGGACTTGGAGACCCATACTCAATATCAATAATGTCTGTCAGAATATAGAGCACACTTATTTTAAAGGGGCACGTTATTCAAGATTCAAGATTCAAGATTCAAGAGTTTTAATTGTCACGGCATACAGGTATACAATGAAATGCGGCTGGTCTTGCCCGCGACGATGTGCAATACAGTGGTACAACATAATAGAATCCAATAAAATACAGTGGTACAACATATTAATAGAATCCAATAAAACAGTGCAATAAACAGGTACATGGTGTGCCATCTCGGTATCTGTACATTAGTATTTACAGAGCATATAGGACATGCTAGTTAGCTTCCATGCATTTGTGCTAAACTAGGCTAGCTTGCAGCCGGATAGCTTTCTACTGAAAGCACAGAGGAAATTGAAATCTTCTTGTCTGACTTTGGGGAAGATAGTTAGCGTGCCCCTTTAACCTAAATAAATACCACTTAAAAGTTTATTTCCCCATCTATAACTGAATATACCCCCACATTTATATGAACCAATGAAATACCGGATTGAGGCTTTAAAGGCACATTTTATGGGGCATTCATGATTCATCGCAACTGAATGTGTCTGTCCCCAAAGCATTAAAATGCATGGTGTGGGTTTTCAATAGCCTTTAAGTGCCACATGGTGGGGGAGTTGGGCAGACTATTGTCAGCTATTTTTTAATGGTTTAAATATTGAGAATAAAGGTGAGAAAGCTTAGTTTCGTTTCGTTTAGTTTCTTTAATAGTTGTCATACAGAAGTACAGAATACTTTTATACAAAATGCTTCTTACTGTTACGCTCCAGAGACTGTGCAAGACAAGATAAGTATGAAATAAAATAACATAGTATAGCATGTAAATTAGAAGTAAAAAAAAATGAGGTCACAGTGTTCAGTATAGACATATGTACAATGTTCGATGCAGAATAGACGTAACTGAGTTACCATATAATATACAATACTGTGCAGTGTACTAATATACAATACTATATAGTGCAAGGCAGAAATGGGATGAGGTGCAATTTAGGTACAATTTACAGTAGGTGTACGAGTTGTAGTGCAAATCCTACAGCTGAAGGAATACATGAATGAACGACATTGTTCAAATATATCTTGGTTATCAGGCTACAAAACGTTGTCACATTATCATAATTGCAATTGGTAAATGGACTGCATTTATATAATAAATACTAGGCAAGGTTTTTTTTCTTATATTCTCTGCGTCCTGCCCAACCCTACAAAATAAAAATTAAACAAATGGCGATTGTATGTCAGTAAACTCTAGTAGTAGAGACTGCTATTGTGGACTGGATACATAAAAAAATACTCATGACCTTAAATCAATTTATGATGAATTGAAAATGGGGGACCCTGATGTAAACAATGAATGAATGAATGAATGAAAACTTTATTTAACAGATTGCAGAATGGGTACAATACAGTACGGCTCAATACATACAATTGTTAAGGGGATGCAGACCAGAGAAAGACTTTCATCTTGTTTACATCAGGGTCCCCCATTTTCAATTCATATAGACATATATGACATACATGACATACAGATAGTCAGTACTGCTACATCTATACATTTATGACATACCAGATTTGCAAATACAGTACTGTTTGTGATACAGAAGGAGTCAAGAAAAGGGAGTATATACATTTGACGTAGAAACTGTACATTGGAGGTTGGGTGGGGGGGGTTGGGTACATTGGGATATTGACAACCATACTGGGTAATTTACATTGGAGGTGGTTGGGGGGGGGGGGGGGCGGGGGGCACACTGTATAAACAAGTAACACTGTACATTGAGGGGGGGGGGGGAGGAGACACTGTACAAACAAACACAATTGTACATTGAACTATTGACAAAACCATACTAGGTAAATGACTGTACATTGGAGGGGGTTGGAATGATTGGGTTAGGATATTTACAGGGGCCAGTGTTGAATTGCAGTCTCCCAATACAAGACGAAAGTCTTTCTCTGGTCTGCATCCCCCTCTTAACAATTGTATGTATTGAGCTGTGCCCATTCTGCAATCTGTTAATAATAAAGTTTTCAATCAATCAAATCAAGTGCGCACTCTCTAATCTGTACACAGGGCAGTAATGTGTACAGATGTGATGTGCGCTTTTCGCCCTCAAGTACGAGTAGGGTATATCTGCAGAGCCGCAAGCCTAACGTCAAGTACCGCCTTCATGGGATCACTATACTGTGACGTCGGGAAAAGTAAACTTTTTTTTAACGAAAAGTTGCCTGCTGAACCAACACCAACACCAACAGTGTACTTGAGCGAAAGTGACGCTCCTATGCAATGTTGACTATTGTTGTATTGTTGTGATCGTGTCTGGCGGGGGCGGGGGGGGGGGCAGTTTAAGTTATTATACCACGGAATAGA
>NC_140173.1:137779750-137824750 GCF_963971535.1 Notolepis coatsorum
AGCTATCCGGCTGCAAGCTAGCCTAGCTTAGCACAAATGAATGGAAGTGGATACAGACCAGCTAGCCTAGCTGTTGGCCAAAAACACCTCTCCCTGAGTTTTAACCTATAGGCTAATGGTCCATATCGGCTTCCATTTATTTGTGCTAAGCTAGGCTAGCTTGCAGCCGGTTAGCTTTCTACTGAACGCACAGAGAGGAAATTGGTATCTATCTTCTTGTCTGACTCTGGATGAGACGGTGAGTGCATTTCTCATAATGTTGGCGTGTTCCTTTAATGACATTAAAACTGTTTAATAACGATACCCCATTTCAGCCTGGTATTGGCCTGACATCTGACGGCAGTATCGGGAGCAATCCCTACAGATATCAGTGCTTGAGGATTGTGTGTTATGTGTCTAATATCTTCGTTTGCATTTACATTAAATTTCTCTGTGTGCATTTAAACTAATATGATAATATAATTTTCTCTGTTGGAATATAGGCCTGCCAACATTCATTAGACATCCAGAGGACAGGAACATTATACGGAATATGCCCTTTAACTTATCGTGCGAGGCGGCTGGGCCTCCGTACCCTGTTATTATCCGCTGGCAGCGCAATGGGGTCCATGAAGGCTTCCCTCAGCCCTCTCCCAGCAACTACCTTGTGTCAGGTGAGATACTATCTGCAAACCGTTTGGTACTCTACACCTCACACACTTACAAACATGCAGGCAGGCAGGCAGGCAGGCAGGCAGGCAGGCAGGCAGGCAGGCAGGCAGGCAGGCAGGCAGGCATGCAGGCAGGCAGGCAGGCAGGCAGGCAGGCAGGCAGGCAGGCAGGCAGGCAGGCAGGCAGGCAGGCAGGCAGGCAGGCAGGCAGGCAGGCAGGCAGGCAGGCAGGCAGGCGCACACACACACACACACACACACACACACACACACACAGACACACACACACACACACACACACACACACACACACACACACACACACACACACACACACACACACACACACACACACACACACACACACACACACACACACACACACACACACACACACACACACACACACATTGCTATAGTATTGAGACCTTTCCATTGACCACATCTATTCCCTATCCCACAACCCTAAACGTTACCCTCATCAATACACTACAATCATAATTGATTACCCTCATAATTAGCCTAACCCTAAACCAAATGTAACCCCTTAGCGTAAAATCAACACATTTTCAAAGTGTGGCTTGGCCAAACAAAAAGTCCCCAGTTCCTCAAAAAGTGACCAAGTCATCCAGCGGACATTCTACTCTTACATCTTGCATCCAGATATGTGACTCACAAACTGTTCTCTCATCTAAGTGAAATTACATTCCTGTGTAAAATCGGTAATGCCTGGTGGTCATACAGACATTGTGTAGTTCAGAGTGCGCTTTTAAATGAGCTCAATCTGCGGTCATAACTAATATTATTTTGGCAGAGGCACAGAACGGGTGGGTGGAAGACAGGAGAGAGATCGACTCTGCGGATAGCCATAGTCTCTGTTAGCGTAAACATTAGTTTACATCCCATTAGTGCATTACATCCCATCTGTTAAATTAATAGTTTCGATCTGGTTGATTTCCTCTTTTGACTTGAATGTGGAGACACATATAGGAGGTACAGGATATTGCCAGGAGTGGAAAAATGTGGAGTTGGTCTTGCCGCTACCACCAGTCGGTTTGTGGTTTCCATTTTGCCATGCCATTGCAACCTCAGCGTCTATGCCCTGTTCACCACAATGAGATTTATCACCCTGTCAGTGTCCACTATCACTGGGGCCCCATGGGGCACTGCTGAATAGCTGACTTCTTTCAGTCAAACCAACACAATGCTTTTAGGCCACTCTGATAGCCGTGTACCACTGAATGAGCTATGGACTACTTCTGTGCTGGGAGAGTGGTTCCTCCTAAGGCTGGAGTTACACCTAGGCTGTTTTTCTACCAGATTGGACAAAACAGGGAAATCTCTTAAGTCTGATTGTAGTTGGGATTTTTTCTTCTGTCTGTTGGTTTGTTAAGCACACTGACTTTCCTTCAATACTTGCTAGCCATTTCCCAATTCCCAAGAAGATGGAATATATTAAAAGGGCTGACCTTCGAAGCTTTTTTTGGCAATCGAAGCTTCGGGGCCAAGCTTCGATTTTAATTCGAAGCTTCGGGAAAAAAAATATATATATATTAATTATAATATTCTTATTTTTGTAAATAAAAAAAAAAAAACATTTATCTTATGTTGTGGGACTTGTACAGCACTTTGGTAAACGTTGTTGTTTTTAAATGTGCTCTATAAATAAAGTGGATTGGATTAATTAATTAAGTAGCCCCTTTCGTGACTGTGACGCAGCCAACAAGGTTTCACTCGGCTGCGCTGCCTGGGTGCAGTGGGGCTGCTCTCACAGCCAACGACATGACATTACATAATTATGTTGCAACCTTCGTCTATCAAGCAAACAATTATATTATATTTAATTTATAATTTATAATTTATAATTATATCAGACAATGCACCTACAAAAGCAGATGATTACAATTAAATTAGCCAACTTGGTAACACATTAGCCATAGCAGCATAGGTATAGCCTTATTAATGTTTTGTGTGGCGTCGCCGTCGTGTACAACGATACTTACGTTTTTTAGGTGATTTGACAAAGTTGTTGTAGAGTTGTGATATGCCATTTTCTTCTGGCATATCTGGCACTCAGTTTTTTGGGCATTGTCTTTGCATATTTTAAAGTGTAACCACACGTCTGATGACTTCTTCGTCGACATGTCTGCTGCACATGTCCTTGTTGTTTTCAACACAGATAATCTCCACGTGCTTGTTGTAGAGAGGTGGAGTCGAGGCGGCACTTACTTTCGTTTCATTGGAATGGAGGCGGGAAGGCGCCGCCCACTTTCGTTTCATTGGAATGGAGGCGCAAGATTTTGGAAGCGAAAAATAAATAAAAGATTTATTTCTTTTACTTTTTTTTTTTTTTACTGTTCGAAGCTCATGCCATCGAACGAAGCTTCGAAGTTTCGAAGTATTTAAGACAGCCCATTATATCTAATTCAGCAGACAGACATACATAGCTACACACTTCTAGCTCAAATGGCTTTTGGGGAACTTTAGGGGAAATACAAATATATATAAAAAAAATAAACATATGGACAACTTTGGAACTTAATGATAGATTAAAGGGGGGGGGGGCGATGGCATGGTCTCAATGTCTCAATGTCTTCTGCAATGTTTTCTAATAGATTACATTTGCTTAGACCAAATCTTACACAAGTGCATCGTCAAGTTAAAAGCCTTGCTTAGGAAGGTGGAAAACAATCTTCAAAGAACCCCTCGACTGCTGCTGCTTATTCTACATGTTGGGGTATCCACCAGTTGGGCCTTTAGAGGCCCGGGGCGCCTCAAGCAACCTCTGACTGTTGGCTGACATTGTATTTTTTACTCAATACCGGTGGCCATTTTGGACAGTGTTGTTTTGGCTATTACTTTGCTTAAATAGAAGAGGACTCTGGTGTGGTCGTTAGGTGATAAGAGGTTGTGGCTTGAGATTGGTAGAGAGTGTGACCTCAGTTTTGAGATTGGTAGAGAGTTTTAAGAATAAACATCTCCTGGTATATGTTTCAGTTCTGCTTGTGAACATCATTACTTTCAGTTGAATTGTCTGTTGCTATTGAAAGACATTGTATTATTCAAGCTCTTGACTTCTCACAAGTACTTGAACACAAAGTGGGGTTTCCATGCAATTATATATACTGTACAGTACCCAATATCTGACCCTTAATGACAAAAGGTTTCCAGAATGGAGTTTTTCAAAGTAGAATCTTCTCCCTTTCGGACTGTCAGGCAGTGCTGTTTTTAAGCAAACAACTTTCAGTGGAAGCATAACTTCTCCCCTTCACAGTCCCTCATTTACCAGTTGCCCTGGGCTAGGAATTCTTGTTAAATCCTCTTGAAAGGCTGACCAGACAGACAGAGAGAGTGGAGATGTGGCTGCAGGTGAAGGGTTAAAAGTCCAGCGTGTGCGAGGGCCCGGGCAGTGAAGGGGACGGGGGGCTGTAGCACGGAGAGTCTGATCGGGGGTTGGTTTCCCCGGAACAAAGGCCTCATTCACTTCCCACTACTCTGCTAGGAGGGGCTGGAAAAGGAGGCTTGGTGGCGGGCTGCGGGCTGGCAGAGCTCTCTCTAGATCCAGATCCTGATCCTCTGTAAAACCAAACAGTAGCATGACTTTTTCTATATTCATCTTACATACACTATCAGCCCATTAGCTGATACCCTTTCAGTCCAAAAGGACTGCACTCCATGATATTATTCTTGGACTACTTTCTTTTGTCACAATAAGTGACTTTTGGGGGAAATCCTTTCCATTGTATTCATAATGTGAGGAGTCAGGACAGCAGAGACCTATCTTTGATATTGCTATTTGTTTTGCTCCATTTAGGCCATGGAAAGCCGAAACAACAATGTACTAAACCCAAGCCCAGCAGTCTTGCCCAGAGCAACAACATGTTGCACAAGGCCAGCAGTATAGCGACCCACCTCTACTGTGGCAAAAGGAACACAAGCTTAGCTCCCATGTTTCAAGGCTAAAAAGGAAGCGATTTAACTGTTTTTAAGAGTGAAAATGTGCAGGCCTAGTTCACAATGTAAACAGGACTATGTAGCTATATTTGATGCCTTGGTATAAATATGGAAAAATAACAAGCATGGTATGAGCAGCCATGTAGGATGGAACGCCCCCAAACCTGATAATCACAGGCTACTGGAGCCACAATGCAAGACTTCCATAGCAGACAGCAGACCATACATTTGGTTCCTCCAGCTCGCTGCCCTGTAGTTACTAAGTAACTAGTTACTCTAATCTGATTACTTTTTTCAGTAAATAGTAATCTAACTTGTTACTTTTTACAAGCCAGTAATCTGATTACAGTTACTTTTCCAAGTGGCTCAGGCTGTGAGTTACTATTTAGTTACTATCTCATAATGCTGATAAGAGAGCCAGGGGTACAGTCAGTACCTCTCCAGAACCCAGACCGGAGATGGGACGTGCGCTCGCGCATGCACTCACACAGCCACACACACATGTTTACGCTTATAGCTGATTTTAGAATAGCTTCAGCATGAAGTTAAATCAACTATCTCTCTCTCTCTCTCTCTCTCTCTCTCTCTCTCTCTCTCTCTCTCTCTCTCTCTCTCTCTCTCTCTCTCTCTCTCTCTCTCTCTCCCCTCCACCCTCTCTATCTCTCTCTTTCTCGTCCCTTAGCCCCTCTGCGTGCACCTCATGGTACCAAAGCACCTCAAAGGCGCTTAAAACAAGATTACAAACATCACAAAACAAACTGGTCAGACTACTACTTGACCTTACAACCCAGAACCCACCTCACCCCTGCCCACTTTGACAACCTAGGATGGCTTAGAGTAGACGACAGAGTACAGCAACTTGCAATGGGCCTGGTCTACAAGATACACTATACGACTAAGGTACCCATGTACATTTCAAAATAATTCCCAAAGGTCAGTGAATACCACAACCACTACAGCAGAGGAAGCTCAACAAATCATGTTAAACCCAGATTCGGCTCAAACAAGGGACTAAACACGTTTCGCAATTATGCCACATCAATGTGGAACGCCCTACCCAAAGCTGAAAAGGAATGTGAATCCCTACCCACATTCAAAACCGCTCATAAAGAGCACCTACGGGAGGCTGCAATTCGAAACTGGCCACCGTAAATGCCCAAAACCCCCACCACCTCCTAATGTACAGTCTCCTCCCCACCACATGTATATATTCTCTCCCCGCCGTATGTATATTTCTCTCCCACCCACCCACCCCCTCCTAATGTACAGTCCCCTCCCCATCATATGTATATACTCTGTCAGGATCTAGGGGTAACAGTACTGTATATTTGAATACCGTTTATGTCACAAATGTATCAGTACTAAATACCTATATGTCCCTATGCCATAAATGTCATGTATGTTGTGTATGTCATAAATGTCTATATGAATTGAAAATGGGGGACCCTGATGTAAACAAGACAAACGTCTTTCTCAGGTCTGCATCCCCTTAACAATTGTGTGTATTGAGCCGTACTGTATTGTACCCATTCTGCAATATGTTAAATAAAGTTTTCATTCATTCATTCATTCTCCTAAACCTGAGTTTGAGTAACTGACCTGACCACACACTAGTCTGCTCAGTACCCTCTGTCTCTCAGCAGGTCTGCTGTTCGTTAGCTTGAAACCAGGGCTTTGTTTAGCCTCTCTGTTGACACAGCCTATATGGAAGTGTGCTGAATGTATTTGAAGAGTTTGCTCAAATGGTGTAAAAAAAAATTAAAATAAAAAAGCAACACCTTCTTTGCTTTTAGAATATTATTGAAATAATCAGATATCTAATACATTGTTTACAAAATAGTCAAATTTTAGAGGATTGAATAATTCATATTTTTAAATCCTGGCTAATTAACTGCAGGAAGCAAACATAAATCCAGAATTGATACACTGCATTTTCCAATTAAAGCCTTCACTTGCAATTTGCTCTCAGAACCCTCAAATTTGGTATTTGCAGACATTTTCTTGGTTAACGAAATTAAGCTCAGAAGTTGGCTAATATTGACTGAGCCGATCCAATTTGAACCAGGTTGTGAAATCAGAGATCCGGTACAATAATCTAGTTTGTTGGTTGACTTTTTTTATTACCTTGGATGCCATTTTGTCACAGGAAAGATTTGCCTCTAGGATCATGGAACCTAGGTATGTAATTTCATCTTTCCTTGTGACAATATTGTCACCCACTGTAACTGAGAAGCCGTCGGTCTTGCTGAGTTTGTTATTTGATCCGAAGAGAATGGACTCTGTTTTGCCCATGTGTAATGATAGTTTGTTATCAGCGAGCCAGGTGCAGATTCTGCCGAGTTCAGAGCTGAGGGTTTTTTCAACCTGTAACTTGTTCTTGTCAGAGACCAGCAGGGCTGAGTCGTCCGCGAACAAGAACAAGTTGCAGTCACACACAAACGACATGGCATTTGCATAAATTAGGAACAGTAGCGGTCCTAGTATGCTTCCTTGTGGAACACCACAGCTCACTGTGAGAGGGGGGGATAGAGTACCGTTTACCTCCACCATCTGTTCTCTCCCCTCAAGGTAGGTTTGCATCCAGCTCACTGATAAACTATCAAAACCAATTGCTTTTAGCTTGTCAATCAGAATGGAGTGATTGACAGTGTCGAAGGCCTTTTGTAGGTCCAGCATGACCATGCCGCAGTATTTGCCCGCGTCCACCTCTTGTTTGATGTGGTCGTTCAAATTGAGACGGCATGTGTCAGTGGAGTGGGATGTTCTGAAGCCAGATTGGAATTCGTAGATTAGATTGACTTGCACAACTGATTTAAAAAAAAAATCTACGAAAAGGGGGGACACCCCCCTCCCCCCACCCTCCACGGCCATACAACTATACGTAGCACCCCTCCGCCACTAACCATGCCCCCAAATGTGTCCTCCCCTCCACCACTGACAACAGAGTTACGCCCTTGGGAGGGCGCTCAGTTTTTTGAGTACCTCATCTGTTGTTAAGTTAGTTTGAAGTCGTCTTTGCGGACCCCTAGGTTTTTGTAGTATGCTACTATGTGTTCTACCCCCATAATGCCCTGAGTGGGAGGGTAGTTTGTGTTGTGGCTATGTTTGTGAAGATGTTTAAGTAATTGGCTACATCCAGCTTGTCTGTGATGAGCGTGTTGTCCGTCTTTATGTTTATGTTTGAGAATCTGGTTTTAAGTTTTTTACTGCAGCCTAGTTGATTATTGAGTAATTTCCAAAGTTCACGTGGTTTGTTTTTGTTTTTGTTTGGTTTTGATCATGGTGTTTACGTCATTTCTTAGTCTGTTTCTTTGAATTTTTTGTTCAACCACGTGGGCTTGGAGTTCACTGTTTGAGCTTTTGGAAAGCTTTGTCTGACTTTTATGAAGTTCAGAGCATTTTTTGTCTCTGGTTTTCATAGCGGTCAGTATTTCAGTGTGTGTCCACGGCTCAGCGCGATTTTGAACCCTGGTGGTTCTTAGGGGGGCCATGTTGTTAAGTATTGTTGTGAATTTGGTTTTGAATCCAAGCCATGTTTCTTCAACCTGTGTACCACTGAGTTCATCTGACCAGTCCATGCTCTCCAGTTCTTGGTTAAAGGCCTCTCTAGAGTAGGTTTTGAGGTCTCTAGATGTGACTGTTTTGTGACAGCCGGCCTTTTGTTTTAGCTTTTTACAGGTACAGAAAATCATATAATGATCCCTTAACCCGCATGAGTAATAGTAGTAGTAGTAGTAGTAGTAGTAGTAGTAGTAGTAGTAGTAGTAGTAGTAGTGGTAGTGGTAGTGGTAGTAGTAGTAGTAGTAGTAGTAGTAGTAGTAGTAGTAGTAGTAGTAGTAGTAGCAGTAGTAGTAGTAGTAGTAATAGTAGTAGTAGTAGTGTAGTAGTAGTAGTAGTAGTAGTAGTAGTAGTAGTAGTAGTAGTAGTAGTAGGAAATTGATTTTGGAACAGAATGTTAACATTGCGATAAATGACACTGACATGATGTTACACAGCAGACACAACACATTCTTTTTTAAAAACTGCAAAACTAGAGTCAAGTTTTGAACCATGTCTAAAATGTAAAGGAAGGTAAAGAACAGTGCAACATGCAGTGGACTCAAGAGTCAAACGTGGGCAAAAGGCAGAGAGACATCATCATCATCAGGCTAACATACCCAGAAGAACGTAAACAAAGTATTTAAAGCCGATTCCAGCCATCTCCCACTGGCTGCTTTGCGATCTGCTTTGCTGGAAAGGTTTCCGAGCCAGACAGTGGGAAGAAGGGGCGGGGGGGGGAAAGGGACACAAAAGGGTCGTTATTTACGAGCTATCTCACCAACTCGGCAGAACTGTGGCTGTTGAAAGACAGGAATTGTGTGTCAGGAAAACAAGAGATCAGGCAGTGGGATTGTCAACAGAGTATGTGATATTGGAGAGCAGGGCTGCCCCTTTAGTGGATCGACACTTAATCCTTAATTATGTCATTATTTTATGCTTTTTTCCCCCAAGTTGAATGAGGTATTTCCTGAGAGAAATTATAAGCACATCTGTGGTATGCACTAGATTTAAGGTGGTCCTTCTGCGTAATAAGCACATCTCTGGTATGCACTAGATTTAAGGTGGTCCTTCTGCGTGATAAGCACATCTCTGGTATGCACTAGATTTAAGGTGGTCCTTCTGCGTGATAAGCACATCTCTGGTATGCACTAGATTTAAGGTGGTCCTTCTGCATGATAAGCACATCTGTGGTAAACACTAGATTTAAGGTGGTCCTTCTGCATGATAAGCACATCTGTGGTAAACACTAGATTTAAGATGGTCCTTCTGCGAAATAAGCACATCTCTGGTATGCACTAGATTTAAGGTGGTCCTTCTGCGTAATAAGCACATCTCTGGTATGCACTAGATTTAAGGTGGTCCTTCTGCATGATAAGCACATCTCTGGTATGCACTAGATTTAAGGTGGTCCTTCTGCATGATAAGCACATCTCTGGTATGCACTACATTTTTAAATGGGAAAAATTGTGAGTCTATTCTCAGCGGAGTTGGGGTAATTTTCGCACGCTAACTAAACTAAAACATGTCGGTGGTGTGTAACTATTACAAAGATGTAGCAAATTCCATCTGCAATGTAAACTGACCTATAACACTGCTATCCCATCTGCAATGTAAACTGACATATAATACTGCTATCCCATCTGCAATGTAAATGTACCTATAATACTGCTATAGCCTACCATCTGCAATGTAAATGTACCTATAATACTGCTATACCACCATCTGCAATGTAAACTGACTATAACACTGCTATCCCATCTGCAATGTAAACTGACCTATAATACTGCTATCCCATCTGCAATGTAAATGTACCTATAATACTGCTATACCACCATCTACAATGTTAACTGACCTAGAATACTGCTATACCAGCTGCTATAACAAAACAAACAGATCTGTTTCGGCAGTGTGTCGGCTGATATGGCTCATATAGACAATCGGTGATTGGTCAGTGGCAAAAAAAATAACATACATTACATCAGAGGTAACACACTGAGATGCTGAGGTCAGAAGGTTCCTGTAACCTGGCACATTTAAAACACATGAAAATTCAAATGAAAGTGTTCACATTGTGCCGATTACGTCACACGTGCCGCAGTGCATTTAAACAAAGTTTCATTCTTTCAAGGAAAAACGGGAATTCAGCTCAATGTTGATACTGTAGCTGGTCAGTGTCAAATGTGCGCGTTAGTAAGGCTGCATTGCTTTCTCTGTGGCTTCCCTTTAACCCTTTCACTACCACACTACAGAAGGTTAACCCTTTCACTACCACACTACAGAACCCTTTCACTACCACACCGTCTGTAGTGTGGCAGTGAACGGGTTAACCTTCTGTAGTGTGGTAGTGAAAGGGCTAACCCTTTGTCGTGTGGCAGTGAAAGGGTTCACCTTCTGTATTGTCGCAGTGAAAGGGTTAACCATTTGGTAGTGTGGTAGTGAAAGGGTTAAGTCCAAAAGCTGTTGACGGTGGTTTTCCATAAAAAAAAAATGGCAGTCAGATACCACTAGAGTCATTGTAATTTGATCCGTTTTCGAGTTAACCCTTCTTCACATCAGTGTTATTCGTATATCTGTGGCTTGCTAGCTTTCACTTCTAGGGGGAGGGGGGGGGGTTGGGTCAGGAAGTGAGATATAGGAAAGTAAAAAACAAGAGTACGTGTATCACAGCTTACAAAATGTAAGGTTTGTATCTCATGGGGAGAGACCACATGCCCCACACTGTGGGGAACACGCTTGATTGCAGTTAGCAATCTAACGTTAACAGTGTTGGACAATGCTACGTGATTTTATATGAATTTATGTTCCATTTGATACAACACAGCATCGGAACCGATTGGTAACATTAATGACTAGCATGCTATGTATCTTGGCTTTGCCAACTACAATCATCATGTGTTAATCGTCTTAGTTGGACTGCAAGGCATTCTGGGTTTGTTGCCCACAGCGGCGGCATCTAGTCTCTCCCATATCTCGTGATTGTCCCGTGAACTGTCGAATCTCATCAGCATCTTAGCTTAGCTTTAATTTCTTCACATTTCCACTAATGAGATCATCATCACGACATCGCACTGTTCCCACGTCAACATGTCACGTGTCACCTTTTGCAGGTGTGGACAAGTTCACCCGGTTCAGCTGTGAAGCTCACAACACGAGGGGAGTCACCATATCCAGGGAGGCTAACGTCAACATCAAAGGTAATATGGACCCCTGCCTGCCTGGGATGCGTCTATTCTTATCCTAACGGATTTATGCTTCCGCGTTCGCGTTTTGCACTCTGATTGGCCACTGACATTTCTGGTCGCGCCAATCGTGTGACGGCAAGTTCTTTCGCCGGTTAAGCTTAGGCACTCTTTCAAAGTCGGTTAAGGTTAGAGTTTGTCTTAGAGCAGGGCGATAGAACGCCTGCCCTGATTCCAAACTCTAACCTTAACCAACTTCGAAAGAGTCGCCTAAGCTTAACCAGTGATAAACTAGGCGTTAGGTAGTTTGCTGCTGTTCGAGGCGGAAATGGGCACGTCACGCGATTGGGCGCACATGTCACATGACCAGAAACGTCAGTGGCCAATCAGATCGCACCAGAAACGTCAGTGGCCAATCAGATTCGCAAAACGTGAACGCGGAAGCATAAATCCGTTAGGATAAGAATAGACGCGCCTGGGATGTCTATGTTTCTTGAAGGGTAAGTTCAGAATTTTGGATCCCTTGCCCCTATTTCCTGCTTACCAATGATGTTGTTGATCGGTAGAGTTTTTTCTGGCTAGTTGGCCACAAAACGAATGTAAAGTCAATGGGGGCCACGTTCCAGTCTGTACAAGCCCTGAAATAAACACTGAAACCCACTCCCCCCAGTGCACCCAAAGTAGGTTTCAGCGTTTATTTCAGACAGATTGGAACCTGGCCCCACTGACTTGGTATTGGTTTTGTGGCCAGAGTACAGTATGTGGATATCCAGTGTGAAGAACGGCGTGGATTTAGAAACTCTACCGATCAACAACATTATTGGTACCGTAAGTAGGACATAGAATTCTGAACATTACCCTTTAAATCTCATAATGGCTTGCTACAAAATAGTATGCCCCCATACACTCTGCATCTTCTGGCCGCCTCAGACCCACTCATATTCGAGCTCCTGGGGGTCGTCAAAGCAAAGCTATTCTCGGTCCTCGCTCCACAATGGTGGAAAGAACATCCCACCACAGTTGGGACAGCTTAAACCCACCCAATTAAACTAAAGACACACTTCTTCAATCAATATCCGAAATAAAAGAAATTGCCTATATTAGCCTACTACTACCTACTATGCTACTATGTCATACTACTATGCACTCAAGACTGTAGCACTCAAGTTCGACACTGTTTGACGAACAATGTTACTTACCCTTAGCTGCCAGAGTTGTACCCTTCCTGCTGACTTGTTGTACAGAACTTGTACACTTTGGATAAAAGTGTCAGCTAAATGACTAAATGTAAATGTAAGTTTACCCAGAGAAAATACACAGCTATCAACATGTTCGCCTCTGTATAAATTCATCCTCTAGTCATGTACAGTATGTTTAAGAGAATATCTCAAGAATACTATTTTGTCTTTTACTTTTGTGTAGTTTGAGTAGTCCTTAGCATTATCTCTACCTGGTGTCCCTCAGTTGGAAAATCTTGTCAGTCGCCATCTTGTATATTTGTCCTTGCTATTTTACATTTTGCTAACACTTTTTTAACAATTGCATTTCTCTGCTGTGTGTTACAGGTATTAAAACTTCAAAATGTTCTGAAATACAATACTACAAAATGAAATAACCTACTTAAATAGCTTTCAGTATGAGCACGCAGGGATCATCCCTATGTTCCCCGGGTCCTATGTTCCCCGGGTTCTATGTTCCCCGCTTTGATTGAATAGATTGAACATTTTATAAATTTTTATTATTTTATTAATTATTAATGTCGGCCTTGTTTCGAACGGTTAAGCTTAGGCCCTCTTTCAAACTGGTTAAGGGTAGAGTTTGGAATCAGGGCTGGTGGTCTAAAATTTTCAATCAATCAATCAATCAAAGCGGGGAACATAGAACCCGGGGAACATAGGACCCGGGGAACATAGACATGCTCCCAGCACGCAGACACACCCAAGCCCTGTTGACATTTCAGCACATTTGTCAGCCACTGCGAGCTGAACCATATTCCTCCTCCGTGTTATCTTGGGATAATGAATGGTTTGCTTGGTGTCTTGTAGTGCTTCCTGATCCTGTCTCTGAAGTGACCGTAATAGAGAGACGGTCCAATAAAATAATCTTGAGATGGACACCTGGAAAGGACGGCTTCTCTCCACTCACCAGGTGTCAGATCAAGGTAAGCTCCACTCCAGATCTATTATCCACTGATATGATGAACCCTTTCACTACCACACAACAAAGGGCTAACCCTTTCACTACCACACTACATACGGGTAACCCTATCACTACCGCACTACAGACTGTTAACCCTTTCACTGCCGCACAACAAATGGCTAACCCTTTCACTACCACACTACAGATGGTTAACCCTTTCACTGCCACACTACAGACTGTTAACCAGTATACAAACTGAACATCATGGGAAAGCACCACCCCGAGGAAGGCTCTTCTTCAAGTATAGACCGGTCTGATATCCCCTCTGATGTCCTTAGAATTGACATCCTGGTCCAGTCTGTGAGGGCTCTGTGTGATAGACGTGTTGCTTAGATCTTAAGCTCTTTTCCCCAACATTACGGGAAATGCGCTGTCTTTTCCAGAGTCAGACAAGAAGATAGATACCAATATCCTCTCTGTGCGTTCAGTAGAAAGCTATCCGGCTGCAAGCTAGCCTAGCTTAACACAAATAAATGGAAGCAGATATGGGCCACTAGCTTAAAACTGAGGGAGAGGTGTTTTTTAGCCAACTGCTAGGCTAGCTGATCCATATCCACTTCCATTAATTTGTGCTAAGCTAGGCTAGCTTGCAGCCAGGTATAGCTTTCTACTGAACGCACAGAGAGGAAATTGGTGTCTTCTGACTCTGGAGAATACGGTAAGCACATTTCCCATAATGTTGGCGTGTTCCTTTAAGACGTTTCTCCGTGCCCGGCGGGACAGGTTAAAGAAGTGAGCCGGAGGAGAGGGGAGGTGACAAACCCGCGGGTCGTCAACGCCACAGTGCCGCCCTTCCAGAGCGAGGTGCCGGGCCTGCAGGCCATGACCTGGTACAACATGAGTGTCTCCTGCAGCAACGAGGTGGGAGCGTCGCGTTTCCTTCAGTGGATCCAGACCAACACCACCGAGGGAGGTGGGTCTTATTCCACGAGCCTCGGGCCCAGTCAACAAATACAATTTATAAGGGGGATGACAGTGGCTCAGGTCATCTGGTATTCTATGAGGCCTAAGCTTGTGTGTGTGTGTGTGTGTGTGTGTGTGTGTGTGTGTGTGTGTGTGTGTGTGTGTGTGTGTGTGTGTGTGTGTGTGTGTGTGTGTGTGTGTGTGTGTGTGTGTGTGTGTATGCGTGGCTCGCTAAGTTGTGACATTTTAGATGGTGTACTCGTCTGCCGTTTGAAAGAGTGAGCATTTATTTTCCTAAATAGATATATGTAGTAAGACCCGTACTTGATGAAAGCTCTCTCGACAGTGACAGCAGCACGTCATTACCGACGTTACATGGCGGTAGGTACACCGCGCTCATCATGGCTTGGTGTTCTCTTTTGAAGCGTGTCATATCCACTATATCTCAAGTGCTTTCCTTAGGAGGTCACAGAGGAAACGGGAGCAGTCTCATGGAGAAAAGCATGCAGTTCCCGTTGGGTGGGGCCGCTTCCCATTTCCTCCCAAAAGCCTCCCGTGCCAGAAACCTTAGAATTCTTCCCATGGCAAACAGTATAAACATTGGTACCAATGATTTGGGTGGTGGGGGGGGTTGTCACTATTTTCTAGTAGTAACATTATTTTATCAGTCTGTTATTATCACTATCGCCAACAGCCCAAACCAAACATCTTCTGTTGAGTCACTGTTGCAGGTACCCATCCTGTGTTCGGTCTACTCCAGTCTAAAAAAAACAAGCTGCCCATAAATTAATAAATCAGCTGGTGAAATTCTGAATCCACTAGCCTCCTGTGGCTGGATGGTAAGTTGCTTTCATGCCCCGGGTTATCACTGTTAAAGGAACATGCCAACATTATGGGAAATGCGCTTGCCGTCTTACCGAGTCAGACAAGAAGATAGATGCCAATTTTCTCTCTGTGCGTTTAGTAGAAAACTATGGGTGCAAGCTAGCCTAGCTTGGCACACAAATGAATGGAAGCGGATACAGATAAGCTTAAAATAGTTTTTGGTTAACAGCTAGGCTAGCTCTTCCAGTCGGCTAGCTTTCTACTGAACACACAGTTGCATACTCTGTGCTATTCCCCATTGTAGCTGTGGCTAATTTGCCACAAACCAATTAAAAGTCATTGAGGTCAAGCTCCTGTTTGTATGAGCTGACTGAGCACAACTGAAATTGAAAGGAACTTGGTATATCTATCTTCCTATCTGACTCTGGAGAAGATGGTAAGCACATTTCCATAATGTTGGCATGTTCCTTTAAAGATCCATGGAAACGGCATTTACAGCATCGCCATTTGACGTATTTCCGAACGCAACAGCCCTTTGGGGCGACAATTGACGCGCTAAAGTTCCAGTGCATTTAATTCTTTATGAAGATGGGGGGACGGGCGGGGTATCTAACAATGTGTTTGGTCTTCACCCTCGAGTGCAGAGTTCCGTTTCCAGGAAGAGTAAACAATGGATTTGTTAAGACGAAAATAAAAAGGAAACTATTTTTGTGAATTATTTTGGTGCATAATGATAAATAGATAAATGGTAAATGGCTGCATTTATATAGCTCTTTTATCCAAAGCGCTTTACAATTTGTTCCTCACATTTTACCCATTCACTCACACATTCAGGCAACCATGCAAGGAGCCAACCTGCTCATCGGGAGCAAATTAGGGGTTAAGTGTCTTGCTCAAGGACACTTCGACACGCTGCTCGGGAGGAGCGGGAAAAAAAAGATAAGAACTAGGTGCAGACAAAAAGGGGTAGCATGGAGGAAAATCTTTTTTTTTATTTCATGGGATCTTTAAGGACTGTCTCTGTTAGCAGTGTAGAGAGTGACCCTCTACTGACTCACTGTCTTCTTTCCTGTCCTTGTGTCCTGTTCTCAGTGCCGTCGGTTTATCCCCGCAACGTCACCGTGCGGCAGAACGAGTCCACGCTTGTGATCAAATGGAGGCCTCCGCCGGCAGATAGGATCAACGGCGTCCTGCGCGGCTATGACGTCATTGTCAAACACGGGAGGCATGTGGACACGGTGAGGTCGTTGATGATGACACTTGGCACATTTAGCGAGCGAGCGATGCTAGCGGTACGATACTTGAACACAGCAGGCTGAGATAGAATATTATTCTAGTGTATGATCAAAGAAAAACAACATTGTCTGCCTTTTCCACACTGAATGTTACTAGTAGATGGGGAAAAAGAGATGGATGGTATACATCTATACCAAGTAATGGATTGGACTGGTAACAGATGACATTCTACACCCTTGTGCCTCCTTAGCAACTATTTCCTGTATTTAGCCTTTTTTTGTGTGTGTTTGTGTGTACAACGGTGGTTGTGTTGATGATTATGTCATGAAATTGTGTCCGTTTGCTTATTTTCCATATATTCACAGAATTTGAAAAGATTAGATTTTGAAACCCTCTAACACAAAAGTTAACAATATTAGCTTTCAAACCGTCCATAGTGGTTTATTTCTTGCCATTAGGGGGTTAGGGTTAGGGTTAGGGTTAGGGTTACCCAGACAGAAAGATTAGGAGAAGGTAAAATCTCATCCCTGTGCCCGTGCCCACCCCAACACTTGCTCAGTGTTGGGGAACAGTCCCCTAACCTAACCCCAACCCTAACCCTAACCCCAACCCCAACCCTAACCCTAACACTAACCCTAACCCCAACCCTAACCATAACCCTAACCCTAACACAAACGGAAATCTTTGGAATCTTTGATAGATATGTTGAGTTAGGTTCATAGTGGTATTCATAAAAAAAGAATTGGAACGAAATATTACAAATTAAGTTTTTTATGACCTTGAACGTGATGCAATCTTTTCATGCACTACTGTGCCAACTCTGTCAGTTACCTAACAAGGCACAAGGGTTGAGAATAGTCCTTAAAATGTCCTTAGTCCCTACAGTCCACCCTAAAGGCACCTTTAGTCCCTACAGTCCACCCTAAAGGCACATTTAGGCCTTACAGTCCACCCTAAAGGCACATTTAGGCCTTACAGTCCATTCTACAGTCCATCCTTAGTCCCTACAGTCCATCCTAAAGGCACCTTTAGGTCTTACAGTCCACCCTACAGTCTACCCTAAGCTGTTAGCATTTTGTTAGCACCTGCTAGTGGAAGTCAAGGGGGAGTATTAAAGGAGAATTCCACCAATTCCAAGTCTCCCTTTTATTTGTAGAAAAGCTGTAGTTGAGTACTACAGTAAATTATATACATATCATCAGGCCAGAGATAGAGCCTTTTAAACTACTGTGCATACTCCAGCTTCTGGCTTCACAAAGTACTACAAAGCAAAACAAGGGTGGGTGGCAGACAACGGCAGTAAAAGGTTTCCACTTTTACCAAATACACAGGGAGTGGAGGGGGATGAACATTTACTTCCGGTTACTCCAACTCCGGTTACTCCAAGCTGATCGAGAAACAACCAAAGTATCATGAAATTCCATTGTCATCGTTCTTCGAAATTGAGCGAGGGTGGAGCCATGTCTGGCTCTACCACCCAATGTTTCTGAGTAGAGAGCACTTTGGCATAGCCACACAGAGGGAGTGTATCAGTTATGCCTCAATCTGGTAAATAAGTTGCTTTGCAGTGGAAGCATTGTAGATTATGTTGCTAAGCAATATTCATGTTTCATCGCCCCCGTTGACTTTCACTAGTATCCACTATCCCATTAAGGCAGCACCTGGAGTGGATATTGGCAGTGATTATGAGGTGTGATATGTTTCTATTTGATAGATTTAGCTTTTTGCCCTCAGACTGTTTCATATTCTGTCCTTCAGAACTGAGGTGATAAGAATTGCTGTTGAAGACTTCCTGTAAGGATGATTAATGCATGACTAATATGAGTAGACCAAACCTTGCAGAATTTGAGTAATGTTGTGCTGCCGTTGACCTGCTGAGACCTATCTTCCTAACCAACTAGAGTTCAACTTCCCCTTTATCCGTTCAGAACACAGATTTCTCCTCTCCACCCTTAAGTCAACATCCCCTCCATGTGCAATGATTCAGGGAATGTCATTTTTGTGTGCATGTAATGGATATTCTCTTCTGGATATTCCATGGTTTGGATTTCTGCAATGTTTCTCTGGAACACCCAATACTGGGTCAGATGATCTGTATTCACCCATAGTGTATGAGTCAGTGATTGTCATTTTAGACCTTACACCAATGTTTTGATTACTGAGACATTAGATCCAGTGGGTTTGTTGCATTTATTGACAATACACAATATACAGTAAGTCAAACATGTCTTTGAAAAATCATATCTAAATCCCTCCATGTTATACATTGCATTGTGAAACAGTTAGAAACTGTGTGGAAAGTGATTTTATTTCCAGACAAATGTTCTTTTATTTGCACCAGCGTTGCTAAGAAAAAAGCTAACAACGCTACCTCCAATACCTCAAAAACAATTCACCTTTTAGATCAACTTCAAAAGGTTTTACGATACACGATGAGTCATAAATATTTTGTCTTTTGTTTAGATCAGATGGAAATATGGATGAGGAGGATGATGAGGTACACTCCCGGGGCTGTTTGTAATGGGCTCAGAGTTCTGTGACAATGTTCTAGTACAATGGTGTGTTTCCTCCGCTTCCTGTCTGCCTCACTCTTACAGGAAGCTGACAGCGTGATAAGTGGAATTTCTGTTCTCTCGGAGCAGCAT
Organism: Notolepis coatsorum; assembly: GCF_963971535.1. Classification (NCBI taxonomy): domain Eukaryota; kingdom Metazoa; phylum Chordata; class Actinopteri; order Aulopiformes; family Paralepididae; genus Notolepis; species Notolepis coatsorum. The sequence goes on from NC_140173.1 coordinate 137,798,882, forward strand.
GTGGCCTTGACTCATCATTGAGTGAATGGAATATGAATACAAAGGGATATGTACAGTGCAAGCCCCCCCCCCCCCCCCCCCATCAATATCCATGAGCGCTGCCCCAGTCAAACGGTGACGTCATTACACACAAAGGCTTTGTTATAACAGCGTCTGTCACTGGGAAGTGTGTGTGTGTGTGTACAGTACAGGCCAGTTGTCTTTCCCCACAGGTCAGCTGTTGCTGCAGTATGGTCTCATACCGACAGTCAGGCCTAACAAAAATAATGGTTGGTTTCCGGTTGCCGACCGACCCTGCCGATTTAGGTGCGACCCAATATATTTTATGAGTTTAAAAAAAAAATTATTAAACAAAAAAGAAAAGAAAGAAATCCGATTTTATATATATTTTTTTAGAATAAAGTTTCATAGGAATCTTAGTCAAACATTTAGTATTATGGATATTAAACATGCTGGCAGAGTACATGCATCCATGTTGTTGTGAACATTTTAATTAAATAAAGAAATTCCCTATCCATAGTCGCCGTGGGAAAGAATAAAATAAAAAAATTAAATAAAATAAATTCCCTACCTACCCATGGCAAAACTGACAACCAACAGGAAACCAACAATATTTTTTTATTATGCCTCAGAGAAGCACCTTGCAAGTTCAGCATTACAATATACTGTATAGGCTATACATGGAATTTGAATTAGGCCTATGCTGCCATCTGTTCTTGCCTCAATGATTGGAGGGTAATTTAGTTTTTGTCACTGTTTTTTGGTAGCCATTGCATAACTAACAGTGTTTTTATTGGATATTATATTGTGATATAAGCACTAATTATAAAGATTAGCTATATTTTGTGTCATTTTACATGTTACACAAGCTCAATTAACCTAAGGTTTTTATACTCTGTTCGGGATTTCTTCACAATAGAATATGACAAGTTCAGATTTTTAATAGACTAATGTTTCCCCTGCTAGCAGACACATGGTGTATTATTTGTACATGGTGTGTTGAGTGTGTCTAGGTGTATTTCTTATCTGGTGTGTTGAGTGTGTCTAGGTGTATTTCTTATCTGGTGTGTTGAGTGTGTCTAGGTGTATTATTGATCTGGTGTGTTGAGTGTGTCTAGGTGTATTATTGATCTGGTGTGTTGAGTGTGTCTAGGTGTATTATTGATCTGGTGTGTTGAGTGTGTCTAGGTGTATTATTGATCTGGTGTGTTGAGTGTGTCTAGGTGTATTATTGATCTGGTGTGTTGAGTGTGTCTAGGACGGTGTATTATTGATCTGGTGTGTTGAGTGTGTCTAGGTGTATTATTGATCTGGTGTGTTGAGTGTGTCTAGGTGTATTATTGATCTAGTGTGTTGAGTGTTGAGTGTGTCCAGGTGTATTATTGATCTCATGTGTTGAGTGTGTTGAGTGTGCCTAGTCATGCCGTCAGCATGTTGTTGATAAAGGAGAGGAACCTTATATGTTGCCATGTGTTGTTGTGAAATACAGGGGATCTGTCTGTCACATGATCCCCACTATCTCAGCAATAACGGCCTGTCCCGAGTCTGTCTCCTTCCCTTTTTCTCAGGGAGTTGTAGTCAAAACAGGAGGACGCTGTTCTATTGAGAGTGAAACCTATTTTTCTCTTCCCATTACTCGCAAAGTAGGGATTGTCCAACAGATTTCAGAAATTACTTCTCAAAAATTGTTCTGTTACCGTAAATCAGTATGTCGCTCTTCAATGCTATTCTATTGTGCCGTTCAGAATCTGCAAGTATTTAAAATAACGTAACTATCAAAAATCGAATAACCTTTGAAAGAGTGGGTTAGTTTGGGACTCCCTAAAAACTTGGTATCGCATGTGTAAACCCACTGGACCTCACACCCACCCGAACCACCCATTGGACACGGACCAGTACACAAGACATAAAACTGCTCCACATTTGGTAAATGGCTGCTTTTTTTATATAGCGCTTTTATCCAAAGCGCTTTACAATTTGTTACTCACATTTGACCCATTCACTCACACATTCACTCACACAATCACTCACACACCGACGGTGGAGGCAACCATGCAAGGTGCCAACCTGCTCATCGGGAGCAATTAGGGGTTAAGGGTCTTGCTCAAGGACACATCGACACACTGCCCGGGAGGAGCGGGAATCTAACCGGGAACCTCCAGATTGCCAGACGACTGCTCTACCTCCCGAGCCACTGTCGCCCCTACATTTTAATGTTAAAGGAGCACTTCACCAAAAACAATGCTGATTTATTTTGCACATAATCTCACACACGTCTAAAAATGCTAAATAGTTTTGCACACATTCAATTAGGTTGACGGTTATTAAGATTAAATGAGTTTGTATATGGCCATTAGTAATGTCATCGGGGACATTGAATCCTTGTGTTATGTTAATTACAGCTCAATTAAATGATAAGGTAGCAGTGTAAGACAAGGTATTGCTATTTTTTCATCTACATAATTTCATGGTGCTATTAACACAATGATTCAATGTCTCCAATGACATCACTGGTGGCCATATTCAAACAAATGTACTCTCAATAACTGTCAAACTAAATGTACAGTATGTTTGCAAAACTATTTCAAGTTTTTGGATGTGTGTGAGATTTATGTGCAAGATGATTCTGCATTGTTTTTGGTGAAGTGCCCCTTTGAATGGTTCCCAGCGTTATGTGGTGCAGTATGGTGATACTACTTGGTGTAGTACAGTATCATTGGGTAAACGTGTGGTATCTATGACAACTCATATCGGCCTTGACTTTGTCTCGTCATATAAATAATGATTAACTGTAAAGGATAATATAATATCCTTGTATACCATAATCTGCAGACTGTTTCAGCAGCAACTTTGAAGAGATTTTTAAAGGTCCCTCCACTCAAAAAAACATGTTTTTTCTTCCTCTTGGAGGCATGACTTTGACTATACAGATTGTTATTTGTGCAGATGCAATCACGGTCGCTATTCTGTCCTCCAGGAAATGCTAACTGCTAACGTGAAACTCATATTATAAGTTGATACAGTGATCTATGCACGCAAACAATTGTTTTTTTCAGCTAAATAAATGAGTTATAACAAGATCGTGCAAGCTAAGAAGTGTTGCATTTGGGTGAAACAAATCTTTGGTGAACCGTTTAGGTGGAAAAAGATAAAGTTAACAGACTTTGGGGAATACGTGAGGAGGGGGGGGGGGAGAGGGGCAGTTCGTAGATCCTTGCATTCTCAATGAGGGCAAAGGTGTAGAGATGCTGCTAAGCCATTTTCAGTAGTTTATTGAAATTCTTTGGTGGAAAAAGAAAACATACCAAACAAGTTATTATTCAATGATACAACATTCTTAAAGTGTTAAAAACACACATGGAGGGGATCTTTTGCAGACCTATCTCAAACCCTGCCCCTTTTCTTGATCCTCCAATCACAGCTGTCGCTTACCTCGAGGAAGTCCGAGGTAAGCGACAGCTGTGATTGGAGGATCAAGAAAAGAGGGCAGGGTTTGAGATAGGTCCAATCAGAATGTGCCTCAATTGTGACCTATATCCTTATATTATCTTTGTCTTTGTCTTTTGGCAAACAATCATTTACCTTAAACGTGATACAGTCGGCACCATTATCGACACACACAGTCTGGGTACGCCAGCCTATTTACCTTAAACATGACAGTGGACATTATTGCATCACATTCCACATTTTATTGATCTCTTGTGTGTCACCTCAGATCCACAGCTACACCCACACGGCCTTCATAGCCCTCCAGGAGTTCAACACCACTTACAGCGTGGAGGTGGCGGCCTGCACCCAGGCGGGCAGAGGAATGGTCAGCCCACCCGTCACTCACTTTGTGCCAGAGAACAGTAAGTTGCTGTGTTGAAGCGGTTAACTATACACAAACACCATCAGTGAGCCCCGCCCCCATATGTAACAACACTAGACTGTCGGTCAACACTTTTCTCGATCCTCCAATCACAACTGTTGTGCTTCCGATGGGTCCACTGGATATGGTGTGGTTTACAGCCACAGTTCAGTAATAAAGACACTGCAGACAGATTATAAACGATAGAGTTGTTATTCGCAAAGGAGCATGTCAGGAACCAGTGATCAACTGATAGAATGTTACTTACAAAACATTTATTATAAACCTGGGTCTGATTCAGCCTGATCGCGTTGATTGTGGTTTACAGTAGTATATACAGTGAGTATACACCATATACGGCTTACTAAGGCAACAGTCCGATATTGTCCAACTCTTAATTTCCGATACCGATATCAACCGATACCGATATATGCAGGGTCCCCCCCCCCCAAAAACGGAATAATTTCAGGTAATTAACATTACATGTATCTTGTTGTGGAATTAACATAACATTATGCATACTTTTGACAATAAATAAAATCAGAATTTGTTCTTACTTGCTTGCCTGGGTAAATAAAGGTTATAGAAATGTAAAAAAAAAAAAAAAATTTAAAACCGATACCGATATTTTCCGATATCACATTTTAATGCCGATATCGGCCGATAATATTGGTAGGCCGATAATATCGGACATCCCTATATCAGAGTGATTAGGGCAGTATCGTGGCGTGGGTTGATAACAGGATTAGGACGACTAATGAACTCTCCAGCAGCACTCTGTATGGAGTTTGCATCTTCTCCCTGTATTTGCATGGTTTTCCTCAGGGTACTCCGGTTTCCTCCCACACCAAAAGACATGTACGCTAGGTTCCCTGCCATTGCCCTTGACCAAGGCACTGGTGTTACAGCCGGAGTCGGTCCCCGAGCGCCGCGCTATGTGTGGCTGCCCACTGCTAACAATAGTTAGGATGGGTCAAATCAAATGCAGAGGACGAGTTTCCCCAAGGGGATTAATAAAGGTTCAACGTAACTTAAAGGAACATGCCAACATTTTGGGAAATAAGCTTACCGTCTTCTCCAGAGAGAGACAAGAAGATAGATACCAGTTTCCTCTCTGTGCGTTCAGTAGAAAGCTATCTGGCTGAACGTTAGCCTAGCTTAGCGCAATGAATGGAAGCAGACATGGCCGGTTAGCCTAGGCATTGTCCAACTAACACCTCTCCCCAAAGGCTAACCGCCCATGGATAAAATTGAACTGCGAAAGCATAGTTCATCCACTCCCACAATGATATGCTATGTTTTTTTCCCTTTAACTCCTTGATTCAGCGTTGGTACCTAAAATAGCTATAGCCCAATTTCTCTTGTTTCAGGGTGACTTTCATAATGTCTTTTTCTTGTCCCAGCCTGGGTCTTGTCCCCGTCGGCCAGTCCGGGCACCAGAGAGTCGGACTCTTTCTACGTCGTAGTGGGTGTGGTGTGTGGCTTCTGTCTGCTGATGCTGGTCCTCTGGGTGGCGCTGTGCATACACAACAGAACCCTGGACACACCATGTGGGTATGTTGACACTCCTTCTTAGTCCTTTTCTGCTTTACAGTGGGGAGAGGCATGCATAAGGGGGAGAGAGAGGGAGAGTGTGTGAGTGTGTGTGTGTGTGTGTGTGTGTGTGTGTGTGTGTGTGTGTGTGTGTGTGTGTGTGTGTGTGTGTGTGTGTGTGTGTGTGTGTGTGTGTGTGTGTGTGTGGAGGGTGGGCATGGGCCATAGCTCATAAACTAATGATTTTGCAACATCTGAACCACACTGCTTGCCTGTGAGTTGTCATGGAGACTAATTCCTGGTACATGTCCATGGCAATTCAAAGGAGTTTAGAGCAGCATGGCTTCTGTCCCCCTGAGAATCACTCTATTCACTCTAGAGGCTGGTCAATTTAAAGGCACGGTTTGTGTATTTTTACCTGCCAAAGAAAAGGTTGTGAACTCCTGTCTTTACCCGTGTCGTTCCGTAGCCTTTCCTGCGCGGACTTAAATAACCGAACACATCCGGCCTCTAGGTTAATAAATCTGCCGTGCTTCCTCTTAATCACCATTGGCTGCACCTGCGGCCAACATGAGCCTGGTTTACTGCTAAAGAGCCAGAGCAGCTGTGGTTCAGAGAATCATCATAACACCCCTCTTGTTCTGCTACTCATTATGCAGTCTGTGAGTCAGGAATGTGACACGGCCTGCTGCTCAAACAGGAAGACAATATCCGTCTCTGGAGTCAGGAGGGCATCAAGCCATAGCAGAGCTTCCTTACTATTCTGGACAAATTGTCAATTGAATCTCAACTATAAACTCGGCTCTCGTTTATTTTCTTTTTTACTCTACTATGGCATGCCTTCATTCTGTCGCTCTCTGTCTCCACCTGCAGGCAGATGTTCGGAAGTGGAGACAAACTGCAGCCCATCGTCCAGTACAAAGCCCAGAGATCCTACAACCGGTCCGCCATCGAAATCACTCGTATGTTGTTGTTGGGGAAATTAATGTACATCCAGATAGTTAACACATTGAGCACCATAAGCTTCCCATCCTTCGTAGGCGGCTGGTGGCGCAGCGGACACCAACAACGCAAGAGACACCGGGTTCGAATCCGGCTGTCGGCGTTGCCTCCGGCTTGGGCCGGCCGTCATACTAACTCAATTGGCAGAGTTAGCGGGTGGAAGTCGATGGGTGGTAATCTGGATGTTGTAAACAGCGACTCCTACAGGTCGGTTGGGGGACGGCCGCACAGCAGAGACAGGAAAATGGCGGGGGTAGTGTGAGCCTCCCACACGTTACACCTCGCCAAATGAGAGTCCGCGCTGGCAGGTGAAAAGATGTGACAGGCTGCCTCCACATGTATCGGAGGGGACATGTGATGCAAGGCTTCTATCCTCCCTACAACCGGCCAGTGGGGGGCATATGCGAGCAATGTTCAAGACAGGGGAGGGGAGAATTGGAAATACGAATTGGCACGGCTAAATTGGGATGGGAGAAAAATAGAAAAAAGAGGAGAAAAAGTGGATAAAAAAGCTTCCCATTGGGAGCTCCAGTAGCTCACCGCGTACCTCGGACGCTATTTCGGCGTCGGGGACAACCGTGCGCGTCACGGATCTGGGGTACACAAGTTCGACTCCCGGACTCGACGTATTTTCTCAGAGTGTCTTTCCCCCGATCTATACTCCATTCAACCTGTATCTGTCGGTCATGCTTGACCAGAAAAAGCGATAAACGCTAAAAGAACCAGCTGACTGGTCAAAGTAAAAAAAAAAAAAAAAAGCTTCCCATCCTTCACTGTCTAGCGCCAGCCTTTCATGACCATTTTCGCGATATTTCACGATCTTTGCGGACACTATTGTATATTCTATATTATAGCTATGGAGACAATAGTATGGCTCATTTGACAGACACTATTTCTAGTCCAACATGTAAAAAAGAGTTTGTTTCTACACTGTAGTTTGTAGTTTATTACACGCTAAACATCGTCCATTTCCAAGATAATCCAGTGTTTTTCCATAGATTGCGAGATAAAACGTGTTATATGCAATAAACCCAAACCGTTCTGGTTGATCCCCTAAAACCCCAAATACTCCCAAATCAAAGGTATATACCATGTACATTATGTGCATTCACAAAATCATCAAGGGGGGGGGGGGGTCGTTTTAACTCAAAACTGTGATCGTGTTTGTCGAGCATGTTTTACGTCCGGTAAAACCCAAAACTGTGATCGTTACAGAATAGACTAGAAAATAGACATAAGGGGTCCTTACCTTAGCCAGAAGGTAATCCAAAAAGAATAATTCCAATGATCCCATCGGCGATCGCGATTACTCGTTTATATGTAAATACGCGTGTTTACGGGACACTATAGGTTTTGAGGCGAGCAGATATGCTAGCGATTGCTTTGGAAGAGCTCCTCCCCCTCAGAGCGAGTCTCGATAGTCCGGTTCATTCATTGCCTCTCCTGACCCATTTATTTCTGAGTTCAAAAGGTAGGCGATACTGCCACCTGGTGAGATTCGATCGGCATTGCAATTCCAAGGTAGCAAACGAGCCAGGGACACAGAATGATCCGGATGATGGTTTAGAACGGGGCTCAGAGGAAAAAGATCAAACGATCAAAACCCGAGAAATCTCGGGTATGGCGCTCAACCGCTGGCGAGATAACCCGAGAAATGTCGGGTATGGCGCTGAATGAGTTAAAGGGACATTTTTTATTTTTATTTTTTTTTACCAGACACTTCACAGTAAATGGAAAATGTTTATATATTGGCACTTTAATTAACCATAGTTAGCTTGCCGCTAGCAGTACCCATTCGTTTAAATCAGGAATGCTAATTTTTTTTAAATGTAAGCATTCCTTTCAATGACCCCCCTTCATGATATGTTTTGAAATAAACAGTAACTTCAGTATCTCCAATCTGTAGTTGCTAACCTTGGCGTCAGCGATGAGCTTCAAGCCAAACTTCAAGATGTGATGATCATAAGGAACTTGCTCTCTGTTGGGAAGATTCTTGGAGAGGGTAAGCGAACAGCCATATCTTCTGCAATGTGTTTGATAATGTATGATAACCAGTGTTATTTACATGAATACACAGTATAGTTGTTCTAAAGCAGTTATTTTCTAATTAAACAGGTGAATTTGGTTCAGTGGTGGAGGGACATTTGAAGCAACCAGATGGACCATCAGAAAAGGTTGCTGTGAAGACCATGAAATGTGAGTTTTCTCCATTTTTTAATACCCTCTCTTGATTATATAACAGTATGAATGTTGTTTCTGTCAGTGTGGCTATCTGCATTCTGCAGTGAAGTGGAAATATTATTCTGTTTATTTTTATACGAAAATGTTGAAAATCTTTGGGAGCAGTTGAATGTGTTTCCCTGGTGTACTGTGATGATTTTGGGGGACTTTGCATAATTATGAATCATTCATAAAACACAACAGTAGAGTTGTTCGATATTATCGGCTGATATTGGCATTAAAATGTAATATCGGAAATTATTGGTATTGTTTTAAAATTTTAATTTCTTTTAAATTTAACCTTTATTTACCCAGGCAAGCAAGTAAGAACAAATTCTTATACAAAAGCAGCCTGACCAATAAGTCTGTGGCTAAACGTGGACCGCATTGCGGTCAGCTCATCATGGAGGGGGTGGCAGGGGTTCTCAAGGATAGTATACAGCTTCCTCCTCGTCCCCCCTTCTGCCACCACCTCCAGACTGTCCAGGTCCGCTCCCACCACAGAGCTTGCTTTCTTGACCAGTTTATTTATTTTGTCTGTGTTGGTGTTGCCCCCCCAGCATACCACAGCGAAGAAGAGGGCACTAGCCACCACATACTGGTAGAACATCTGCAGCAGTTTGCTGCAGACAGTGAAAGACCTGAGCCCTCTCAGGAAGAACAGTCTGCTCTGTCCCTTCCTGTAGAGGGCCTCTGTGTTGTCCGTCCAGTCCAGTTTGTTGTTCATGAGAACACCCAGGAATTTGTAGTTCTCCACCATTTCCACCTCCACCCCCTGGATGATGATGGGAGTTGAGGGCTCTGCCAATGGTCCACCACCATCTCCTTCGTCTTGCTGATGTTGAGCTGTAGGTGGTTTTCGTTGCTCCACTCTGTGAAGCTCTCCACCACAGCTCTGTACTCCTCCTCGTTGTCGTTGGTGATCCAACGATGGAGGAGTCATCAGAAATTTTTTGGAGATGGCAGTTCCTGGAGCTGAAGCGGAAGTCTGAGGTGTACAGGGTGAACAAAAAGGGTGCCAATACAGTTCCCTGGGGGGCGCCAGTGTTGCAGATCAGCAACACTGACACCAAGGCTGCGGGTCCCGATGGCATGAGCCCAAGGATACTCAAAGCATGTGCCGCTCAGCTGTGTGATGTGCTCCAGCACATATTCAATATGAGCCTGAGGCTGCAGAAAGTCCTGACGCTGTGGAAAACCTCCTGTGTGGTCCCTGTCCCTAAATGCGCGTGTCCCAGCATGTCCAAGGACTACAGGCCAGTGGCTCTAACCTCTCATATTATGAAAACCATGGAGAGGTTGGTCTTGGAGCAACTCCGCCCGGCAATAAAACCCCACCTAGACCCACTCCAGTTCACATACCAGCCCCGACTGGGGGTAGAGGACGCTGTCATCTACCTGCTGAACAGAGCCTACACTCACCTGGACAAGCCGGCGAGCACTGTGAGAGTCATGTTCTTTGACTTCTCCAGTGCTTTTGATACAATACGGCCTGGGCTGCTGGGTGAGAAGTTGGAGGCGATGCAGGTAGAGGCCCCCCTGGTGTCCTGGGTTGTTGACTATCAGTAGTATGTGCGCCTACAAGGCTGTGTGTCAGACAGACTGGTCAGCAACACCGGGGCCCCGCAGGGGACAGTCCTCTCTCCCTTCCTCTTCACCGTCTACAGTACACTAATGACTTCCACCATCGGTCAGAGTCCTGCCACCTTCAGAAGTTTTCTGATGACTCTGCGATAGTGGGATGTATTAAGGACGGTGATGAGGAGGAATACCGGGAACTGGTAGCGGACTTCGTCACATGGTGCGATAAGAACCACCTCCAGCTAAATGTGACGAAGACCAGGGAACTGGCTGTGGGTCTGGGGAGGAGGAGGAGTACACCTGTGACCCCTGTTTCCATCAGGGGGATCGATGTGGATGGTTGAGGACTACAAATACCTCGGAGTCCACACCGACAACAAACTGAACGGGTGAAAACATGCAGAGGCACTCCTACATGAAGGGCCAGAGCCGACTCTACTTCCTCAGTCAGAAGGCTGAGATCCTTCAACGTCTGTACAAGGATGTTCTATGAGTCGGTGGTGGCGGCCGTCTTCTTGTACGCTGTGACCTGCTGGGGCAGCGGACTGAGAGCGGGGAACAAGCTGGAAAGTCTGGTCAGGAAGGCCAGTAACGTGCTAGGGGTGGAGCTGGACTCTCTAGCAGTGGTGGCGGAGAGGAGGAGCCTTGCTAAGCTCCATGTCATCAGGGACAACCCCTCCCACCCACTATACACAGACTTGGCTGACAGAAGGGGCATGTTTAGTGCTAGACTTCCGAGATGCAGCACTGAACGGCACAGGAAGTCCTTCATTCCGACAGCCATCAGACTTTACAATGCATCACTGTGCCTCACTGCATCACTGCATACTGCCAAATTTCCCTCGGGATGAATAAAGTTTTTCTATACATTTCTATTCTATTCTCTTAATTATCTTTTTTCCTCTTTCCTTTTTCCGTTTTTCTCCCCTCCCAATGTTACTCGTTATGCCAATTCCCAATCCCCTTCCTGGTCATTGCGCACTCTACCCCCTACCGTCGGTCTGGGAGGGCGGAGACTATCACATGCTTCCTCCGACACATAATGTACCCAGCCCACCACTTCTTTTCACCTGGCAGCGCGGACTCTCACTGGGAGAGTGTAACGTGTGGAAGGTCACACTACCTCTCTTAGATCCTTCCCTCGCTGTGCAGGCGCCCCGACCGAACTGTAGGAGTCGCTGTCCACAACGACCCAGACCCACCCACTGGCTTCCCTCCCGCTGACTCTGCCAATCGAGCCAGTATGACGGGCGGCCAAGCCGGAAGCAACGCTGACAGCTGGATTCGATACCAATCTCTCTTGCGTTGGTGACGAGCGCCATGTCCACTGCGCCACCCAGCCGCATTTCTATTCTATTCTACCTACCTTTCATATCCATTTGAGCCTGTCTTTTGAGCAGTTTTGGAAGGAGGGTCATTATATTATTGAACAACATTAAAAAAAAAATTACAGGGACTGGGCAATATTCATATGCAAATTCAGTCTCCCCCTTTCCAAAAAAACTAAAGAAAACACACTGAATGAAAGCAAACCATGATAATTGTCTTGGGATCAAGCACAAATAAAGCATAATACTGTTTGAAGTCATGCAGAGTGACATGAAGGTCAACTCTTCTCTTTACAGTGGACAACTTCTCCCAAATAGAGATTGAAGAGTTCCTGAACGAGGCTGCCTACATGAAAGATTTCAACCACCCAAATGTCATCAGGCTACTAGGTAGGACCACATCTACAGTGAATATCAACTTACAGTTTCACCAACATGTTACTCTTTTGAAGAAATTAACTTGTACTTATTGCACTAGCTTGTAAGGAATGGTATTACTATCTTCCATGTTCCATGACTATCTTAATTTGAGATTAAACGCATTATATTATTGTGACTGCATTTGTATGCAGTAAGTATCCAATAAGTACTCCTACCACATTTATCTAAGGTATCTACAATCTGTTGAATCAATCAACCCCCCAGTAACAGTTAATGGATTACACTCACCATTTATTGTTTGTTTCAACCTTTATTTAGTCAGTACACAATAAATAAATAAATAAAATATAATAATTAAAAACACAAGAAAGTCAGTCAATAAAACAATTAAAACTGGGGTGAAATGGTTGGTCATTAAAGATTGTCCAAAGGATACTAAAGTATTGAGTTTTAAGGTACATTGCAAGACTTTGACGTGTAAGCCAATCATAGGAGCGAGTATGATAAGGTCCAGATACCAGTCCAATAATGAAGTGATATAAGGGGGGGAGATCTCCAACAATGGCTTTTTATAGAATAGAAACAGATGCCACTGCAAATCATGTCTCTCTGCCAGAGAGGACCACTCCACCCTTACACAAGTAATCCACTAATTCCCAACCCATGTGTGTTGTTCCCATTAGGTGTGTGTTTAGAGGTGGGCTCGGGACACTTCCCTAAGCCCATGGTCATCCTGCCATTCATGAGGTACGGAGACCTACACAGCTTCCTGCTCCGCTCCCGTCTCGGAGACAGTCCACTGGTAAGACCCCCCCCAGGCAGAGGTCGAGTCATGTCCAGATGTCCAGTGTTTCTTTGTGATTACTCAGGAGATACATTCACCTGTCAACCATAATGTAATGACATGTAACAAACATTGATGTTACTGACAATGAGAGATGTAGTACCCCGCGACAGCTCCAGTATCTCACAATTTTATTAAATAAATAAACTGACAAAGTTTCAGCCACAGAGCTCCTTAATCAGGTCTCAGCAATGTTACTGACAGTTCCATTAAAAGATGACGGATAACTAGGCATACATACCTACTCATTGTCCCTGTCTTAGTACAATCCTGAATTGATTTGACCTAAAATCACTCAAATATTACAAATGTAAACAAACCTTTCATAGTCTAAAAAGTCATATAGAATTTGTGCTTAGCTGTATCATGCTGCTAGTTTTTAATATTAATAATACATCCACAGAGCTTTTAGAAAGGTGCGAAATAAAAGTATTGCTTTTCCCCCCCAAATATTATTGATGAATTTATCAAAGATTTTGGCGGGTCCAAAAAGAATCTTTGTGTTTACATGTAGCGTACATGTATCCCCTCGTGGAATGCACCCGATTGGATAAATGACATGCTGGTGCTCTAGTGGGACATCTAGTGGCTAAATGTTATATATAGCACATTTTAACAGTGAATACCTTTTCTTATTTAAACTGCTATTTAGTGATGCCACACTGTGATCACAGATTGTGTCTTTAACCCTAGCCATATTTTCCGAAAATTCGCCTAAATGTACATACACAAGTAAATGGAAGATTGCTCCACTTCTACAAGGTCCATTTGCATGGTCTTGGTATCTAGGGACATCTATGGACCTCAGGGAATGTATTCCCAGTGTCAGACATATTGTGTCTGTTACTATGCTTGAGTAAATTGTAATGAACCAAAGGAGAATATAAATTATTATTATTTTGACTGTGAATAACACCATGCTAACATTGACCAGACGTGAAAAACTCATTCAGCACCTTCTGGAGATGAGGTGTGCTAAAGATCTAAGCAAATGAATAACGGGCAGATGATATACAGGGGGTTTTGTAGATACAGTACTGCATTTTGCCATCCTGACACATGCAATTAGAAATATGATTATAGAATATCAGGCCTATAAATTACCTTATTATGGCCAAGTCATACATCTATGGATCGGGCCAATGGCAGAGTTAAATCTGGATTTAGTACCACCAGGTGAATGAAATCTACTGTAAGTAGTTACTTTTGCATAATGTCCATAGCTCCACCACTTTTCACCAGATTGTGATGCGTTTCTTTTCTAGACGTTCATAGAAAGGTAAAGAAACAATAGATGTTGTATTTCATGGCAATAGCGTTCAGGTTTGTCACGGGTCGTGAGATATCATCTCATCATTTTTTTTCCACATAAGCCGGCTGCAGCTTTGACAGTGGCTGGTGTAAGCTGGGTAGTGTAGTTTTATGAAATTTCTCCTCTTTCTTAGGACTACAACGATTTCATGACGCCATAATTTCCTCGCGTCTAAATAATCCGGTTTCCGATGCAATGCACAGAGATTTTTATAAACTCATATTTCGCTAATAACACTTTCATTGGTAAACAAACGTAGTGCTGAAAATATACACATTTTGACTGCTGTTTTGATAGGGTTAGGGTCTTTACTCTTGGCTACATTTGAAAAAGATTAATTAATACTGTATTGATCTATTTATGACGTGAAATAAATCTCGGCCCGGTATCGGTTAATGTTAAGGGGTTAACATTCTTAATTGACATTGATAGTTGTCAGTTAACACATTCCCCGCCAACAACGAGTTTACTCGTTATTGGGCGCCAATCGTTGAACACCAACAACGAGTATACTCGTTATTTGATCGTTTTTTCCTTTTATTCGATATTTGTATTCATTATTCATCCAGGGACCTTCGTGTTACCATAGGGAATGAGTCTGAGGTCGCCAAAGTGCAATACCGGCTGCATCCAGCTAGACGGCGGTATCGGGCACCCTTTGTAACCTTGTATCTTGGCCTGTGGAATGGCCAAATGTCTCCGGTTTAATTTGTCCTTGTCGGGCGAGGCGAACGGTTCTCCCAGTTCCATTGAACCGCATCAAATATCTCCGATCCATATGTTGTGGTGGCTTATGCCGTGGACCAAATGGACATTGGATGTACCAGATGGCGATCAAACAATTGGAATATAATTTTTGGAATACTACCGATCACAGGTAAGAACGATCTGACGTCAATTTGAGCTTGATCCTGCAATGCTTTTATACCGATCGGGCTGATAAGTGTTTTAGTGTTCATTACGAATGCTGTTACTGACAATCAAATAATCAGAAACGCCCCCCCCCCCCCCCCCCTTTCATGCATTCATGATGGAACATAATACCTATGATATAGATTTGATTTCGGAATAATAGCGTGTACAGGCAAGAAACGGCAACATCTATAGTGGAATTGACGTATGCGGCTATAACTCAGCATTTCGGGAATTACCCTAGACCGCTCTAAAACCATACTTATATTCACCACGGTATAACACGGGAACGTATGGATGAAAAAATGTATTCTTTTTCACATATTGAATGATAGATTGGGCCATAGTATTGTATCCATAGCTATAATATAGAATATAGTTATAGCTCTACAAACAAGGTGATGCACTCCTATCTTTTAAAGCGTGGCAACGCTAGAGCGGGGCCCGACTAATTCCTGGCGGTCAATGTGTTAACAGTTGACACAGTGTGTGTGTGTGTGTATTTTTTGTATTTTCCAGTTCTTGCCCACTCAGACACTCCTGAAGTTCATGGTTGACATCGCCTTGGGCATGGAGTATCTCAGTGGTCGAAACTTTCTGCATCGTGACCTGGCTGCTCGCAACTGCATGTAGGTTCCCCTCCATCGTGTGAACAGCATGTTTGGATCTACTGTATGTTGTGTTTGTAGTGTTGCAGCTACACTGATTTTCGAATGCAAAAGCCGACTAATTCGCCTTATGCACTTCGCTGCCATAATGGTAAAGCTGTATTCAATGTGAGGTATGGATGCAGAAATGCTTATTCACTTCGATGTTAAAGTGTTGCTGCCATAGTTATCATGTTTTGAAATACATGGAAGTGAATTAGTCATCAGCTCATTGATGAGGCTGCGGTTACATTAGGGCCAAAACTATTTGTTTCAGTTTCGTTTTTCAGAACGCTACGTAGTGGCAGGCAAGTTAGACGTCGTTTTGTCTCCTGAGCACAGAGTGATGTATATACATGTAGTACAATGCCAAAGCAGTAGGTGGCGATGTAGTTCAAACATGAAGGCCATTTTCAACCAATCAGAAAGGTTGAACGCGCCACTACACTTCCTGCTAAAAAACAACAGTCCACCATCTTTAAATACCTCGCGTGAGCCATTTAGCAACGTAGCATTTATTTTTCAGCAAGAAACAAAGTGCAATAAAGAAAAACGGATACATTCACTGTGTGTTATGCCTCATTTGTTGATGAAACAAAACCAACATCAACACAATTTACCACCAAGAGCGGATAGTTTAGTCTCACAAAAAGATCTCAGATGTTGTTAGCTACATGCTAATGTGAATGGGATTCTCCATGTATATATTTAGCATCGAGGCTAGTAGAAATGGATTAAAACTTTATTTAACAGATTGCTGGTTGCCAAAGGAGTATTGCCTGATGGAATAAGGATAACGGAAGCCATTTTTCTGGATTTTGAACGAGACAATTCCTTGCTTTTCTTACAGGCTGCGTGATGACATGACAGTATGTGTGGCAGACTTTGGTTTGTCTAAGAAGATCTACAGTGGCGATTATTACAGGCAAGGCAGAATATCCAAAATGCCTGTGAAATGGATTGCAGTAGAGAGTCTGGCAGACAGAGTCTTCACTGTAAAGAGCGATGTGGTAAGAACCAAGTTGTCACTGTGTTGTTGTTTGTCAGAAGAACAGTGGTGTGTGAATCCAGTAACACTGGTTCCTTTCTAGTAATAAACTCACTGCCATCTGTGTTGGTTTCATTCTATGTATCCATTAAAAAAAAAAAAAAAAAAAAAAAAAAAAAGCTTCATGAAATTCATACAATATAAGTACATCCATACAAATATGAAAGTCTATTTATTAATAGTTTTACTTTTTCTGCAATAATTTAGTAAGAACTTGTCACATTGGAATGAATGAGAAATGCCATATATTATGTCCAGGAAAGGAACTGAGGAACTGTATTGAATATGCAAATATTATATGTTTTTATGTTCTGTGTCATGCAGTGGGCATTTGGTGTGACCATGTGGGAGATTGCTACACGAGGCATGACGCCGTACCCGGGCATCCAAAACCACGAGATCTACAACTATCTTCTAGACGGCCACAGGCTGAAGCAGCCGACAGATTGCTTGGATGATCTGTGAGTGTTTGTGTTCTATGGAGAGCAGAGCTCCCACATATTCTAGAAAACCTGGAAATCAATGGTATTCCATACAGTGCAAAAAAACTGTGGAACTGTATATAAATCTTTTATAATCAATCCAAAATGTTTGTTATGATGAACAAATAGCATTTCATATCTCTCACTCCCAGTCATACAGCGGAGCAAACTGGCCAGCATATCATCTTGACTTGATATTTCAAAAGCTGACCTATTTAACAGATTCTGACCTCTTAATAATTGTTTCATACATGACTTTGCTGCAGTCTCCAAGACGCATGCCTCCACACACTGTCACTTTTTGGAACATTGCAAACTCACTCAAATCCTGACGGGACAAATGCCTGGCCCTTGGTTGGGAATTCAATTGAAGAGAATGAAGATAACACCGATATCAATTGTATCCACTCGCTCGCTGTATGAATTCTGCAAACAAATGACCTGCTTGTATTCGCACATGGGCTCAGTTGGTCAATACGCTGATTTAGATTTAGATGTGTTCACTCATTACACTATTGGATAGACATTTGAATCAGTGACATCCTCCTTTGCATGGTGTATTATCTAAATCATTTGTCTCACCTGGTTCATATCTGTGACTACAATGAATCTCATTCACTTACAGACATTTCAATGCATACATTTTTTTTATAATATAATAATAATAACTATCTATGTAGTACCCTTCACACATGGACCGCAGCCCATGTGTGCCCCATAGCAAACAGCACAAAATTAACACAGGCATAATACAGAATACTTTTATATGAAATGCTTTTTTCTGTTTTGCTCCTGAGAGTGTGCTAGATGAAAATAGATAAGTATAAAATAGAAAGTAAAAAATACGTAAACAAGTGTATATATACAATATATAATAGAGTAGAAAAAAATGAATAACTGAGTTACAATACAATATACAGTACAATGCAGAAATGGGATGAGGTATAACTTAGGGTAAGGTGCAATGAGGTATGAGTTGTAGTGCAAATCTCTTTACCAATAAATATAAAGTGTGTTAAAGTGTCTAAAGTGGGTAAAGTGGGTGCTACAGTGAGTTGTTTATTTAAAGTTAGTGTGTACGTGTGGATGTGTGTGCTGTGAGAGTTTTTGATGGTTTGTTACATAGTGTTATTGTCGTTGAGCATCCTGATGGCCTGGGGATAGAAGCTCCTTATGAGTCTCTCTGTGCTTGCCATGAGACTCCGGTATCGCTTGCCTGCCCGCAGCAGTTCAAAGAGGCAGTTGTTTGGGTGGCTAGAGTCTTTGATTATTATCTTAGCCTTACCCCTGCAACACTTGTTGTAAATGTCTTGGAGAGTGGGAAGCCCACCTCCAATTGTGCGTTCGGCTGAACGGGCCACTCTCTGTAGTCTGCTACGGTCTTGTGCGGTGCTGTTCCCAAACCAGGAGGTGATATTGCCAGTCAGGATGCTCTCTATATGTGCATTGTCGTTCTTAACACTTTGAATGCCCAGCAGGGGGCGCACATTTAGTGCTTGAATGCCCACCATCCGCTTCAATGTTAACGTTAATATCGCCTAATCTATGTTTTAAATTATGGCTATGTGTCTAATCTGCCCGTCGCATTATCAATGACCCATTTCCAGTCAACATTGTCGAAGCGGATTGTTTTTTTATCGGTTCATTTCCGTTTTATAGCATTTTGAAAAGCCCTCGTTTTCACGAAAAAAAGAAGAGATTCCATGATAATCGCCCTGTACTGTAATATTCTAGAACGTTGTCATTTTTCGGCCTATTTATGAATCGTTTTCAAATAAACGCTAGATTATCGATAGTATATGTGTACGTGTGCACGCTGGTGCCGCGCGCTGAAAATCGATTCTCTCAGTTCCTGATCGCTCTTACAGTCAAACAGCCATATCACATTATAGGGGAAAAGCTTATACTGTATACTGTAAAACACATAATCCCCGCTGCTCTGAGGGTCCAGAATGAAGCTGATTGGCTCCGGTCACATGCGTGAGAAGTAAAATGTGGAGTCCGGGTTTTTTTTCTCATGCATTTTCATTGAGTCCAATCCAAAAGGGTGAATTACCATCTGGGAGATGATAGGGGGCGCTTTTTTCACATCTGAGCGCCTGGGGTGGCTGATTTACCAACGGTAGACTAGGTTGATGAAATATGAATTCATATCACTAATACATTTTAAAAAAAACGAGAAAAAATGAATATTCTCGTTATGGGCATTCAACCCGTGGGGGGTAAACCCGAGAATATTCGTTATGGGCATTCAAAGTGTTAAGGATCTTCTGACTCACTTTGAACTTCCTTAGGCCCCTAAGGAAGTAGAGGCATTGCCGTGCCTTCTTGACTATACTGTCAATGTGTGTGGTCCATGTCAAGTCCTCGGATATGTGGACTCCGAGGTACTTAAAACTGTTCACTCTCTCAACCGGTGCCCCGTCGATGCTGAGGGGGCTGTAGTCCCTGACCCCCGACCTCCTAAAGTCAAGATAGTAGTTTTTCGAATCAATTTTAAATGCTTCACATAGTATGTCCCTAAATTTTTTTAAGTTTTGTAAAGTTTTGTAAAGTTTTTCCAGAGACAGGCAGTCCCTCTCAGTCAATCCAAAAAGTTGTTTCTTTTTTGAGATATATAGAGGCAGAGAATGCTAGCATTTGTTAGACTTGTGCTATTGATTGATTGATTGAAAACTTTATTAACAGATTGCAGAATGGGTACAGTACAGTACAGCTCAATACATACAATTGTTAAGGGGATGCAGACCAGAGAACGACTTTCGTCTTGTTTACATCAGGGCCCCTGCTATGCCTGTTAGTTGCTTATGGAAGTCAATGGTGGGTCTGCTTTGCAACAGAAATGACAAAGGTGACCAAGTGCAGGCTGCAGAGGTGTGTTTTCACCGCTGACGGTTTATTTCCTTTTTGTTTCATCGCGTCAAGGTACGAGATCATGTACAGCTGCTGGCGGACGGACCACCTGGACCGGCCCTCCTTCCCTCGACTGCGGGAAACGCTGGAGAAGCTCACAGAGAAGCTTCCGGAGTCCACCAGCAAGGAGGACATCATCTACATAAACACCAGCTTTCCCGAAGACGACTTCTATGGCGAGGCGGCACACGCTGTCACTCCCCCCTTCAGCTCCTCCCCTTCCTGCAGCCACCAAGCGGAAAGGTCTCTAGTCACCGCGGACATCCACGGGAGCTTAGAGAATAACGACGACGACCGCTACGTGGTGGTGATCTCCCCCCAGGATCCTTCCCTGAGATCCACGGCAGCCGCGGATGCTCCTCTTCTGTCACGCGGCGGTTTAGGTCAAGCAAACGGTGGCAGTGTCACAGGGATGGACTTACGTGATACAACACACCTGCTCTAAAGCACAACTGATCTCTCCACTTTTTTCAGTTGTACCAGACATTATGCCTCATTGCACGTGGAGCACCTTGCATTTTTCTGTTGTGATATTCAAATGGTGCTTTTTTTTGTTTGTTTGTTTTCTTCCTTCCTTCCTGGAATTGGAACCGGTGATCCAGAGTAGGGATGTCCGATATTATCGGCTTACCGATATTGGCATACAAATTTGATATTGGAAAATATCGGTATCGGTTTAAAAAATAAATAAAAAATTATTATTATTATTATTATTTTTTACATTTATTTAACCTTTATTTACCCAGGCAAGCAAGTAAGAACAAATTATTATTTTATTTATTGTCAAAGTATGCATAATGTTGTGTTAATTACACGACAAGAGATATGTAATGTTAATTACCTGAAATTATTCCGTTTTTTGGGGGGGGAAACCCCGCATATATCGGTATCTGTTGATATCGGTATCGGAAATTAAGAGTTGGACAATATCGGTATCGGTAAAAAAGCCAATATCGAGCATCCCTAATCCAGAGGCAATTCATGCTCCAAATGGTCAGTGTTCATCAGTTCGTCACGTGGAAGCTCTCATCAACGTCAGGGATGATGCACAGTATATGTGTAGCAGTTGAGATGTTCCCACACGTGTTACAATAAGCTTTCTATACAATGAACTGTGAAAATACAAACTTTCTACTGTGATGAATTAGTGTTGAAATGTAAATCTTGAAATGTACAGATGTGAAATGATGTGTACAGTCAAAATGTGTAAATATTTGTATGCATGTTTCAGTTTCTTTCAAAAGAAAAGGTAATTAAACTGAGTTAGGCCTATACCCTGCTATGGTTGTCTTTGGTCACATTATTTAGGCTACACTCTACCATTTGACTGTGCAAAACTGAATATCAGTTATATTTCAACGTGTCTCTGGTTCAGTACATTTCTCTATAATAGCCAGGTAGGTTGTTTGAGCAAAGACTGTATTTATTTTCTTTTTTTTTTAAAGAATAAACATAAACACTTTATGCAAGGTACAGTAAATGTACAGACATTTGTCTTGTTGTCATTGGTGCAGACAGGAAAACCTGGAAATTGAAAGAAGTTCTTGTACCAGTGTCCTACACAAGGACAATAAAACCTCAATACAGTGCAAGGTAGACTGCAGACTATACATAGGCCATCACTCCACATATCCATTCAACACATTGTTTTAGCAGCATGAAACATACCCTGCAGCAGTGTCGTAGTCGACAGGGGCGGGGCTAGGGGGTGGCTACTTGGGCTCAAGCCCCGAATGTTTTCTGAAAAGCCCTGAATCTATTTAAAAAAAAAAAAAAAAAAAAAATTGTTTTGACAATTCATCATTGTTACATGAAAATATGTTTGCACCAGATTTAGCAGAAGCTAATTTCCATCTGTGGTCTATCCAGCTGCTAACTGTATTTGAGTGAGTTAAGTCTTGGTGTCATGGTAGACTCAGACCTAAGCTTTAAATCACAATCAACAAGTTGACAAAAACTTAATTCTTCCACCTTAGAAACATAGCTAAAGTACGGCCATTTATAAATCAAAAGGACGCTGAAAACCAGATCCATGCCTTTATTTCAAGCCAACTCGACTACTGTAATGCACTCCTTACCGGCCTCCTGAAAAAATACGATTATAACTATTTTATTGCAATGCACTATTGCATTATTTTATTCTATTTTACTAACTATTTTATTGCACTGCACTATTTTACTTTGTATCAGTGAATCATAGACGCCTGGCCATAAGAGCATTCGGAGCATCTCTGCTCTCCCACTATTGAACTTGGGGGAGCAAAGGTATGATCTTGCTCCACCACTTTTTGATTATATGAAAAATATGATATATCCCCCCCCAATATATAAATCTAACCATAACTACGTTATGGTTAACTGAGTTTTATAGTGAAAAGAGCAGCTTTATTGGTCAAGATTGAAGGCTCTATATTGCAGGAAATTGCACGTACAGGTTAATTAAATTCAAAAAAATATCTGCCAAACCACCCCTTGCCTGCAAAAAAAAATTCAAAAAAAATTCAAAAAAAAATTTAATTAAAAAAAAAGTAAAAAAAAGAAGAAAAAAAAGGCAGGCACCGATCTGGGCTAAGCCCCGGCCGGATCTACTATAATCCTAAATCCGCCCCTGGTAGTCGAGTCACTAAATCTCGAGTCTGAGTCGAGTCTCGAGTCCCCAGTGTTCGAGTCCAAGTACGAGTCACCAAAGAAGAGTCCGAGCCGAGTCCCCATTACCCTGGTCCGAGTCCAAGTCATCAAGGTTGAGTCCACTTCACTCTGGCAGCTGACATACAAATAACAAAAAAAGGCTACATTAAACATAAATTACACAGCGGTCACCATTTCAAAGGGGGTTTATTTACTTTGTGACACAATAGCCAGACAAATGCACTAGCCATCAATACCTTATGCCAAATGATTAGGGCCTATTACAATATATATCACTGATTCTTGAGAGTTGGGACAAAACATGTCCTACATAGAAAAGTCTAATTTATATAAAAAAGAAAGAAATTCATAATGAGTGATATACTCACAAAGTTACATCTAAAGGTATTGTGTATACTGATGTTATGTTTTAGCACATATATTTGTTTTTTGGGGGATATTTGTTTAAATGTATAATCTGTGGTTAGAAGCTCCCATGTTAATTATCTTGTCCTCAGCAAGGGGTCACATTATTGACCAGCCCAAACAAGCTTGAAAGACCTCTCCACTTGTGAAAACATACATATCAAATCAAAGATAATGGTTATACATGTATAAAACAATGCATGCCATGAAACTCAAATAATATTGTCCATAGAAATCTACCTATCAAAGTTGTGTCCTCAGTTTATGTCAACTCTGTCAGACCTTTTCATAAACCTAATTAAATCAGGCAATAGCATGGCCAGCTCTATCCCTGAGGACCCCTTTTCCTTCCCCTGAATGTGGTGAATGCAACACTACCACACATGGTCTGGTAAGTTTTACACTTTTTGATATTTTAGACAAACAATGTCAATATTCCGATGGTCACAGCTGGAACATGTCAACACCGTCTCTCCGTTATTATACTTTTAAAAAACAATAGTTTTTTTTCAGCTAATCATTGACACATGATGATTATAACAATTATTAGCCTGTAATAATCCCCCCCAGAAAAATCCACTTTGCATTTGGTATATTGAAAATATTTAAATGTTTGTGTGTGTTTTTTTAACAATAATTTGTGATGCCAACAAAATGATGTAGGTTAGAGTTATCATATCCGAAAAATTATCCTATATTTGAATTCCCCACAATAAACACATATTTTAGACACCCCTCATGTTAAGATTTCTTTAAAATTCATGTTTGCACAAAAGTATGGCCCGCCCTAATATGCTGACCACTGGTGGCTAGCCAAGACCATCGATGTGGATACTGATCAACAAGATGTGAAAGTGGAATTTCTGCATCCCCATGGTCCAACAGAAAAGGTTCTGTTTCTGCCCAGTTCAAGACATCATAGTGAAACTAATCGGAAATGCAGAAGGAAACGAAGCGGAGAAGTGGGTGAGAAAGTGAAGATCAGGAAGTGGTGTAGAAGAGGTAGATGAAAACAGGGATGAGAAGAAGGGGTCCTGGTCTCCATTACTGTTTTTGTTGTTGGAAACAGTGCATGTTGTAATAGTTGGAAACGGTGTATGTAAAGTTTGTTGTTATTACAATTAGGTTAACAAAATGTTCAGTATAAGACAAGGAGTTATTAGTTCTTATCATTGTCACTTCCATCTGTTTAAAAAATGCATGTGTTCATTTATCAGAGATGCATATACAATTTTGTCAACTCCGTCAGTTTCTCGTCAACACCGTCAGATCTTTGTCAACACCGTCAGATGTTTGTTTTTGTTAATTTTGGGGGAAATACAAATTCCTTCCTCAGTTTATGTTGTTTAAGTAATAAAGGAGCATCAGATCTTCATCCTCTTGTCTTATTTACTTAATGATCTTTTTTTTATCATATCAAAATTAAAAACAAAGTTTGAAAATGCAGATATTTCTAAATCTGGGTTTTCAGAATAGTGTGAAATTACACCTGAGGTTTATATATTATAATTTTGATTGCATACCAGAGTAACTAAACACTATTACAACATACTTCAGAACTTTAGATTCTTGTTGGACTGGAATAATTAGAATTATATACTTTTTTGTGTGTCTGACGAAGTTAACACAAATCAAGTTTCAAAGGGAAACATGTGAATTTGTTGAAAATGTTTTTCTATGTAGAGCCCGCACCTTTACATGGTTAAATAGCTCAGACCTTTCTCTACATGAATATACAACTCTAATCAATATAGTGTGCATTCTCAAAATATAATATTAAAAAGTGTTTTGTCCCGACTCTCAAGAATCAGTGATATATATATATATTTCTTTTTTTAATAACTATTTATCAATTAACAAGTCGGAGTCCTCGTCTGCACCTTCCGAGTCCGAATGCAGTCAATGCTCGAGTCCGAGTCATCAGTGCTCAAGTCCCAAGTCAAGTCACGAGTCCTGAAATGCAGTGGACTTGAGTACTACAACACTGCCCTGCAGTGTGGTTGCAGGCAGCTGTAGAGAGTGTCCAGTATTGCCTTAGCTCCCCATGTTTTTACCAGTTTACCATGGGAAAGTTACACGGTACAGGTACAACTAATGTAAAGTCACAGGGGCCACACGTCAGTCTGTACGAGCCCTGGAATAAAGACTGGAGCCTACACCACAGTGCAGCACCCAACGTACATTTCAGGCTTTATTTCAGAGCTTGTACAGACTGAAGTGCAAACTTACATGTGGCTATTAAGTACAGTTCTATATCTCCAGCTTTAACAGCTTGTTGTTTTTCTTTGTTCCTATGGAACCGTGGCTTATTATTTTTGTTGAAGACAGCAATAGATTTTTGCTGGAATATATACATTTTCAGCTAAATTAAAGGCCCAATCCGTGGTTTTTGGACCATGTGAATTCAGGTTTAGAGCATTTTGTTTACATATATTTCTGTTGTCTATTGTATGTTACGATTATTATTAGGGGCTAAACTCATTTAAATTTTAATTATTATTATTATTCCATTTCCGTCACATTGTACCGCAACGTATGCATTGCTTTTTCTATGCAATTCGGCCTTAGGTTACGTGATAACTTTATGGTGATGCAAATTGAAATGGCCTTATCTCATGAACCACAGACGGTAGATGTGAAACTGAACCACAGACGGTAGAAACTTGCTACACTATTTCCTCATGATGAACAATTTAGCCTCAAGGACCCATACAAAAAATAAAATAATCATTTAGGACCTGCTCAGAGGTCATCAATCGGCA
>NC_140173.1:137829750-137917250 GCF_963971535.1 Notolepis coatsorum
TATGAGTGATCTCACTGTGTTTCATGCATCCCTATTGAAGGGGTTTCTCTTGCTTGGACGAACTCCATTTTATCAAAACTAATTAAAATGATAGAAAATAACTTTTTTTTCCTATTTTCTTGTTATATAATTTTTAATTACCTCTACTTTTACATTTCCAAAACGTCAAAAATCAACTTTGTAAACACAAATGTCTCCCATTTTTAAACGGTTAAACTTAAAATCTGTCTCTTGTTACATTTTCGTTTTAACAACTTTATTCACTAAATCACTGATTCTTGAGAGTCGGGACAAAACACTTTTTAATATTATATTTTGAGAATGCACACTATATTGATTAGAGTTGTATATTCATGTAGAGAAAGGTCTGAGCTATTTAACCATGTAAAGGTGCGGGCTCTACATAGAAAAACATTTTCAACAAATTCACATGTTTCCCTTTGAAACTTGATTTGTGTTAACTTCGTCAGACACACAAAAAAGTATATAATTCTAATTATTCCAGTCCAACAAGAATCTAAAGTTCTGAAGTATGTTGTAATAGTGTTTAGTTACTCTGGTATGCAATCAAAATTATAATATATAAACCTCAGGTGTAATTTCACACTATTCTGAAAACCCTGATTTAGAAATATCTGCATTTTCCAACTTTGTTTTTAATTTTGATATGATAAAAAAAAAGATCATTAAGTAAATAAGACAAGAGGATGAAGATCTGATGCTCCTTTATTACTTAAACAACATAAACTGAGGAAGGAATTTGTATTTCCCCCAAAATTAACAAAAACAAACATCTGACGGTGTTGACAAAGATCTGACGGTGTTGACGAGAAACTGACGGAGTTGACAAAATTGTATATGCATCTCTGATAAATGAACACATGCATTTTTTAAACAGATGAAAGTGACAATGATAAGAACTAATAACTCCTTGTCTTATACTGAACATTTTGTTAACCTAATTGTAATAACAACAAACTTTACATACACCGTTTCCAACTATTACAAAATGCACTGTTTCCAACAACAAAAACAGTAATGGAGACCAGGACCCCTTCTTCTCATCCCTGTTTTCATCTACCTCTTCTACACCACTTCCTGATCTTCACTTTCTCACCCACTTCTCCGCTTCGTTTCCTTCTGCATTTCCGATTAGTTTCACTATGATGTCTTGAACCTTTTCTGTTGGACCATGGGGATGCAGAAATTCCACTTTCACATCTTGTTGATCAGTATCCACATCGATGGTCTTGGCTAGCCACCAGTGGTCAGCATATTAGGGCGGGCCATACTTTTGTGAAAACATGAATTTTAAAGAAATCTTAACATGAGGGGTGTCTAAAATATGTGTTTATTGTGGGGAATTCAAATATAGGATAATTTTTCGGATATGATAACTCTAACCTACATCATTTTGGATTTCAAAATGGCAGATTTGACCATTTTTCACCCCTTCGCAGGGCCGGACTGGGGGAATTATTCAGGCCAGGAAATATAGTGCGAAATATAGCCCAAGTCAGGCCACTTTTTAAGCAGGGGGTCTGGGGGTCCCCCACCAGGAAGATTTTTGTTACAAAGACTTAATTCCCTGCATGCTGGTGCAGGACCTTTAAAATGTTTACCCTTTAAATGCCATTGTTTGTGATGGCATCACAAATTATTGTTAAAAAAACACACACAAACATTTAAATATTTTCAATATACCAAATGCAAAGTGGATTTTTCTGGGGGGGATTATTACAGGCTAATAATTGTTATAATCATCATGTGTCAATGATTAGCAACAACACTGATTTTGATGGATTTTTTGTTTTTGTAATTTCAGACTTAACAACTCTTATCAGAAAAGTGAGAGTATTTCATTTCTAATCTGACATTACAAGAACAATGAAAAATTAAAATAGTTATCAGGACTGAAGTTGAATAAAAGATTTATGGGGGGGAAAAAGTGACAGGGGATGATGATGATGCATGGTAACGTTAGCTATGTTAGCTAGCTAGCATGTTTATTTTTATCAATGACTAACCTGCTGGTCCTGTGGTGCAAGAAAACATTTGGTCAATGTTGCCACATTTAGCGGCATCTCCTGCAAGGGCCTTTATTTTTATTTCTCTCTCCCTCTCTGCTCCATGCTTCCTCTTTTTTTCCACTGTTGAAGTGTTGAAACATTTAATTTCCAGTAATTTCCATCTGACTGTTCTGTGAAATACAAGCAGTCAGCAGCAGTATGTATTTTTCTCTCCCTCCCTCTCTGCTCCACCTTCCTCTTTTTTCCACTGTTGAAACATTTCATTTCCAGTCATTTCCATCTTGACTGTTCTGTGCAATACAAGCAGTAAGCAGTATGTATTTTTCTCTTTCCCTCTGCTCGACCCTTCCTCTTTTTTCACTGTCCATTTTCAAGCGCAGGTTATGCTTGAAATGTTTTGTCTTTCGCTGTCTCTTCCTGTCATTTTGCAGAAGTGCCATTCCATTCGCCATCTCCACTGTCAATCAGTTGTATGGCCTGGTCCCGCCTCCACCAATCACATGCGGCTCCCTTTGTGTGTGTGTGACAGACAGACAGACAGAGCTCCCGATGGCCAGTCCGGGCCTTCGCCATACATGGATGCCAACATGAATCTGAAGGAAATCCTAACATGCAAAGGGTCTAAATTATGTGTTTCTTAATGGGGAATTTAAATGAGTAAAATTTTTGGGATAGGATAACTCTAACCTACATCATTCCCTTTCGAAGATTTTAAAAGATATGGGAAATAATTTTTAATGACAAAGCCATCAATAGCACTATCCATCGTCACACGTGCAGAGTTCAGGAAGAAATCCTGCACAGTCTGTGTTACACCCTGTATGAATGTTGGCCTTTTCTGAGGATGCTCCCTTTCTCTCATTAACTTATAGGTTAACCCAAAGTCTTTCATTTGTTGAAGAAGACGATACTTTTTAAGAATCGTGCCTGATGACACACTCAGTGCTGGTTTTTGGCGCCGTGGGCCAGGAGTTTGTTTGTTTGTTTGTCTTCAGCTCTCTTCTGAGGATGTGGTGGAATAGCAGGGCCTTTTGGATTTTCTGATTCCTTACTTTGCTTCCTGATAGCATATTCTTTGTTTCCGTGCCTGGAGAATCCAGTGGTGATGTATTTGTAGCCTTTTTTCAGCACATTATTGATTTTCTCAGGTTGTTTTGTTGCTTTGTTACATTTGTAATCTTCTCTTTTAAAGTTTGTATTTCTCTTGAATGCCTTTTTCGCGTTTTACTTTGTTTCTGTTCCTGTCTGAGAGACTCTGCGCTGTTTGGCATTGTTATCTAGAATATCCTGATCTGGGGGGGTGTCTGCCTCCAGCACCGCACCTTCACAGGACCTTTTCAATCTGCACCTTTTTTGGACCTCTCTCCAATATTTTCTCCGATACCTCTGTGCCCTGTCTCCCATCTTGTCTATTTCTTTTTTTTATCCACTTTTTCTTCCATTTTCTATATTTTCTCCCATCCCAATTTCGTATCATCCAATTCAACCCTCCCCTGTCACGGACGCTGTTTCTTGCCTCCCACAAGCCGGATGCAATGTGGACTAAGTCATACACAAGTCCCCTCCGGTACTTGAGGTAACAGCAGTCGCATCTTTTCACCTGCGCAGCTCGATCTCTCAGTGGCGAGGAGTAACGCGTGGGAGGCTCACGCTGCCCCCGACACTTCCTGATTCTACTGCGCAGGCGCACCAACCGACCTGTAGGAGTCGCTGTCCACAACGCCCGATCCCCACCCATCAGTTTCCCACCCCCTAATACGGCCAATGTGTATTAGTATGAACGACCAGCTAAACTGAAAGCAATGTGGAGCGCTGGGCTCGAACAGGCGAGCCCAGCGTCTCTGTCATTCGTGGCGAGCGCCTTGCCCACTACGCCACGTAGCCGCCCCCCATCTTGTCTATTTCTATTACTTTTTTTTGCCCATGCTCTAAAAGTCAGAAGTGTATTGTAATGCATGCTATTATATGCACACTTCTGTGCAGATACAACTCTGAAATAACATTTAAATCCTTTACCATGTTCAAAAATAGTATAATAATAGCATATTATGAGGTTATTAATGGATTTGTCAACTCCGTCAGCTTACACGTCAACTCCGTCAGACACAAAATCTGATGGAGTTGACGTCTGACAGAGTTGACAAAAGGGCACACATTTTCCCTCCAAGCCTGTATTGTGCACTGCAGCTAGCTAGTTTTTTGGCAGTTGCTAGCTGTCTTAATAATCTCACTGAAACACTTGAATTCAATCCACTATTGTTTTTTAAAAGTATAATAACGGAGAGACGGTGTTGACATGTTCCAGCTGTGACCATCGGAATATTGACATTGTTTGTCTAAAATATCAAAAAGTGTAAAACTTACCAGACCATGTGTGGATTGTGTGGTAGTGTTGCATTCACCACATTCAGGGGAAGGAAAAGGGGTCCTCAGGGATAGAGCTGGCCATGCTATTGCCTGATTTAATTAGGTTTATGAAAAGGTCTGACAGAGTTGACATAAACTGAGGACACAACTTTGATAGGTAGATTTCTATGGACAATATTATTTGAGTTTCATGGCATGCATTGTTTTATACATGTATAACCATTATCTTTGATTTGATATGTATGTTTTCACAAGTGGAGAGGTCTTTCAAGCTTGTTTGGGCTGGTCAATAATGTGACCCCTTGCTGAGGACAAGATAATTAACATGGGAGCTTCTAACCACAGATTATACATTTAAACAAATATCCCCCAAAAAACAAATATATGTGCTAAAACATAACATCAGTATACACAATACCTTTAGATGTAACTTTGTGAGTATATCACTCATTATGAATTTCTTTCTTTTTTATATAAATTAGACTTTTCTATGTAGGACATGTTTTGTCCCAACTCTCAAGAATCAGTGAAATACATTACATTTTTTATAATCTCAACGTAGGAAAACACACTGTACAATACAAAATACATTTAAGTCTTAATAAGGGAGTTATTGTAACACTTTTCAATAAGTATTCCATCTATCCTCATATCTGGCAACCACTAGAGGGCAGCCAAACTGTGTCTGTCAGTCTCTGTTTTGAATTAGTTTACAATGAGGGTTGTCTGTTTGTTGGAGGCTATTGACATGTCCATCTCTACCATCTTATACTGTGTGTCTTTTTTTTTGGGACAGAAGTTCGGACAAGGGTGGTGGTTTCAGGAGGTACAGCGGTTGTCTGGTAATCTGAAAGTTCCCTGTTCAATCCTGCAGCTCTGTGTCTGGGCCCTAACTGCTCCCCGGGGCTTGTGGCTGCCCACTGCTGTGGTTAGGATGGGTGAAACACAGAGCAATTATTTCCACCCACGGGGACAATAAAGCACTAATTATTATTATTGTTTAATGCTGAACCACATCCTGTTTCTCAGCTGGGTCACAGGACAATTTAGAAACAACAAAGCAGAGTCCAAGTCAAGTCCAACACCACGTCCAGTCCAATACACATGTAAACCATATGATATAATCACGCAGGATAATCAGTCAGCTATGTGTGTGTGTGTGTGTGTGTGTGTGTGCGTGTGTGTGTGTGTGTGCGTGTGTGCGTGCGTGCGTGCGTGCGTGCGTGCGTGCGTGCGTGCGTGCATCGTGTGCGTGTGCGTGTGTGTGTGAGAGAGAGAGAGTTCATAGTTAGGGCAGGGCGATATGGCCAAAAAATCATACATCTTTTTTAATGGTATTTGACAGTATTTAGTTTCCAACACAAATTGCAATATTTTCTTTATGTTTTGATCTTGTAAGATAATCGTCATGGTGCCATTTTATTCAAAAATGTCTTTCTTTGCACGGATTCATGACTTTATACATTCATATCTCCCAGCCCTAGATCATAGTTTGATAGCTTAATACCTTCACATCATGTTTTAATTTAGTCTGATGGCTGACGACAGAGGAACCAATCACGAGTACATCTACAGGTTAGCCCTCAATCGCCATTAACCCTTTCACCGCCGTACTACCAAACGGTTAACCCTTTCACTGCGGCGACACACAGAAGGTTAACCCTTTCACTGCCACACGACAGCCGGTTAACGACGGCGACCGTCGGTTTTGTGATAGTAAAGGGTTAACCAGTTCTTCAACTTTCCTCAATGAATGAATGAATGAATGGAACTGGTCTTTGAAGAAGTCTTTATTTGTAGCACATTGCTACATCATCATGCAGCGACACACAGATGTGAGATGGGCGACACATACAGGGACGTGCACAGGACTTTAGAGGGGCAGGTGCTCAAAGGCTGAAAAGGGCAATGGACCTGTGCGCGTGCAAAGCGAATGCGCGAAACGCGCAAGCCCGTTTTTTGGGGGCCCTTTTTGGGCGGGGGCCCCCTTTTTATGCTTTTTGGGGGGTTTTGCTGATCAAATATTGAATATTGAACTATAATAATCAGTGCAGGAGCTCACTTATCCTTGAAAGACACTTTTATCACTGACTTAACCCTCATGTTGTGTTAGGAATTGGCACCACTGACCGTTGTTAGTGGGTCAATGTTGACCCGGGGTCTAACTCAGTCCTGACCACTAAAAAGAAAGGAGTATCACTCAATATAGTTGATACTACATCCTAACTAACATTATATGCATTCATAACTATATAATCCCATTGTAATTTGATTTTATGGCCCCCGAGACACATCATGTCCCTTATTTTTAAGATAAAAATGAGGTTGTTCAATCATAATATACTAAATGTGAAACCCATAGATAATAATGTTTTCTGACTATAATAGAACAATATTAGAATATAACTTCTGAAAAAAAGTTTAGTATATTTATTATTATTTTATTTATTTATATTTAGTATTTTTATAGTATAGTTCTACCTTGCCGGGTCAAGAATGACCCTAACACCACAGTCGTACCTTTTTTTTCTTCTGCAGATACCTTCAGAATTTTCTAGATGGTGAAACATAGTTTTGCTGTGCTTATATATGTGTTGTGGAGGATATCATAAAGCCTTGTTCTAATAAAATCAACTACATGGTAGTTATTACATTTTATAACCTTGAAACGGGTCGCTGGAGACCCTAACACCACATAAGGGTTAAAAAAAAAACGCAAAAATGCAGGTGCTCGAGCACCCTTTGGGCTCTATGTGTGCACGTGCCTGGACACACACACACTCACACATGCATTTTTTGGGTCTCTGTTGAAATGTCCTCTCTTCACTTGACCCATCCCATCGTCCTTCCCCCCCAGGGGCATCCGGGAGCAGACACGGGTTACGGCGTGGGGCCGCACCCGGGGACCAATCCAATTGCTCCTGTCCGTCTTCGTCAGGGACGCAACAGCGTTAGCGATCTGTTCTGCATGTTTTTCCATTGTTTTTTTTAAGGGGGAAACCCTTGCAAGCACGGGGAGAACATGCGCCCTCCACACCGAAAGGCCCAGGAGATTTGGAGATTCAAGTTGGGCCTACTACAGTTGAAAATAGTTGAGGAAATAGTCTATGCAGTTCACTAGAGGTCTGCTCTCCTCTCTGTGATGTCACCCGGAGGAATTTCTTGGGGTGCTGCTGATGTGGCTGAGCCCTCGAGACAATTATCCAAGTGTCCAATTATCACATGTCCTCCTCACAACAGAACGATAGTATTAAGGTTGAAAATTGGCGAAAAGCTCCTTTAAGGT
Source organism: Notolepis coatsorum (assembly GCF_963971535.1). NCBI lineage: Eukaryota > Metazoa > Chordata > Actinopteri > Aulopiformes > Paralepididae > Notolepis > Notolepis coatsorum. The sequence goes on from NC_140173.1 coordinate 137,837,434, forward strand.
GGGGCCTGACGTCTCCATTGAGGTTTAGGTTTATACGAAATCTACCTTTTAGCCATGACCATCCTACAGGCCACCGTAAATGCCCAAAACCCCCACCACCTCCTAATAGACAATCTCCTCCCCACCGCATGTATATATTCCCTCCCCGCCGTATGTATATTTCTCTCCCACCCACCCACCCCCTCCTAATGTACAGTCCCCTCCCCATCATATGTATATACTCTGTCAGGATCTAGGGGTAACAGTACTGTATATTTGAATACCGTTTATGTCACAAATGTATCAGTACTAAATACCTATATGTCCCTATGCCATAAATGTCATGTATGTTGTGTATGTCATAAATGTCTATATGAATTGAAAATGGGGGACCCTGATGGAAACAAGACAAATGTATTTCTCAGGTCTGCATCCCCTTAACAATTGTATGTATTGAGCCGTACTGTATTGTACCCATTCTGCAATCTGTTAAATAAAGTTTTCATTCATTCATTCATTCATTCATTCATTCATTCATTCATTCATTCATTCATTCATTCATTCATTCATTCATTCATCATTCATTCATTCATTCATTCATTCATTCATTCATTCATTCATTCATTAATTCATTCATTCTCTGCTGGTGTTGCTCTTCTGCGCTATAGATCCGAGTCCGAAGATCCCGTCCCGCCTCGTGTCTCCTCCCACCACTAGAGGGCCACAGCAGCACGCACAGCACCTCCCTGTAACGCGCCTCAGGTTCTTCCGGAACTCCTTGGATGCAAAATAGTACACAAAGGGGTCGAAGCAACAGTTGAGGCTGCTAACGGCCACCGCTAGTTTATAGTACTGATACAGACCCTTATTTGAGAAGCTGTAGACAACATGAAGCGCTAACAGAACGATGGTTGGCAGGTAGCACACCACGATGCACACCGTTGCCAAGGTAACTACGGTCAGAGCCCGCCGCCCTGCCGCCACCGCCCTCTCATTACTGCCGATTATCGCCATCGACCTGCGCAGGGCCTTGGCAACGGCCACATAGCAACTGACCAGCAGGATGGAAGGCAACAGGTAGAACAGCACAGCCTTTGTAACAAAGTAGAGCGCCGTCAGGGGGATATTATTATTAAACATCATGCGCGGGATGATGTCGAAACACGTGGTGATGTTGAGCTCCCGAATGCGAAAGGTGAGGTCCACCTGGAGCAAAGGACTCTGGGTAATCAGGACCACAGCCCAGATGAGGATGCAAGCCACGGCAGCCCGGAGGGGCGTCCTCCAGTGTTTGGTGCACAGGGGGCGAACCACACCGCAGTATCTGTCCACGGCAACGGCAGTGATGGTGAGGATGGATACATAACTGTTACAGAACAGGATGTTGGTGGAGACAGAGCAGAGAGGAGAGGCCCAACGCCAGTCGTTCCCTCTCAGATGGTACAACGCCTGGAGAGACACAAAGAGAGAGAGAGAGAGAGACATTACCTCTCATTACCTCTAATTTATGCAAATTACATGTCGTCAGCTTGTGACTGCAACTTGTTCCTGTTTGCGGACGACTCAGCCCTGCTGGTCTCTGACAAGAACAAGTTACAGGTTGAAAAAACCCTCAGCTCGGAACTAGGCAAAATCTGCACATGGCTCGCCGATAACAAACTATCATTACACCTGGGTGTAACGGAGGTACCGCAGTATATCCACAGTCACGATGGTACAAGTAGTTCAGTGGCTGTGGATGGTAAGCGGTACTGCAAGTAAAACTCACTCCCCAGAGGCATCCAGACCCGGAAGCAAGAAGTGAATTCACTTCTTGCTTCACTTCTTGCTTAGTGGTCTGTGATGCCGCCCGTGACGCGGGCGTCCGGGGTTCAACTCCCACTCAGGGCGATCCCTTAACAGGGGTCGAATCGACTAAAACACAACGCAGACAAGATCACACCGGCTACATGGTCAAAACAGAGTCCATTCTCTTCGGTTCAAATAACAAACTCAGCAAGACCGACGGCTTCTCAGTTACAGTGGAGGAAAGATGAAATTACCTACCTGGGTTCCAGTGGCGGCTGGTGAATTTTTCTCCAGGGGGGTCGATACCAAAAATTAACATGTACCGAGGTATCACAATGTCACACTGCACACAAACACGCGCATGCGCACGCATCGCGAAACCACACACTGAGTAGCCTACTGTGTGCGTCAGAGCGTCGGTGAAACCACAAGCGTACGAATATTTAAGTAGGTACAGTTATAGTACAACTATCACCATTGCCATATGATCACAGTCCATGCAGCCAGGTTTCCAATAGCGCCTACACAAACACGCACACCCCGATCTCAAAACTCTCTCTCTCTCTCTCTCTCTCTCTCTCTCTCTCTCTCTCTCTCTCTCTCTCTCTCTCTCTCTCTCTCTCTCGCCCGTATTCAGATCCGTCAAATAATAATCACAGATGTATATCTTGTCATTTGAAACAAGTTACCATTATATTGTCCCGGGTGATTATGCCCCCCTGCGGCGAAATTAATTAGTATCCCCCTCTATCTCTCTCTTTCTCTCTCTCTCTCACACACACACACACAGCATGACGTGGAATCCAAACTATCGTTACAAGACCTAGTATACAGTATATACCAAAAATAACTTCAGTATGAGTACAGCATATTTTGCATATTGTTAAAAGAGCCAAGGCTGGCTTGCATAGATTAAACATATGACTTACCATCAGAAGAGTTGAAGGAGGCGAGACATTCAGCTGTCCACAAGCCTTAATCCACTTAAAAAAATAAAAGAAATAACTAGCTTCTGGAAAACGACCGAATATATTGCCTTCCTCTGTCTGTGGCTGGTTGCTGAATGCTGATCTCAGGTTGAACAGGTCCAAGTTCTTTCAATCTGAGTTTTTCTTGGAGTGTCCGTCTTTCAAATGGTGTTGCTTTGATGGATTTAACAGAATTATCCATGGTAGCTAACTATAAACCGAAACCAGGCAAGGCAAGTCTTATGCAACTGGTGACGAGTGAACACACAGAGTGCAGTGCGTCTGCAGTGCTTGCTTGTCCAGAGCGCCAGAAACCGCGACCCCCCAAGCCCCCCCCCAGATCATATTTATGACCATTGATAGGCTCAAATGTATTTACTAGATTCATTACATTGGCCGCTTGCGCGCAGTGACGCCTACTCAGTGCGTTTTGTCTAGCGCCCTGGATGCCCCGGATTCAAACTGACGTCAATCACAAACGAGGGGGAGGAGATTAGAATAGCATGCAAAAAACAATGATTTATACTATATTTATTGCTATATTAACGTTATTGTGCATTTTAATAGTAATTATTATTCATTTTAAACATGTTTATTACATGGCGTTTCCACATTCGCCGAAATGCTTGCTTGTGATTGGTCAATAGCGCTCCGTTACCCCTAGCAGCGGTCAATTATCACACAATAATGACCGCTGTGCGCAGCTGTTCGCAATCAAGCCCACAATAATGACCGCTGTGCGCAGCTGTTCGCAATCAAGCCCACTGACATCAGTGCTGCCGCCGGCGAAGCTGCCGGCGATGACAGGGAGCGGCGCGACGAGCGGAGCCAGAAGCCCAGAACCAGTGTTGCGAGTCGATGTAAAATGAATTAGGTATATTGTTAGTAAGTTAGCCATGTAATAAGCGGGATAATGTATAGCTATACTCGATCATTGTCGCAAAATAATTGACCTTCACTGACGTTTAAAACACCTCGGCGAGGCGCCTCTGTATTTTAAACTCTGTGTCGGTCAATTATTTTGCGACAATGACCTCGTAGCTATACATTATCCCTTACTTAGTTTATTTTTAGGGCTTCAAGCCTTCAAAATATCTAAAATAAAAAAACACAAGTTCTTCTTCTCCTACTCTCTCATTGCTCTCAACCAGGGGGGGGGGCGGCGCCCCAGCGCCCCTAGTGGTGAGCCGCCACTGCTGGGTTCCATCCTAGAGGCTAATCTTTCCTGTGACAAAATGGCATCCAATGTAATAAAAAAAGTCAACCAATGAACTCGATTCTTGTACCGGATCTCCTCTCTGGTAAACAAGAATACCCTGAAGACTCTGGCAGGAGCACTCATTCAAGGGTACTACGACTATGCTTGCACCTCATGGTACCAAAGCACCTCAAAGGCGCTAAAAACAAAATTACAAACATCTCAAAACAAACTGGTCAGACTACTGCTTGACCTTACTCCTAGAACCCACCTCACTCCTGCCCACTTTGACAACCTAGGATGGCTTAGAGTAGACGACAGAGTACAGCAACTTGCAATGGGCCTGGTCTACAAGATACACTACACAACCAAGGTACCCATGTACATGTCAAAATACTTCCCAAAGGTCAGTGAATACCACGATCACAACACCAGAGGGAGCTCCACAAATCATGTTAAACCCAGATTCGGCTCAAACAAGGGACTAAACACGTTTCGCAATTATGCCACATCAATGTGGAACGCCCTACCCAAAGCTGTAAAGGAATGTGAATCACTACCCACTTTCAAAACCACTCTCAAAGAACACCTACGGGAGACTGCAATTCGAAACTGGCCCCCATAAATGTCCTAACCCAACCCCCTCCAATGTACAGTAAATTACCTAGTATGGTTTTGTCAATATTCCAATGTACAGTTTTGCTTGTACAGATGTACAGTGTCCCCCCCCCCCATCCACCCAACCCCACCCAACCTCCTCCAATGTACAGTTTTTACGTCAAATGTATATAATCTCTTTTCTGGACTCTTTTTGTATCACAAACAGTACTGTATTTGCAAATCTGGTATGTCATAAATGTATAGATGTAGCAGTACTGTCTAACTGTATGTCATGTATGTCATATATGTCCTGATGAATTGAAAATGGGGGACCCTGATGTAAACAAGATGAAAGTCTTTCTCTGGTCTCCATCCCCTTAACAATTGTGTGTATTGAGATGTACTGTATTGTACCCATTCTGCAATCTGTTAATAAAGTTTTCAATCAATCAATCAATGTTCATGAGGCAGAATTATTACAATAGCCGATAATACATTTTCCCAATAATAAATCCCTATACGGGTGGACCACACGGGAAACTAAAGTGACGTCAGACTACATCTCCCTATAGCTGCAGAACTGTAGCAGGGAGATACAGTAGTAAGCTGTTACGAACGGGGGTGACGATGAAGGTGAGGAGAACACAGTTGCAGACAAGGAAGAGAGAACCGAGACAGAGACGAAGGGTGATACTTGATGAAGGGAGCTTTACTGAGTAATCCAAAATACAATACAAACGAAAGGCACTAGTACTAACTAAACAACGAAGGAAAACAAGAAAACGACAGGGGTAGACAGGCATGAACTCACTTGACAACAACAGGGAAGGCAGGCACGACACGGGGAAAACGAGGAGACAATGACGCCACAATGATCCCAACAAACCACAAGCAATAAATACAGACACTAATTAACACTGATTACTAATGGAAAACACCTGGGGGAAGAAGGCACTAGAACTAAAACAATAATCAACAATACCGGAACAAGGACTAAACTAATACAACACACAGAATCAAAATGCCAACACAGAGAAAACCTAAACAGACAACACTTCTAACATAGACACTAATTGCCACAACAAAATATTATTAATATGAGCACGTAGGGCAGGGGTCTCAAACTCAATTTACCTGGGGGCCGCTGGAGGTAGAGTCTGGGTGAGGCTGGGCCGCATCAAATATTCCACAAAAAAAGGGTTTCAAGTATTCAAAAAAAAAGTACAACTGATCCATCTTCTCAATATTTAGCAATAACATTTCAGAACATGAACAGTTCTTCAGAACATGAACGGTTCTTCAGGCTTCTCAGTGGCGTCAGTGGACTCATCCACAGCTATGGAAATGCACTGTGCATTTTTTGTATTCTATCACAAAGCTGTTTAATCAAATCACCAGCCAGTATTTCAGTTATTCTGGTTGCTGTGCGATCTGAGGGGGATTTGCTTTTGTTTGCCTTCAAACATGGTCTCCATCACTTCAGTCATACATTATTTTCAAATAGCTACCGTTTCTTGGCATTATAGTCACATAATTGGTTTGGTGCTGGGACCAGGGGAGTAGCTGGGGGGGGGGGGGGGGTAGGATGATTCCAAGGGCCCAGCACTGGGGGGGGGCCCAAAGAACACTATTATTATCTTTTTATTAATATGGTTTTATTATTATCCTAAAGTAAGTTAATGTAGATGACTCAAAAGTATAATTGCCTGTATTATAAAAAAAATTAGTAAAAACCATATTATGCGTTTTCATCAATAAATAAATGCCCCAAATTTTTTTATAGATTGGGGGCCCCACATTTTTTTATAGATTGGGGGCCCACAAATTGATTCTTTCATGGGGCCCAGAATCTCCAGCTACGCCCCTGGCTGGGACTCAGGATGAACGCATATTTTGCCGTCCATACACCTTTGAATTGCAGTCGACTTTTCTTTTACTGACCATCTTTGAAAATGCCATATTTTTCTGCTGGCTGCCTGCTGGCGAAAATAGGCTAATAGCTACATTTATCTCACAGAGATAAAACTGGGAGCGAGTTTAATGTAGATGCGCTGTCAACTCTGCTCCGACTTGAACTGAGATACGACATGCAGTCCGTGAAGACCCGCCCTACTCCCCTACTCTGCCTCTGATTCGCAGACTGTGGCTGAGGGGGAAAAACGCTGACGGGACGCGTATGTGATTGGACCAGACTCGTACACAGACAGACAGTGGCAGTGCAGCCGGACATGCAGAGCACTGCTCGCAGTCAGAGGAGCGAGGATGCATTTGCTTCCACTTTACTTGATATCACTCCGGAATCACGTTTCAACCAAGTCACTAACATAACGTTGCTGTCATGAGCCTGCGCTATGGTAGCCTACAAGTGATAAAATAAATAAAACGTCCAACTCTCGCGCCGCAAAATATCATCCCGCGGGCCGCAATTGGCCCGCGGGCCGCGAGTTTGAGACCCCTGACGTAGGGTCAATGTTGACTGCAGCTTCTGCAGATGGCCGCTAGATGGCGGCATGACCCTGGGACATTGATTCTCCCAGACCTGAGCTGGTCTGGGGGTGTAACAGTAAGCAGTAGTAAGTAAGTAAAGATCAGCAGTCTCACCTTCGAAAGTACAAGTAAGCTACTGAATTTACTTCCATTCATTTTGAGGACCATGTCTAAATATATTTTTGAACAATACCAACTTTTCCTAAAGAGCGATACAATGATGTTAATTTAGTCAGAAAAAGCTTATTGTGGAATGTTAATCTCAGGAGTGTAATTTTTGCAGCTTCAGGTGTATCATTTGATTAGTTATAATTGTTTTATATAATGTTTTATACCTCTCTGAGCAGAGCAAACTCTAGTATGGTGAGGGGGCGTGGCTCTCTGTTCTTTGAATGGAGATATCAAGTATCATAAATCATAATACATGAAGCTTTCAAACTAATTCACAAGCCCAGTATGACCGGTTACTATGGGAGATTAACATGGGCTAACTGTGCTAGCAGGTGATAAATAAATTGTCACAGTTTCTGTGGATATTTTTGTAACACAAAAACGAAGTAAATTGAAGCAAACGCAAACTAGTTTCATTACTTATCTGATATCCCTTACAGCTACTGACAGACTGACTGATGGGCCAATCAAGGTAATCTGAGTAGATTATGTTTTGGGGAAAGCAGATTGGTTTTCTGTAAGGTTTGATTGTATTGATCAAAGGGTTTTAGTCAGAATTATTACAATAACTGTTGTAACATTTTACGTAATTTTCATACCAAATCAACATAAAATCCATCAAGTTTGAACAAGACGATTTTCATTGTAGTCCCCTCCAAGCTCGTCCTGAGCTTGAACTGAGACCTGAGCTTGAACAGAGACCTGAGCTTGAACTACGACCTCTGCCAGTGGGTCTTGGACTTCCTGACAGGAAGACCCCGAGTGGTGAGAGCAGGTAACTGCACCTCCTCATCAATCACTCTCAACACAGGTGCCTCCCAGGGTTGTGTTCTGAGCACCCTCCTCTACTCGCTTTACATGCATGACTGTGTGGCAAAGCACCACAGCATAATTTTTTAAAGTTAATTACAGTACACCTGTAGTGTTGTTAAAAATGATATATTTAAATAAATATGTAAATGTAATATTCTAGAACGTTGTCATTTGTCGGCCTATTTATGAATCGTTTTCAAATAAACGCTAGATAATCGATAGTATATGTGTACGTGTGCACGCTAGTGCCGCACGCTGAAAATCGATTCTCTCAGTTCCTGATCGCTCTTAGAGTCAAACAGCCATATCACAAAAAAAAGAAAAAGCTTATATCTCAGTGAAAACGGGTCTGATTATCCTAATACTGGTCAAATAGATTCCTTACCTGAGATCAGATGGTATCCAAATGGATTATTCTAATTCCTGATCGCCATTAGAAAAAATCTATCCTTTTATTGATCCCACGAGTATACTGTAAAAACACATAATCCCCGCTGCTCTGAGGGTCCAGCATGAAGCTGATCGACCCCGGTTACATGAGTGAGAAGTCAAATGTGGAGTCCGGGTCTTTTTTTCACATTCATTTTCATTGAGTCCAATCCAAAAGGGTGAATTACCATCTGGGAGACGATAGGGGGCGCTTTTTTCACATCTGAGCGCCTGGGGTGGCTGATTTTCCAACGGTAGACTCGGTTGATGAAATATGAATTCAGATCGCTAATAAATTTTAAAAAACGAGAAAAAACGAATATTCTCGTTATGGGCATTCAACCCGCGGGGGGTAAACCCGAGAAAACTCGGGTTGGGCATCCAAAGGTTTAAAAAAAAGGAATTATAAACAAAAAGTCAAGTGATATCATTTTCAAATTTTCCTAATTGCAATTCAGACAGGTTCAGTCTGGATGTTGTCTCACCTGTAATGGCAGGAAGACACTGTATATCAGGTCTGAGAGACACAGATTAATTGCCAGGATACTGGTGGTGGTGTGATGTTTATAGTCTATACTCAGCAGCGCCCCCATGGATAGCAGGTTACAGGGGGTACTGCAGACAAACACCAGCAGGTAGATGGTCGGCACGACGACCACCATCACTGGGGAGATTAGCATCGCCAAATCGACATTGGTAAGGTTTGTAGCCACGGTTGTGGTAGCCATGGTGGTTGGCAGGGGGGCTAGGGAGAGAGAGAGAGAGAGAGAGAGAGAGAGAGAGAGAGAGAGAGAGAGAGAGAGAGAGAGAGAGAGAGAGGCAGTGAAACAGAGAAAGTAAGGGAGAAGAAAGGAGAACAAGCAAAACACTGAGATATAGACAAACTAGATCTGATGTTGAATTACAGTTGCATCACCATGCAATTTCTCGCTCACTCGCACTAGTGCCACCAAGTCAAATATGAACATGCACCCCCCAAAATTCTTGCATATGCAACCATTTTACTCGCAGTCTAAAGTCATGAATTAAGGTCCTGAATAAGCTACTGCACAGAAAATAAAAAAGCAATCAAATCTTGTGTTAGTGCCACCTACTGAGAAAGTTGGATGCACCGCTAATGGAAAGGTTGGTTCAGAGCTCTGCTCAAAATGCAGTAAATTATAATGTTAATCAACATAAAAGCACATCACATTTAAATACTAATAACTGTATTTAGTGTGTTAAGGAAAAGCCCCAGATTGTTTTCTGTTAGAGGTAGAAACACAAGATTTGCTGTGGGAACTGTCAAGAAATTTTATTTTATTTCAAATATTTATCATCCCTTAATTGGTAGACAAAAGTGTGTGTGAAAAGAATAATTTTAAATATCAGATTTCTTTTTTGAGATACATAATAAATGTTATTCATAAAAAAGTGTATATACAAATAAACTTTGTCTACCAATTAACCAGTCCAATCTTGTTTAAAATATGTAAATAAAGTACTATTTGGAAAGTGACCACAGGAAAGAAGGGAATATATTTACGAATTACCCTAACCCTAACTGTTCTGAAGGATCAGATTAAACCGAATATATATATTTATTTATATATATATATATTTAATTGTATTTGTATATCCCCTGATATCCCTTGTATATTCCTTGTACAATATGCATTGAATATCCCTTCTAGTCTACTGAACATCCCATAATAGTCTCCATTCTACCATTGGACGAGACCTTGGTGCCAGGTCGCCATACCCCTCAGACCAGGTTCAATCGTACCGCTCAACATGTATGGACAAGTCCTAGTTCCGCGTAGGAATATGTCTACCGCACCACTAATGGTACTATTTGTTCATAGTGCGTATATATACTGCGCTATTAAAGTAGAGCTTTTTTTTAGTCCAGTTCCTTACCCTCCAACAGAGTGACAGACGCAAAAGCCTCCCCGCGAACCACGTGTGGGCAGTAAGGCCAATTCGGCCCAGTATCGGCATTGAGACATCGTGTATATTAATATTTGAATAGTCATATTTGGCACTATATCGTCGAGTTGGACGTATTCTATTAAGCTAATAATAGTCTATTCATATGTAGTGCCTCGTGCGGTAAGAGTTCTATAGTAATCAGCACCCCCATCGTTTCGGGCATCAGCTGGACGCTTATCCAGGGTGGTTGACCCCACGTGAAGCTGCACCCGAGGAGCTCCAGGCCAAAGAGCGAGTGGACCTGTATATTGGATTATTCTACCGACGACGGCTAGCCTTCCCCGGCTTGGATTATGCTTTGAGTACTTTGATTATTCTATGGATAAAGGCCAACACTGCGGTGTGTTGGAAATACCCCCCCCCGGAGAGGACGACAGGTGAGAAGACGCTCTACACGACGAGGTCGCCTCACGTCTCTCCATCGTGGACCGGAGGACGCCGGCCACTGAGAGTCCAACTGCTTTCATCTGTGGATCGAGGATCGCTGGGCACCGGGTCGCACGACTGTGGGCTCTCCCAGGATACCCTCGGCCAGACGGGATACAGCCAGACTCTACCCCCCCCCCTCCAGCTGTCCTACAAGCAGTCGGAACCTTCCCCTAGTGTATCCAGCTATATAATCATTCAAGTATCATTGCTATTGTTCCCTAACTATTCCAGGTTGTATATTTGCTTCCTGCGCAATCAGAGATTGGACATTCGATATTGATCTACCTACGAATACTCATTTGCCATAAAAGTGCATACTATTTCAAATCATAAATGTAATTAAGTGATCGTTGTACATACCTTTTGCTATGTATTATTATTAAACGCAGACTTTCGACTTGGTACATTTGTGTTGGATCCGTTTCATCAGGTGGGAGTGTTTATCATAATTATTTATACCTAGTACTGGGTGGCCAGAGTCTAAAGTACAAGAGGTAGTGGTAGTAAGTATCATATCTAACAATACAGTCAGGGAATTGTACCCCTCAGTTACACTAACCTTAAACTAATCATAACTGTTGAACCTTAACCTTAACCTAAACCCTAACCCTAACTTCATGTCTTAACCATAACCATAACTTTTTTTTCCTTTTTCTTTTTTTTTTCCTTTTTTCTTTTCATGTCAACGTTCACACGCACAATATATGCTTACCTAGGATTTGACTTGATTCAACAACAAAGCTGTCGGAGCAATGGCAAGCCGAAAACTGTCGAAATTGTAGTTATTTGAAGTTTGGATTTTTTTTTTGACTGAGGTAGGTAAATTAAATTTCTTGAGACTAAAGTACTGAAAAAAGTTACCGTTGGGTACCGGTATCGATTCACAGGTACCGGTACCGGTATCGGTTCAAATGTGAAAGGTACCCATCCCTACCTGTGACCACAGGTCACATTGTTTGTTCGACTCCTGGTTACAGTGTTTGTTTTGGACTTTTGCCGATACAAATGTAAATATTATTTATACAACACGTAATTACTCATGGCTATAACGTAACATACATTATGTACCTTTTTTCCTGTGGTCGATTACGTTTTCTGATGAGACCTTGGACACATGATAAATATGTGAAATACAATTACATTTTGTCTCGTGTAGCCACATGTCTTGACAGTTTAATCTTGTGTTTATACCTCTAAAATATTATGTGGGGATTTTCCTTCACTTTTTCTTAACATACTAATTATGGTAATTAGTCAATAATGTATGAAACCAATAGAAAACCCATACAAAAAAGGATGTTGGACGTTGACTTTATGTCAACTCAGATCTCAATGTTTTTAGAGATAAATGCTACACCAGATGTATCACGTGTCATCATACTCTGACACATTTAAAACGTACATGGGAGGAGTCATTATCTCACATGTTTCACATAACAGGAAACAGGAAAGTGTTGCACTGTGTAAGATTCAATACCCAATATACCTTAGCACCTTGTCCTCAACTGTACAACAGACGTCTCCAGCTTCAAATGGAATTTGATCTTCTCTCTCCAAAAAAGGTGGAATCTCTGCTACTTAAAGGGTAAGGCCGGTGTCACAGAGCTGTATGAACCAGAACTAGCTCAGAGGAGATCGCAGTCACCCATAAAATGATATAAGAGAACTGTCACCTTGTAGAATAATATAGCAACCCTAATGGGTTATATGTGGGTACTGAGTGGGGGGTTTAATCGTCAATCATTCATGGCTCACTAAGCTATTTATTTTGTATTGGGTGCGGAACAGCACAGGTGACATCGAGCAGCCTGGACTTGTGTCCAGTGAGACATATTCAGTCCTGCCTAAGAGGTAGGACTGGAACCATTGCAGTGCATGATCCGACAGTCCAACAGTGTTGTGACATAAGTCTAAAGTCAGCCTGAATAATCTCAAGCCTGACGTTAATTTCCCACAAGCAACCCTTTACACATTCTTCATTCAAGTGGGCAGTATTCAGAATGCATATTATTGGTTTCTACTGAAGCCTGAGGGGACGAGTACAATAATTGGACCCACAAGACAAAATTATCACAGAAAACACTTTTTTTTGTGTAGAAAATAAATATCACCACTCCACACTGGAAAACACCTTTTCCACATCTAGCGATGAGAGTAACTGAGTGGAGAGTATAATATATCAAGGAGTCTGCATACATTATAAAATGAATGGCTATTCTGAATTAATTAACTGGCAAACGGTTGGCCACTATTCTTTTAAAGAATTTTAAAGTCAACATTTAACAAACTGATTGGTCTCCTTGAACCACAGAGGAAAGCACCTTTATCCTTCTTACGCAATAACGTGATAGGCGCCTGGTTGAGAGTGGGACTGGGGAGCAGTCAACCTGCTTTGAAAGATTTGTTAAAAACACTGCAAAATTGGGGGAACCAAATAATAAGATTTCTTAGCTAGAATTTACAAATTCAATGGTATATCCATCAGGGCCTGGTGACTTCCTAAATTGCATTGCTTTGTTGGCATCTTTTATTTGTGTCATAGGTGGCCCTAGATCAATAGGTTATAGTTATATACTGTTTTATTAATGTTTTATTAATGTCTTTTGAGCAGGGGCGTCGTTCTGGTATGGCAAGGTATGGCACTTGGCAAAAAATTTAAATAATTTTTTTTTAATTTATTATTACAATTTTTTATGTTGCTTTAGAATTCGAATGTCAACATTATGACCAAAGCTTCGAACTATTCGGTACAGCCCTAGCATGTTTTGATATTGTCAATTATCTCACTTTTACTAGGTGACTTTTACTGTGACTAAAGGCCCTCCCATAGTCGAGCAGACTGTACACAGAGCAGACTCCGCGGAGGTCCGTGCGGACTCTTTGAGCTTTTGATCTCAGCGGACGTCCACGCGTCAGAAAATAGGAGCTTCGCACTTTGCACTCTGCTGTGGGTCTGCTTTGACTCCCTTTGAGTCCGCGCGGACCTCCACGGAGTCTGCTCTGTGTACAGTCTGCTCGACTATGGGAGGGCCTTAACGTTAGGTTATGACTATAACCAAGTTCTGTTAATTAGGGGTGACGCTCGGCATCACTCATGCACTGTCCTCGCACGTGCACGCGCACTGAATAAAATTCCACAAATGTACCTTTAATACCAGTATTCGTCTGACCACACCCCTCGTTAGCTTACCTTCATAAGCAGGTGTGTGGTCACCTGCTCTCCTCCTTCCCAAGCTTTCACCACAAGGTGAGGTCAAGGGCTGCAGCGGCGTCGGATGCCGAGCGTCACCCCTAATTAACAGAACTTGGTTATAGTCATAACCTAACGTTCTGTATCATTAGGGGATCCGCTCGGCATCACTCATGCACATAGGGAGGCCGAGCGGAGCCACCGGCCGACAAATACACCCCGCTGAAAGCCCCCCACGACCATCAGAACAGGGAGGGCCGAGCCCCCCCGACCCCCCCTAATGGAGGGCACCCCCCCTATTAGAGGTTTCCCGGAAGGGCGATGGACCCGACCGTGCGAAGAGGCACTCAAGCAACTCAACGCACAGGGTGAGCAGCCGTGGCCTGACCCCACGACTACACACACGCACAACCCGCATGCCACCCGGGAACGAACGGAGGGAACAACCTCGTTACTGCCCCCAGAAACACGGGGTCAAGGGCAAACCCAACCCTGTGGCAAGGCCGTAGCAGCGGAGCGCGAAGGAAGGCCCAGACCCACCAAAGGGACTGGACCCCCTGGAACGGGGGCCCGGAGAAGTCCATGATGCCAGCATCAAGACCCCACCAGGTGGGCACTTAGTGACCCCGCCCCCCACATCGCCAGCGTATTCGGACAAAGGCCCCTCAGCCGAGCGGGCCCTGTCCCCCCAATAGTACACCGCCTGGCACACTGACCCTGCAGAACAGGCAGACAGTATGGCCGTAAGCACACAAAAAAGGTTAACCAACGGAAGCAGGCAGCGCACCGGGGAAAACCAGGCAACAGGCTGTTAACCCGAGCCTGGAGACTGCGGACGAGACAGGCGCCAGAAGGGACAGCTGAACACAGCCGCCCCGGCGGAAGGGGCGCATGCTGGCGTTGTTGCATGACCAAGCCTCCATTTAAAAACCCCCACCCAGAGGGGTTGAGGCAGAGAAGGCTGACACGATTGGCAGACGTCATGAACGTGCAGGGGCACCCTCAACCGGTTAACCCGGGAGTTGACACTGCTCCAACACACCAGAGAACCAACCACCTAGTCGTTACCCTATGCGGTGGTTGGTCCCATAACCCCTCAGGAAAAAAACTCCAAAACATACCTGCGGCACTGCCGCAGTACCCGTGTTCCAGTTTCCAACAGGGTTATCCCGGGCCTACGGGTCAACGAAAACATTACTTCGGACCGGGCCCGGTGATACGGGGAGCACAGGGTCCCCTGAGGAGGTCAAAGACCACTCCAACAGGCCCCTCTTCGCCATGCGTAAGAGAAGAGCGCAAGAATGGAAAACCAGCCCCAACACCCCATACTTGGTATTCCCAGGAGGTCACCCAACCAAGTACTAACCAAGACCAACCTGCGTGGCGGCCGAGATCCGACAAGATCAGGCGTGTACAGGCTGGCACGGCCGTAAGCCATTACGACAGTGTAGAATACAATGCACCCAACAAGGGCTCCATAGCGCTTAACCCTGTGACACCCGGACCGACCTAGCATTTTTCCCCCTGAAAAAAGCCCAAGTCCCTCAGGGTACCAGAACAGCAGATCTGCATCCCCGGCGGACAACGGGTTTAACTGATCCGGACCAGCGTGACCAGAACCAGTCCCGTGCCCTAACTACGCCGACATGCCAACTCCAGGAGAAGGGGCAGATATGCGTGTTGATCTTAAACATGAAAAGAAGGCGCCACCCAGATGTTCGGTGCGAACCGTGCCCGGTGGCCCACCCCCAGGGCGTGAGACCCTTCTACATATGTCCAGATCCATTCCGTTATCATCCCCTGATATGAACGAGAACCCGTCGACAACCACACAGGTCGTCGGAAGAGGAAAACCCCCATCCCAATTGCTTTATAAAAACGCTGTTTTAACCCCAAGCAACCAAGGCGCACCAGTCAGTTGCTTAATGTCCAGCAGAACATCCCGAGCTAGCACTATGTGTGCGTCGGGCATATCCACATCAATAATAGGCTATGTAGACCATCTTATTGAATCCCCAAGGCGCCCAGGGGAACGACAAGAGGGGCGGGATGCAACCAACTCCATGAATGAATGAATGAAAACTTTATTTAACAGATTGCAGAATGGGTACAATACAGTACGGCTCAATACATACAATTGTTAAGGGGATGCAGACCTGAGAAAGACGTTAGTCTTGTTTCCATCAGGGTCCCCCATTTCCAATTCATATAGATTCATCCAACTCTTTATAATAATAAAGAAGAAGCATCAACCGTATGAACCCAACTGCACAGCTGGGAGTAAAAAACTGCCTTCCCACATGAGTCGTAGTTATGAACAAGACATGCCAACTGTGAGTCACGTGACCAACTGACTCAAGTTTACACATAAATCGAGCGTAGCAGACCCGCAAGCCCTACGCTCTAACTCGACACCTTAACACCACAACCTTACGTAAAGGTCTTAACTCACGGAAGCCGTCGCCATAGCAACATTGCTATGACGGGGGGAAACCCTGTACACGGCTCCTGTTTGTAATAGGAGTCACGTCAGGACAAGCCCCCCCCCCCCCCTCCCTGCCAAGACGTTCGAACGACTCGGCCCTGACTGGCTCAGCAGAATGAGAAAAAATCTCCTAAACCAACCAAGTGGAAAGGAGGGGTTTATTCGACACCCCCTCACAAAAAAACCTTTTTCCCTACACACAATAACAACTGTAGCATTTTGAAACCTTTGGTAGAATGCCAATGTATAGCGTAAGCTAATACAATGCCCGCTACCCACAAATGTGAACATGATTTATAACAAAACAAGTCGTATGTGTGTGAATCCTACACCCGCTTTCTATGTCATACATAGCAACGCTGACAGAGAGTAACGGCCAGGCCGTGGAACGTGTGTGTACGAGTATTACTGCAACTAACACAACAGCGTTGTGGGACACATTTACTTTGTTCAAGCAATGGAAATACCACCAGTTTCTACCTGCATGTGGAGCGTCAGGCTAATAGAACCTCCTACGACTGAGTGTATGCTTGCAGACCTTGCCTAATCTCGTAACACAACATGACTCATCCCTCAATGTAATAGTGCAGATTCACATTTACGCAACCCCATCATATGATTTGTTGAAGAAACACACAGTTTGTTTGGCCAATAATACAGTTCCCATTATATCGGGGAACTCTTTATTTCCACGGCACAAAAACATAATCATGAGGGGCCGGGGAGGGTGTAGAGGAGAGGGGACACAGAGGGAAAAGTCACTTTTAGCAGCGTCTGCCACCTCGCGCCGCTCGAGTCTTGCCACCCCGAGGAGCCCCGGAGGGACGGTAGGTAACTGTCTGCTGGTCTCGACGTTCCCTACCGTCTCCTCCGGTCGTGGATGGGCCGGCGGTAGCAGAAGCGCCGTCTCTTCTCCTGGCCTTCTTGGAGGGGCCAGCAGCGGTGGCGGAGGCAGTGGTAGGCTAGGCGGAGGGAGCTCGACGTCGTGGAAGCCTTCTGACTCCACCGGCAAGGACGGGAGGCGGAAAATGGGGTTGGAGAACGGATCTCTCCTCTGCCATCTCTCTGCACGTTGAGGTCATCAGCTGCAGGGCCTTCCCGAACAGTCCAGCATCGGAGAGGCTGGCCGTCAGCAGAGGGGTTCTCTTCTTCTCCGGCACTCGAGCCTGCTCCAGCCAAAGGTGGCGCTGGGTCAGGGTGGCCAGGGTGCGCGTCTTCCCCGAGGCTATGGCCAGCACCTGGGTAAGGTGCAGGACAGCTCCTGCCGCCTGGGTGATCTGATCGCATTTTACCTCGGTCAGATCCATGCCGCCCGTCAATATCCCCGATACAAATCTAGCCAGGTGGGCGATGTTAGAAGCCGCAGCCAGCGATTGTGTACCAGCGATAAATGACTGGTCACCCCAATATGCCAATCGCCTAGCCGATCTTCCATGGAGAACCGGCTTGCATAATGGTTCCCACACCACATCCGGACAGAGGAGAGAGGCCATCGGCCTATCAAGCCGTGGCACGCCCTTTCTCATACCTTTGACCAACCCCGACACCCGCGTAACTGGTACGTAGGCGGGGGCAAGTCCCATGATGTTAGAAACCGCCTGACCCTGATGAACATAGGCCCCCATTGAGGGGAAAAATGGGTAGACAACATCCACCCCTCTCACCGGGCGACGCTGCCAGAGATGACCTATGAGATCGTTGGGGACAGGAGCAGGCAATGGCAGCGGCACGCCGTTTGCAGCGGCAGCTACCGCCATGAGCTCGAGAAACAAAGCCTGCAGTTCCCCCTGCTGACCTTCCTCCACCGAACCCGCATCCCTCACATGCAGCAGGCTTCGACCCATTGAGGAGCCACAGTCTGATGTGGCTGATAGCAGGGCATCCTGCTGATGAGGCCGAGGTGGTTCCTCGACATCTTCGAACAAGGCGTCCCAAGGAGCCATTTCTCCCCCCTCCGGTGTTTCCTGGATAGGAGGGATACTCGCCTCCACAGGACCTTCAAACAAGAATCCGTCCGACTCTTCCATGAAATCCTCAGTTTCCATCGGACATGTAGAGCCCGACGCATCCTCGCTGGTCTCCAGCAATTCCCCAAACCCAGGCCGTTCGCGCCTGCATGCCACCATCTTGCGACGTGAACGGGCAGACGCGAAAAGTTTGCGTCGCAAATCCTCCGGACCCAAAACAACCGACCGTTCAACAACAGACGATTCCCTGGAACCAGAGTCGAGATCATGCCATCGCCGGAGCGACGGCACCGATGTCTTGGCTCCTCGGAGAGGCAAACTACCCATCGGCTGCCTCCTGGGCTGGGTCGGCAACCACGAAAGTGGCAGCAGCCCCGCACCAAAACGCACGACGGAGGCGGGAATGGAGAACCGCTGGTGAAGAGTGGGTCTACTCTCCGAAGAAGACATTATGACTTAGCTTTTTCCTTTGAACAGTTATGAGAGAAGAAAAAACTAAGCACAATGTAAACTCGTCACAACTCTTTTCAACTAACAACACGTCAAGTGGGGTACTACCGAGGCACTTCCTTGTGGTGAAAGCGAGAAGGAGGAGAGCAGGTGACCACACACCTGCTTATGAAGGTAAGCTAACGAGGGGTGTGGTCAGACGAATACTGGTATTAAAGGTACATTTGTGGAATTTTATTCAGTGCGCGTGCACGTGCGAGGACAGTGCATGAGTGATGCCGAGCGGATCCCCTAATGATACAGAACTGAAATATGCCCAAAAAAAAGGAAAATGGACATAGGGACGTTTTTTAATCAAAGGGCAGCAGAGACAAGTGATACAGGGACACAGGTAAGGTCTTACAATGGCTTAGTGATTATAACAGTGCAGTTCAGCATTCAGTAACCCATACTTTTTGTGAATGTGTTTTTGATACTACATTCTGTTAAACACACACCTCAAAACCGTACCTAAGGAAAATTGGCTCAATTGCAAGAAAAGTAATAGACAGTTATGATATTACATTCTGCATAATTCGTATGCAAAATATTGTGGTTCCCTGCTTTAGTCTGTTGACACATTTCTATAAAAAAAAATTTGTGTAGTCCTGTGTCATACCTAAATGTCATATAACTGAATTGTATAGAAACAACTCACCAAAAGTGACTATTGCACAACTGATTTGACAAAAAAAAATCCACCAAAAACTCCCCCCCCCCCTCGCCACAACTTGCCTTTTACTGAAAGGACGCCACTGCTTTTGAGTCTGTGAGTATGTCGCCAGAGGGAAATTTAATTGTTATAATTAATCTATAGGCTGCCACAGAGCATGCTTGTTGTGCCGGCAGCCTACTCACTTTATCGCCCAATTCGAATGCTCTCTGTCTGGATTTAATGGGTTAATTTTAATAAAATAAAAAAGATATCTAACCCTAACTAACCTTACTGTCATGCACTTGTCCTAATAAACTAACCTACACTGTAGCACTCAACACTTGATGAACATTGTTACTCAGCTGATAGAGTTGTGCCCTTCCTGATGACTTGTCGTACAGAACTTGTAAGTCGCTTTGGATAAAAGCGTCAGCTAAATGACTAAATGTAAATGTAAATAAATACTAGCTACGAATGTTAAATGACTTACATTTCGCTAAATGATAAATCCTCGATTAAGAACCTTTACGTTATATTAGGCAAGTCCTCTTCAAATACAAAGCCCAAACTGGCTGGCTGTTGTATAGAGCCAGCTGCTTCCTCTTTGCGGAAGTGTAAAGATAAACAGAGAAAGTTTCAGCCGACTGAGGGCTGTGCCTATCAACACACATTGATTGATTGATTGAAAATGCTATTAACAGATTGCAGAATGGGTACAATACAGTACGGCTCAATACACACAATTGTTAAGGGGATGCATTGCAGACCAGAGAAAGACTTTCATTGGAGGTGGTTGGGTGGGGGGGGGGGGGGGGGGGGTTGGGTAGGGTAGGCGGGTGGGTGGGGGAAACTGTACAACTGTACAAGCAAAACTGTACATTGGAATATCAACGAAACCATACTTGGTTCCAAGAGGAGGGTCTTGTGTATTCTTGGGTTAGGTCATTTACTGTACATTGGAGGGGGTTGGGTTAGGACATTTACAGGGGCCAGTTTCGAATTGCAGTCTTCTTTGAGAGTGGTTTTGAAAGTGGGTAGTGATTCACATTCCTTTACAGCTTTGGGTAGGGTGTTCCACATTGATGTGGCATAATTGCAAAACATGTTTAGTCCATATATGATCTGTTTGCCTATCATAATACTAGTCTGAATCCAATCAGCTAGGGGCTTTGCGATATGGCTAAGACTGCAGGGATCCCCCAGGATATATAAACCAGAGCAGAACGCATACTCCTTCCCTGTGACCTCTGTGATGTAGTCATGGATGTTACTCCAGAAGTCTCTGATTTTCGGACATGACCAAAGTGCATGGACTAGGTCCCCCTCCCCTGCCTGGCATTTCCAGCAATCTGTGTTCTCTTTCAGGCCCAGTCTATACATTCTAGAGGGGGTCCAATAAATGCGGTGGAAGATCTTGAATTGTATTAGCCTTGTTCTAATATCCCTGGACACCTGTTTGGGGATCCCCGAGATTATATCCCAGTCCTCTTGCTCAAATATGACCCCTAGGTCCTTTTCCCAGACTATTTTGAGAGCAGAGGAAATCCCACTGCCCTCCCTGTCGATAAACATGGAATAGTAAACAGAGGCCTCATGTCCCAACCCAGAAATAGCCAAAATCTTTTTAAGCAGATCTGTACCCTGGGGGAGGGTCTGTGGAGAGCCAAATGTGCTTATGAGAAGATGCCTCAATTGTAAATATCTCCATTTTAATGCATCGTCTTCATAGAGGTCCCCCAGACATTTTAATCTTAATTTCCCATTCCCTTTATGTCTTATCATAAATAGTAGATACTCAAGTTGTAGAAATATATATAAGCTGAGCTCCCACACATATTTTCAGATAATTATGGGCATATATTATTCAGAGAATAAACCATGAGTTATGTCCACCCTGTCATGGACATAATACATTACTGTTAAATATGTTTTCATTGCAATATTAAGATGAAAATAACTTTATAAATAAAAGATTTTATGTAAACCATCTGTTTTTAAAGAAACATACAATTCGCACATATATATTTTATAATTGGGAGAAAACTGTGATATTTGGATGCAGTTTTTTATTTGCATATTATTGCCCCCCACTTAGCTATTGAACACACTAGATTATTTAAACAGATATCTCACAGTATGATTGAATTATTATTAAAAGAAAAATCAAGATGACAGGGTGGACCAGTGCATGACAGGGTGGACACATAAAGCAGAACACACAAAGCATCAAATTTTTTTAAAATGAAACATTTATTCAACTTTGAAAATGGGTACATTCTCAATCTATTTGAAATAAATAATTTACCATAGAACATACCACACACCATAGAACATACCACATACCATAGAACATACCACACACCATAGAACATACCACATACCATAGAACATACCACATAACATACCACACACCATAGAACATACCACACACCATAGAACATACCACATACCATAGAACATACCACACACCATAGAACATACCATATACCATAGAACATACCACACACCATAGAACATACCACACACCATATAACATACCACATACCATAGAACATACCATAGAACACCATAGAACATACCACACACCATAGAACATACCATATACCATAGAACATACCACATACCATAGAACATACCACACACCATAGAACATACCACACACCATAGAACATACCACATACCATAGAACATACCATAGAACACCATAGAACAAACCACACACCATAGAACATACCATAGAACATACCACATACCATAGAACATACCATAGAACACACCATAGAACATACCACATACCATATAACATACCACACACCATAGAACATACCATAGAACACACCATAGAACATACCACACACCATAGAACATACCATAGAACATACCACATACCACATACCATAGAACATACCACATACCATAGAATATACCATAGAACATACCACATACCATAGAACATACCACACACCATATAACATACCATAGAACATACCACATACCACACACCATAGAACATACCACACACCATAGAACATACCATAGAACATACCATGGAACATACCACATACCATAGAACATACCACACACCATAGAACATACCACACACCATAGAACATACCATAGAACATACCATAGAACATACCACATACCATAGAACATACCACACACCATAGAACATACCACATAGATACCATAGAACATACCACATATCATAGAACATACCACACACCATACCACATACCATGGAACATACCACATACCATAGAACATACCACATACCATAGAACATACCACACACCATAGAACATACCATAGAACATACCACATACCATAGAACATACCACACACCATAGAACATACCATAGAACATACCACACACCATAGAACATACCATAGAACATACCACATACCATAGAACATACCACATACCATACCATACCATAGAACATACCACACACCATAGAACATACCACATACCATAGAACATACCACATACCATATAACATACCACACACCATAGAACATACCATAGAACATACCACATACCATAGAACATACCACATACCATACCATACCATAGAACATACCACATACCATAGAACATACTATAGAATATAACACTCTCTGAAGGATCTCTCCTCTCATCTGTCTCGGCATGACAACCTGTTCCCTCTTAGGACAAGTCCATTTAGCTCTGACAGCTCTGATTTCACTGGGACATACGGTCTCGCCTCGATAGGCACCTCGGCTAGGTGTTTAGGCCATCCTTTTTTGATGGGTCTGGTGACCGACAGCAGTCAGCTGCTGACAGCAGTTCGGCGTCAGCTGCTGTGGCCGCTCTGATCTCGTCCATCTTGCTTGCGGACACTGGGATCCCCTCCATTACACTAGCCACATAGCATGCCACCTCACGCCGTGTGTCCAAGTCTGCACCTGTGTTGGCCATTGGGCTGCGTGACCAGAGTATCTGCGACGACCAGAGTCTTTCCAGGAGCATACTCTGCCACCGCGTTGAACCTCATGAGCCTCATGAGGAGTCGCTGGCATCGGAGAGGCACATTGTCCAGGCTGCGAGTGTTAATGAGAGGTACAAGGGGCTTGTGGTCAGTTATTAGCTTGAACTGGCCCATGCTACTGAGGTACCGGTCGAACCTCTTGCACGCCCACACGCCCGCCAGACCTTCTTTTTCTATCTGGGCGTAGCGCGTTTCTGCTTCAGTGAGGCATCTTGAGCAGTACGCCACAGGTTTCCACTGCTCACCATGAAGTTGAAGTAGCACGCCCCCTAACCCATAACTGCTTGCAAAGGCAGACACGGCGGTGGGCTTGCTCACGTCGTAGCAGGCGAGTACTGGTGCTGTGGTCAACAGCTCTTTGATCCTCTGAAAAGCTGTTTGCTGGGCATGATTCCATGTCCATGCATTCTTGTGCTTCAGGAGCTCATACAGCGGCTGTCCTGTTGAGAGGTCTGGGACGTACCTGCCGAGATAATTCACCATTCCCAGCACCCTCCTCAGCTCCTGCACATCTGTTGGCGGCGCCAGCTGCCGGATAGCCTCCACTTTCGCTGGGTCAGGCCGGATCCCGGACTGGTCGATGATGTGCCCGAGAAACCGTAGCTGACTTTGCTTGATGGAGCACTTTTCTCGATTCAGCTTCAGGCCAGCCGTCTCTATGCGCTGCATCACCTTCTCCAGGAGACTGTCATGCTCCTTTTCTGTGGCCCCATAGACGAGAATGTCGACCATGAAGATCTCGACGCCCTCTAACCTGTCCTCTGGAAGATTTCAGGCGCGCTTGTGATCCCGAATGGCAGTCGCTTGAAGTTGAACCGGCCAAACGGCGTGATGAAGGTGGTGATTTTAAAGATGTCTGGGTGCAACAGGATTTGGACGAATCCACTGGCGGCATCGAGTGACGTGAAGACTGTGGCCCCGCTTAGCTTTGCTGTGATCTCGTCTGTAGTGGGCAGGGTGTTTAACAGCCTCGTTCAGCCTCTTGAGATCCACACAGATGGAGGCTTTGCCTGTGCTCTTCAGGACCGGCACCATGGGTGCACACCAATCGGTAGGCTGTGTCACCCTCTCGATGATGCCGTTCCCCTCCATCCTCTGGAGCTCCTCCTTGACCTTCTGCAGCATAGGGAGAGGTACACGTCACGCTGTGTATACAGCGTACGGCTGGGCGCCATCTTTCCGCAGTATTCTTACTGGTTCAGTTTGTAATGTTCCATGCTCCCCGTATGCCTGCAAATGTTCATTTCTCCCGCTGCTGCTCACCGTTTCCTCCACTCTTCTCACTAGATTCATTTTCACTGACATTGGCCTGCTGAGTAGGTTGTTTACTGTAGGCCCCCGGATGACATAAGCTGTGAGTGGGTGTGTCTTACCCTTGTAGGTCACAGTGCTCTGGATCTGTCCTATATGCACTGCAGCTCGCCACCTGGGCTGTCCAGTGGTATTTTCGCAGGCTCCAGCAGTCTGTTTGGCATGAGTGAGTGGTAGGTCTCCTCGGGAATGATGCTCACAAGTGTCGATTTTGACCTTGACCGGTGTGGAACCCATCAACACCTTGACGGCCCACTTCTTTAGCGACCCACCTGCTTTACTCACTTCCCCCATGTAGTACCCATCTTCTGACTGGAGTGCTGCTGTTGTTGCTGCACTTCTTTTTGTTCTCTGACCTCACGTACTGATTTCCTATTCCTACACGCTTTGCTCCAGTGCCCTACTTTGTCGCAGGTATTACATGTGGACTTTTTAGCTGGACAGTTCTCATCTCTACTGTGCCACGCTCTCCCACATTGTCTACATTGTCCTCTGTCGCTCCCCCTTGTGGCTTACCCTGGCGGCCATTGCCTTTGTAGCGCTTGTTGTGAGTGACCTCGTGTATCGCCCGCCTCCGGCTGTCTCTCCTTGCATGCTGATCTGCGAAGCAACCTCTTCAGACTGCCTGACCGTCTCTATGGTCAGCGCGAGTGTCAAGTCCCTCGTCAGCTGCAACTTACGGGAGACTTCTTTGTCGAGGATTCCAACGACGATTCTGTCACGGTTGTTCTCATCCTTGCTCGCGCCGAAATCACAATGTACAGTCAGTTCATACAAAGCCCTAATAAAAGTCTCTGCTTTTTCTCCTGCTCTCTGCACTCGTTGATGGACACATGCCCGTTCGTGTATGACATTCTGTCGCTGTACAAAGTAGTCCTTTGCTAGCACTCTTGTAAAGTCATCTCCATGTGCTACTTCTTCAAATACAAATGAACAGAATATATTCTCCGACTTGCTTCCCATAGCATATATCAGACTGCTAACCTGCACGGCACCATCTTCCTTATCCAACTTGGTAGCCGTTCTGAATCTCACAAAACGTTGCTTCCAATCGCGTTAGAGAGACAGGGAAGAAGAAAATAGTTATTTCATGTTTATTAAGGCTTTATTAATGTGTAATGACGCTACACTTAATATACAACTTGACCCAACAAGGAATAAGCAATAATATAGACTAATATGACCTAGTGTGTGTGTGTGTGTGTGTGGTTGAGTCCATTATCAAAGGGATGATAAATTAACATCCATCTACAAATTACAAATGAATGATATGTCCACCCTGTCATGTGTATGTCCACCCTGTCGGGTCTAAGTGGCCGACAGGGTGGACATTTTGGGACAACGATAGGGTGGACATTTTGAGCTTAAGTTAGCATATTAGCTTACAACAAACTGTGACTAGCTAACTAGCTAGTCTGGTTGTTGAAGAGAATTTGGTATAGTTAAACTTACATATTTTGAAAATATTGTATTCTAATCACTTCCAGCATATTTTATGCTGACAGGGTGGACATGTTAAGCTTGGTCAGAGCAAGTAAGCAAACTTATACAAAGAAAATGTGTCAATAGGAAAGTCAGCTACTCACTCACCTCAGCCGTTGAATTTCCCGCCACTGAAGAGAGGAAAAAACTGTCTTGAACGCTGTTAGGCCATGCCTCCCACAAGCCGGCTGCAATGTGGACCAAGCCTTGCATCACGTGTCCCCTCCGGTACACGAGGAGGCAGCTGTCGCATCTTTTCACCTGCACAGCGCGATCTCTCAGCGGCGAGGGTCTGGGTGGGAGGGACACGCCGCCCTTGTCGCTTCCTGATTCTGCTGCGCAGGCGCACCAACCGACCTGTAGGAGTCGGTTGGACGTCCGATCCCCATCACTTCCCACCCCCTAATACTGCCAATTGTATTAGTATGAATAGGGGCGGACCTTCCTACAGGCGATATAGGCGGTCGCCTAGAGCGCCACCCAGAGGGGGGCGCAAAAAAAAATAAAATTATTATTTCATTTTTTTTATTTTTTTATTTTTTTTTGTGCAGTTTTGGCGCCCCCCTCTATATCTGCAACCATTATTTTTACATAAAAAAAATTCTAACATAAGGGAAAATGAGCCAAAAATCTAAAACGGTCAGTCGGTCTGAGCCTCAGCTTCAGGTGTTCACAGTCAGAACATGCTAGAGTGCTGTGCATTGATGGGTCAAGTGTTTATAGAATTGAGCGTTGAGGAAAGAAAGACTAACGTTAGAGAACTATGAAGAGGCAAAAGCCATAAAAAAAAATTACAAAAAATAAAAATTACAAAAAAAAGAAAAAAGAAATAGTTTCTTTTTTTTGGGGGGGGGGGGTGCGGCGCAGTGGTGAATCTCGCCTAGGGCGCCAAATGTGCTAGGTCCGCCCCTGATGTATGAACGACCAGCCAAGCTGGTAGCAATGCCGAGAGCTGGGCTCGAACCCAGCATCTCCTGCATTAGTGGCGAGCGCCTTGCCCACTGCGCCACTTAGCCGCCCTGGATGGCCTTTTCTTAAAGGGGCGGATTCACTGATTCACTGATATCACTGATTCTTGAGAGTTGGGACAAAACATGTCCTACATAGAAAAGTCTAATTTATATAAAAAATAAAGAAATTCATAATGAGTGATATACTCACAAAGTTACATCTAAAGGTATTGTGTATACTGATGTTATGTTTTAGCACATATATTTGTTTTTTGGGGGATATTTGTTTAAATGTATAATCTGTGGTTAGAAGCTCCCATGTTAATTATCTTGTCCTCAGCAAGGGGTTACATTATTGACCAGCCCAAAAAAGCTTGAAAGACCTCTCCACTTGTGAAAACATACACATCAAATCAAAGATAAGGGTTATACATGTATAAAACAATGCATGCCATGAAACTCAAATAATATTGCCCATAGAAATCTACCTATCAAAGTTGTGTCCTCAGTTTATGTCAACTCTGTCAGACCTTTTCATAAACCTAATTAAATCAGGCAATAGCATGGCTATCTCTATCCCTGAGGACCCCTTGTCCTTCCCCTGAATGTGGTGAATGCAACACTACCACACATGATCTGGTAAGTTTTACACTTTTTGATATTTTAGACAAACAATGTCAATATTCCGATGGTCACAGCTGGAACATGTCAACACCGTCTCTCCGTTATTATACTTTTAAAAAAACAATAGTGGATTGAATTCAAGTGTTTCAGTGAGATTATTAAGACAGCTAGCAACTGCCAAAAAAACTAGCTAGCTGCAGTGCACAATACAGGCTTGGAGGGAAAATGTGTGCCCTTTTGTCAACTCCGTCAGACGTCAACTCCATCAGATTGTGTGTCTGACGGAGTTGACGTGTAAACTGATGGAGTTGACAAATCCATCAATAACCTCATAATATGCTATTATTATACTATTTTTGAACATGGTAAAGGATTTAAATGTTATTTCAGAGTTTTATCTGCACAGAAGTGTGCATATAATAGCATGCATCAGAGCATGGGCAGGCTGTGGTCTGCTTATTGAATAATTGTCTTACTTTCCCAGCACATGTGTTAATAAATAAATATAAATATATCACTTGTCTACGTTGATTGATTGATTGATGTAAAATATGGTGCAGTGTGTAGTTTTCACTACCAAACATCTACACTCTTGCCTCTTATAGAGCGGGGAAGGAGTTCCATGTTGCCCTTTCATATCCCAGAAGAGATACAAGACAGAAGAAAACAGTTATTCTTGTTATTATACTGTTTACTTAGATCATCAGAGCAGAGGGGCACGGTGGTAAACTGTGGATATTTGTTAGGTTTTAGTGAGTTGTTCCTTACCTTCGCGTGGGGTATGTCTGGGAGTGCTTGCATTCTTTCATTTATTTGCATTTCTTTTAAATTTGTTGGACCTTATGGTGTTCTTGTTCTGTTCTTGACTTATTGTTATGTTTCTTCTTGACTTGTTTAAAGAAGACGTGTACGGCCCATGGGGACATTAACGTGTGTTGTCGGGCCTTACAAATACATTTGATTTGATTTGATTTCATCTTAATATCTTTATAATATTATAGGACTGGTCCATGCGTGTCTAGATTGCTGCATCATCCTTTCTCTGACTTTCCATCCATAGTGTAATACATTATGGTATGGAGTGATCAACAGGATAATTCTTTGCTAGTCAGTTGTCACAATCTTATCAGTTGTAATTAAGGCTGTCAAAGTTAACACGGTATTAACGCGTTATCGCCCGATTCTATTAACGCCACTATTTTTTTTAACTCACGATTAACTTTTAAGATTATTATTATTTTTGTATTACTAGACTTCACTCAGGTGTATTATTGATGCTCTCATTGATACTATGTTTGTTTCTGAAGTGTGTGTGTGTGTGTGTGTGTGTGTGTGTGTGTGTGTGTGTGTGTGTGTGTGAGATATATATAGAGAGAGAGGGGGGTGAGAGAGATGAGGAAGGGGCAAGAGAGAAAGAGAGCCGGGAGAGTGTGAGTGTGAGAGAGAGAGAGGGGGGGTGTGTGATTACTCAGCCCTTGTGTGGGTGAATGTAACAAGTTCCTAACGTTTTCTTTCCCCTATTATTTCATGCACACTTTATTAAATGGCTGCATAAAGCAAGCATTTGTTGACTCATGTTGATAAGATTATTAAAACTTGGAACTTGAAAAATATCTGTTTAAGGTAGATAAAAAAAGATATGTTAAAAAAAATGCGATTAATTCATGATTAATCGCGAGTTAACTATGGACAATCATGCGATTAATCACGATTATATATTTTAATCCATTGACAGCACTAGTTGTAATATACCCTAGGATTATTGGAATGAATGTCTTTGAATTTTCTCCCACTGCTTCCACTGAACATGGATTTTGTCTGCACAAGCCAGTGTGAAGATGTTTGCAACATCTAGTTGTAGAAACTACGCACTGCAGCTTTAACGTCAATCAATCAATCATGTTTAGTAAATAGACACCTGATTTTATAGTCTTATTCTAATACATTTTCATGACTTTTGTATTATAGGAAAGCATGGCTAGACAGAAATTGTCAGTTGAGGAGCGAAGGAGAAGAAATAGAGAGTACCAATGAAAGAGAAGAGAAGAATTACACAGTGACGAAGAGAGCAAACATGTCATGCAAGAGCAGGAAAGACAAAGGTGGAAAAAGAGGGTTCAAGACAAAAAAGTAATAGAAATAGACAAGATGGGAGACAGGGCACAGAGGTATCGGAGAAAATATTGGAGAGAGGTCCAGAAAAGGTGCAGATAGAAAAGGTCCTGTGAAGGTGCGGTGCTGGAGGCAGACACCCCCCCAGATCAGGATATTCTAGATAACAATGCCAGACAGCGCAGAGAGTCTCTCAGACAGGAACAGAAACAAAGTAAAACACGAAAAAGGCATTCAAGATAAATACAAACTTTAAAAGAGAAGATTACAAATGTAACAAAGCAACAAAACAACCTGAGAAAAACAATAATGTGCTGAAAAAAGGCTACAAATACTGTACATCACCACTGGACTCTCCAGGCATGGAAACAAAGAATATGCTATCAGGAAGCAACGTAAGGAATCAGAAAATCCAAAAGGCCCTGCTATTCCACCACATCCTCAGAAGAGAGCTGAAGACAAACAAACAAACTCCTGGCCCACGGCGCCAAAAACCAGCACTGAGTTCATCAGGCACGATTCTTAAAAAGTATCGTCTTCTTCAACAAATGAAAGACTTTGGGTTAACCTATAAGTTAATGAGAGAAAGGGAGCATCCTCAGAAAAAGCCAACATTCATACAGGGTGTAACACAGAATGTCCAGGATTTCTTCCTGAACTCTGCACGTGTGACGATGTGTGATGATGGATAGTGCTAATGATGGCTTTGTCATTATAAATTATTTCCCATATCTTTTAAAATCTTCGAAATTTTGCAATACAAAATTATGTAGGTTAGAGTTATCCTATCCCAAAAATGTACTCATATTTAAATTCCCCATTAAGAAATGCATCATTTAGACACCTTGCATGTTAGGATTTCCTTCAGATTCATGTTGGCATCCATGTATGGCGAAGGCCCGGACTGGCCATCGGGAGCTCTGTCTGTCTGTCACACACACACAAAGGGAGCCGCATGTGATTGGTGGAGGCGGTACCAGGCCATACAACTGATTGACAGTTGAGATGAATGAATGAATGAATGAATGACTTTATTTGACAATATAAAAAATAAACATGTGACAGAAGAGCACAGTCGGGATATACTGCCAAGGATGAAACACAAAAAAGCTCAGAGCTTATTTCCATTGTGGTCCTTGTAGGGGGGTGGGGGAATGTGATGCTTAAAACATGCATCATACAAAACGTGACATCACAACACATCACATATACCATTTAACATTTATATACATACAGACTCATACAACATGCAAGGGTGCCTTAAGCTAAGTGTCTAGGTATAGTCCCTTTTGAGCCATGTCTTCAGATGGCGAATGGAATGGCAGATGGCACTTCTGCAAAATGACAGGGAGAGACAGCGAAAGACAACAAATTTCAAGCATAACCTGCGCTTGAAGATGGACAGTGGAAAAAGAGGAAGGGTCGAGCAGAGAGGGAAAGAGAGAAAAATACATACTGCTTACTGCTTGTATTTCACAGAACAGTCAGATGGAAATGACTGGAAATGAAATGTTTCAACACTTCAACAGTGAAAAAAAGAGGAAGCATGGAGCAGAGACGGGACGCCCTAAATGTTGCCGCTAAATGTGGCAACATTGACCAAATGTTTTCTTGCACCACGGGACCACCAGGTTAGTCAGTGATAAAAATAAACATGCTAGCTAGCTAACATAGCTAATGTTACCATGCATCATCATCATCCCCTGTCATTTTTTCCCAGCATAAATCTTTTATTCAACTTCAGTCCTGATCATAACCATTTATATTTTTCTTGTAATGTCAGATTAAAAATGAAATACTCTAACTTTTCTGATTTCTGAGTTGTTAAGTCTGACATTACAAAAACTAAAAATCCATCAAAATCAGTGTTGTTGCTAATCATTGACACATGATGATTATAACAATTATTAGCCTGTAATAATCCCCCCCAGAAAAATCCACTTTGCATTTGATATATTGAAAATATTTGAATGTGTGTGTTTTTTTAACAATAATTTGTGATGCCATCACAAACAATGGCATTTAAAGGGTAAACATTTTAAAAGTCCTGCACCAGCATGTAGGGAATTAAGTCATTGTAACAAAAATCTTCCTGGTGGGGGACCCCCAGACCCCCTGCTTAAAAATTTGCCTGACTTGGGCTATATTTCGCACTATATTTCCTGGCCTGAATAATTCCCCCAGTCCGGCCCTGCAAAGGGGTGAAAAATGGTCAAATCTGCCAGTTTGAAATACAAAATGATGTAAGTTAGAGTTATCATATCCGAAAATGTTTCCTATATTTTAATTCCCCACAAGAAACACATATTTTAGACACCCCTCATGTTAAGATTTCTTTAAAATTCATGTTTGCACAAAAGTATGGCCCGCCCTAATATGATGACCACTGGTGGCTAGCCAAGATCATCGATGTGGATACTGATCAACAAGATGTAAAAGTGGAATTTCTGCATCCCCATGGTCCAACAGAAAAGGTTCTGTTTCTGCCCAGTTCAAGACATCATAGTGAAACTAATCGGAAATGCAGAAGGAAACGAAGAGGAGAAGTGCAGGGTGAGAACGTGGAGATCAGGAAGTTGGGTAGATGAAAACAGGGACGAGAAGAAGGGGTCCTGGTCTCCATGACTGTTTTTGTTGTTGGAAACAGTGCATTTTGTAATAGTTGGAAACAGTGTATGTAAAGTTTGTTGTTATTACAATTGAGTTAACAAAATGTTCAGTATTAACATTAACAAGGAATTATAGTTCTTATCATTGTCACTTCCATCTGTTTAAAAAATGCATGTGTTCATTTATCAGAGATGCATATACAATTTAGTCAACTGTCAGTTTCTCGTCAACTCCGTCAGATGTTTGTTTTTGTTAATTCTGTGGAAAATACAAATTCCTTCTTCAGTTCATGTTGTTTAAGTAATAAAGGAGCATCAGATCTTCATCCTCTTGTCTTATTTACTTAATGATCTTTTTTTTATCATATCAAAATTAAAAACAAAGTTTGAAAATGCAAATATTTCTAAATCTGTGTTTTCAGAATAGTGTGAAATTACACCTGAGGTTTATATATTATATTTGATTGCATACCAGAGTAACTAAACACTATTACAACATACTTCAGAACCTTAGATTCTTGTTGGACTGGAATAATTAGAATTATATACTTTTTTGTGTGTCTGACGGAGTTAACCCAAATCAAGTTTCAAAGGGAAACATGTGAATTTGTTCAAAATGTTTTTCTATGTAGAGCCCGCACCTTTACATGGTTAAATAGCTCAGACCTTTCTCTACATGAATATACAACTCTAATCAATATAGTGTGCATTCTCAAAATATAATATTAAAAAGTGTTTTGTCCCGACTCTCAAGAATCAGTGATATATATATTTTTTGCAGTCAGGTCACTTCACTTAGAAGCAGGCCAGGCCAGTGTTTCTAGTTGCTGCGGCGCGATAGTTAGATAACCTAAGTGGGGAACAACCAGGAGATCACTGTGACAGAGAGTAATGCATCTACCCCACCTACCCAACCTCCTCCAATGTACAGTTTCTACGTCAAATCATTCAAATGTATATACTCTCTTTTCTGGACACTTTTTGTACCACAAACAGTACTGTATTTGCAAATCTGGTATGTCATAAATGTATAGATGTAGCAGTACTGTCTATCTGTATGTCGTGTATGTCATATATGTTATGATGAATTGAAAATGGGTGACCCTGATGTAAACAAGACGAAAGTTTTTCTCTGGTCTGCATCCCCTTAACAATTGTATGTATTGAGCTGTACTGTACTGTACCCATTCTGCAATCTGTTCATACAGTTTTCAATCAATCAATCAATCAATCAATCAATCAATGCAGTCTAAACAGTCATAAATCTTTTATTCAACTTTCATCAAAATCTGTGTTGTTGTTAATCATTGACACATAGCCTGTAATAATCCGCCCCAGAAAAATGTACTTTGCATTTGATATATTGAAAATATTTAACTTTTTGTGTTTTTTTAACAATAATTTGTGATGCCATCACACAAACTGGCATTTAAAGGGTTACAATTTCAAAAATCCCTGCACCAGAATGCAGGAAATTAAAGTCTTTGTAACTAAATAATTCCTGGTGGGGGACCCCCACTTAGAGAGAGAGAATGAAGGACAATCTGGGACTGTCTGTGATGAGAGTCTGGTCATTCAACATAAATCAAATACATTTGTTTTTCTTTCACCCCCATTTCAATATTCTATAGTGATTTCATGAGAAATTGACCATTTGAGAGGATTTCTGGATGGATCTTCCCTGAAAGTGGCCCAGCAGGGCCCCTGGCAGGGCGTGAAAGTGACGTCCCTCCCTCCTCCAGGTGTCGCCCTGAGAGACGCGCACGCATGCGCGCCGCATCATCAAGCTAGTGTGTGTATACTGTATATTGAAAAGAAAACCATGGCTGTGACTGCAAAGATGGGGACGTGGAACTGGCCGACGACCAGAGTACTACTTTTTCACCCATGTCTCCTTCGTCTCTTCATAGGGATTTTACTAAGCAATACGGATAGTGTCACGGCGGCACCGGAGACGGGACAATGGAGCATTACAGTTGTCAACGTGAGTGACTCTGTCGCGACTTACTTGAAAAAAAACACTGCATTTGAGCTAACCTAGTGTTAGCCAGCAAGCTAGCAACTGTATTGGACTGTATGTATGCAGGTTAGCTCAGGCTCCTAGTCGTTTCTGACAACAGTTCCACACACAACATATCTTCTTGCCTGTATATACTGTAATAGTGACGCAGTAAGATAATGCAGGCGTAGCAATATTACGCTGATAGTTTAGTCAGGGTTAGCTGCTAGCAAGCTAAAGCTACCTAGCAGTCTTGATTGATTGATTGAAAACTTTATTAACAGATTGCAGAATGGGTACAATACAGTGCAGCTCAATACACACAATTGTTAAGGGGATGCAGACCAGAGAAAGACTTTCGTCTTGTTTACATCAGGTCCCCCATTTCAATTCATGAGTCCTGACATATATGACATACATGAGACATACAGATAGACAGTACTGCTACATCTATACATTTATGACATACCAGATTTGCAAATACAGTACTGTTTGTGATACAAAAAGAGTCCAGAAAAGAGTGTATATACATTTGACGTAAAAACTGTACATTGGGGGAGGTTGGGTAGGTGGGGTGGGGGGGGAACACTGTACAACTGTACAAGCAAAACTGTACATTGGAATATTGACAACCTTACTTGGTCATTTACTGTACATTTGAGGGGGTTGGGTTAGGACATTTACATGGGCCAGTTTCGAATTGCAGTCTCCCGTAGGTGTTCTTTGAAAGGGTTTTTGAAAGTGGGTAGTGATTCACATTCCTTTACAGCTTTGGGTAGGGCGTTCCACATTGATGTGGCATAATTGCGAAACGTGTTTAGTCCCTTGTTTGAGCCCAATCTGGGTTTAACATTGTGTCAGGTGACGTTAGCTACCTAGCTGTTGTGTAGTAGCTAGTTAGTAGCTATCTGCAGAAACAAGACACACAATTGATTGATTGATTGAAAACTTTATTAACAGATTGCAGAATGGGTACAGTACAGTACAGCTCAATACATACAATTGTTAAGGGGATGTAGACCAGAGAGAGACTTTCGTCTTGTTTACATCAGGGTCCCCCATTTTCAATTCATCATAACATAATATGACGCATACACGACATACAGATAGACAGTACTGCTACATCTATACATTTATGACATACCAGATTTGCAAATACAGTACTGTTTGTGATACAAAAAGAGTCCAGAAAAGAGAGTATATACATTTGATGTAGAAACTGTACATTGTACACAATTGTTTCATAAAGGGAGCGCATGATCTTGATTTGGGTTGGCTAACTTTATTATGTGGCTCAAATCTACATATAAACGTCAAAACTGCTTAGGCCTAACAAAATTAATAGTTTGTTTCCGGTTGCCGACCGACCCTGCCGATTTAGGTGCGACCCAATATATTTTATGAGTTTTTAAAAGAAATTATAATTTTATTTTATTTTTTTTTTTAATAAAGTTTCATAGAAATCGTAGTCAAACATTTAGTATTATGGATATTAAACATGCTGGCAGAGTACATGCATCCATGTTGTTGTGAACATTTTAATTAAATAAAGAAATTCCCTATCCATAGTCGCCGTGGGAAAGAATAAAATAAAATAAATTCCCTACCTACCCATGGCCAAACTGACAACCAACAGGAAACCAACAATATATTTTACTTTTTGCCTTAGAAGCTTCACACCATCAGCACGTTAAGTTGCACCGCAGTGGAGATGGAGAGACACACTTGTGTTGCTGTTGTTCCTTAATATTAGACATAGAGCCAGTGGACACCAAACCGATCTAGCCAGCCTGTATCAATAATTGAGGTAGTCACTGTGATTGTGTCCTCCATATCCCGTTGCGATGTGTAAGGTGAGCTGCTTTGGTTTCTCTCCCTGTCTCTCTCTCTCTGTGCCTCACTCCCACACACTCTGAATGAATGAATGAAAACTTTATTTAACAGATTGCAGAATGGGTACAATACAGTATGGCTCAATACACACAATTGTTAAGGGGATGCAGACCTGAGAAAGACGTTTGTCTTGTTTACATCAGGGTCCCCCATTTTCAATTCATAGTGACATTTATGACATACACAACATAATGAGATTTATGGCATAGGGACATGCATGACATACAGGTATATAGTGCTGTTACATTTGTGACATATACGATATGCAACTTTATACAACGGCATGCAAATTTCTCTATTCTGATTGGCTGAAACAGTCCATTTACACGTATGTATCCTTCATAATCCACGCTCCTGGTCCCAGGACCCGCCCACCACCGAATCACATCACTCCGCCGGATCACTCCGTCGGAAAAAACAAGATGGCGGACAATAATCTTTAACAAATGGATATGTTGATAGCGTCATAACGACTAAATATAAAGCGATTCTGTCAAGGGGAACGTGTTAGTATTTTAAACAATGTTGGATGATGTAATTGATGGGTCTTGACTCAATCTAGAACAAAAGAAAAATCGCGGATTGATTGATAGATTAATTGATTGATTTAAATTTCTTCCTTCCTACTTTCCGACTGCAGCGTTCTCTCTCACACTGTCCGACGCTGGCGGATTGATTGATAGATTAATTGATTGATTTAAATTTCTTCCTTCCTACTTTCTTGCAGCGTTCTCTCTCACACTGTCCGACGCTGGCGTACCCACAAACACACACACACACATACACACACACACACACACACACACACACACACACACACACACACACACATACACACACGCACACACACACTGTGACACACACACACACACACACGCACACCCACACACACACACTCCTGTCTGCAACAGCGGGGGAGTCAGACTGAGAGAGAAGCAGCGCTGTTTTAAGTGAGCATGGTCTATTGAATTGATTGATTGATTGATTGCTAATTTTATTACTGTACCCCTGGTTTCCAACTGGTTAAGTTTAGGCTAAAAGAAATAAATAAAAAAATAGGGCGAAGAAAACGTTTTTTTCCTATAGGGCAAAGAAAACGTTTTAATAAATTTTCAATCAATCATTCCAATAATACACAGTTGGATGTGTTAGTTGGTTGGATGCACTTCAAGCTGCTTCCACATGAGGCAACTTCTCTCAATCATTCCAATAATACACAGTTGGATGTGTTAGTTTGGTTGGATGCACTTCAAGCTGCTTCCACATGGAGTTGTGGGAACTACTTTTTCTGGCGGATGGTTTTTTCAATAAATCTTCGATTAATGTGTGTTTATTGTATAGAAATAAGGTTGGATGAATCTGGCAGTTGTATAAAAGCTTTACACCACGTGCAGTCGTGATTTGTGACCAATAAACCATGCCTAGGGGGGTCTAACGACCCTCGGCTGCGCCTCGGGCCTAACAACCACCCCTAGGCATGGTTTATTGGTCACAAACCACTCCTGCGTGTGATGTAATGCTTAAATACAGTACTGTTACCCATAGATCCTAACAGAGATTATATACATATGATGGGGAGGAGACTGTACATTTGGGGTGGGTGGGTGGGAGAGAAATATACATACGGTGGGGAGAAAATATATACATACGGTGGGGAGGAGACTGTCTATTTGGGGGGGTTTGGACCTTTACGGTGGCCAGTTTAGAATTGCAGCCTCCCGTAGGTGCTCTTTGAGAGCGGTTTTGAATGTGGGTAGGGATTCACATATTTTTACGGCTGTGGTAAGGGCTCACATTATGGTTATTTACCTTCACAGACTTCAAGACCATTGCTGCTGAGGAAGTCAATGTATAAGGACACTGACGTCAAACTGAAAGGTAGGACAGTATCCAGGATTCTAGCCTAAAGGAGACGTATCTGGTGAAATGTTTCTCGTTTCTGATTCCTCATACTTCTCTCATACCGGCCTTCGTCTTTCAGTCGTGTCTTTTGGCTGTCCGGAGGAGGTGACGTTCACCATTCAGTGGTATTTAAAATACTACCCTTGTCACAACGAATTCAATAACCTTGAGGTGAGTGATGATGGCCTACTTCACTTATTAAAGTGAAACTAATTAAATGTCGGTCGCCCATTGTTTTTTAAGAATTCACAAATGTTATTTCTGTAGCCCTGAAATAGTTGAGTCGACTTCCAGAACCGGAAGTTGGGAACTGGTTCCTATTAGAACCGGTTTTCTGTGGTTTTCGGTGCCCAACCCTACTTATCACCCCCTCTCACGAGAGCCGGCCTTGGGTTATTTCCCATAACTTGTATTTTTTCTGGTTCCTACATTTCTACACAACCTCTTGTCTCCTAGATTAATTCCCTCTGCGAGGTAATGAATTTAGTTTAGCTAACTAAAATGTTGACACTTTGGCGTGATATACAGCTAAGAAGTAAGAATGGACTGTTCTTTCATATAAACATTCCGCTGATCCCAAGTGGGAAAAGTAAAATGAGGAAACTGGACCCCCCCCCCCCCCCCCATCAGTCTAATCCAATGGGGTGCAGTTACACAGGGAGAGACGATAGGGGGCGGTATTTTCCCAATGGAGCTCAGAGAGAGGTTGCTGCACTAGCGTGAGGCTCGATTGATGAAATATGAATTCAAATCGCTAATAATAATAAAAAAAACCGCTATATAGCGTTGCTGGCATTCAACGGGCGGCATGAACTAACGACATAAAGCGTCGCTGGCACTCAAAGTGTTAAGATGGCCACCGCCAGCTTCTGACAACTCCGGAACTACTTGAGGTTAACACAATATTTGACTACCGTAACCGTAACATGTCTAGCGATAAGTTAGAATTACATACACATGTCCTAAATGAGCGAGTGGCTGAGCCCTTTCTCTCTCTCTCTCTCTGTCTCCTCCAAATACTTAGCTAACGTAGTTACGGTATAAACACGGCCTGCAATGTCATTAAAACGTAATGGTGTTCAACCTAATGTAATGTTTTCATACCATGGTCTTGAGATGGCTCTGGGTAACCTGTGTCAACGTTGTGTGGAAGTGTTATTGACGTTGATGTCAAACTAATGCTTGTGGGACACCACTAGGGGTAGAGCGGCTGTGAGTGACAGAATGAATGAACAAGTGAGTTAGTGACATTGCCAGTCACAGAGGTTCTTCACATCTAAAAAGGCCAAACAATCAAGTCACTTTGCTTCAGTTTCTGAGACCAATACTCTATTTCAGCCTGGTAGCAAGCAGACAATACCAGTACTGGTACAGGACAGGTGCATCCCCACTTTGTACTTTACTGTATCCTTTGAGCAGGTGGAGAGTAGGGCTGTGCGATATGTACAAAGTATTCTATCACGATATGGGTCATTTCATATCTCGATAACGATATATACCACGATATAGTACGATATATAACCACATGCCTCATTGCTTTTTGATAATCCTGTGAACTAATACAAATTAAAGGCACTCTCTTTTATCCTTTTATTTGGAAATGTTTGTTATCCAAGCCCCCGTGCAGAGAACGTAAAGCAGGGTCTAAATTACTTTAAAAATACTGCTGTAAAGCAGTTATGTGGCTTCCCCCCCCCCCCCCCCGACAGTGGCGATAGAAACGATAGTAGGAAAATCTTGTATCGATAGAAATCATCATCTATCATCCCACGATATATATTATTGTCATATCACATTATTATTGTCATATCACACGACACAGCCCTAATGGAGAGATTGTCGGTCTGAATGACTGCTGCTGCTGTTGTCGTCTTTAGGAGATGTACGAGGTGACGCCACTGAGCCGCGGGGAGAGCCTGGATCCCAACCCCCTCGGACCAGGGGAGTACATCGAACATAAACACAAGCCCTTGACCTGTAACAGTGGCCTACGC
The DNA here is from genome assembly GCF_963971535.1 of Notolepis coatsorum. NCBI lineage: Eukaryota > Metazoa > Chordata > Actinopteri > Aulopiformes > Paralepididae > Notolepis > Notolepis coatsorum. The sequence continues at coordinate 137,877,942 of NC_140173.1, forward strand.
TCCTTCACCATGCTCAGTGTAAGAGTGACTCCTCTGCATCAAGCCGCTTAATTCCTCTAACCACTCTTTTCTTCTTCCTCCCTGTCTACTACACTATGCTTTCATAGACTCGTTCAATATTGTGGTGGTTCCCTATCTAGTTTTTTCTCTCTCCTTTCATTCTCTATTCTCTAGTAGCATTTATGTCATATTGTCTTAAATCTGTGGGATCTGGGCAGCTGAGTAGTGTGTAGAGGCCTAAGTACTCTTCACCTACCTATCAATTCCCGCCAACGATACCTCCGGCTCGTCCCTGCGAACACATTTGGCCAGTGTTTGTGCGTGGGAAGCCAGTGGGGGTATGTGACTATGTGTCCAGGTCGTTGCAACAGCGACTCCTACTGGTCGTGTGTTAGGCCGACAGTAAGGTAGCGCAACAACAAAATTGTGGGATCTTCTGTACTGTGTGACTGTAAAGTTACATACACTTAATTTGCAATGGGGATCTATTTGGACTTTTTTCTCCCATCTCCCCAATTGAGTTGTTATGCTAAACTCCAAACAGCCACTTCCATAATTTTTTTTAGCAGCCAAAGGGATGTTTAGAATGATGTTTGGTTTCCAGGCAACGTGGCTGCTAGAGTAGACAAATCTACCAGCCATAGATACAGATTCACCAGCGTTTTATTGGTGGGTGATGTTTCATTTCTCACCCTGTTTTAAAGGTGCTGTAAGTGGTATTTTTCTCGTTAGATTAGATTAAAATGTTTTTGTCATTATACAGCACAAGTACAGTACAACGGAAATAAATTTGGCATCCAACCAGAGTGCAAATGTAACGGTAAAGTGCAATAGTAAATGCGTTTAAATAAATGGTCTTCTTCCGACCAGACATTTACCATTTACCATTTTGTGTTTCAGAAAACAAAGGCGGAGCCGCGTCCAGTCGTTCCACCTGTCGAGGCCCTCGAGGGAGCTGTGCCGGTAAGGACGGACACTTTCTCTTTGACATCCTGCTAGAAGCCGATCACAAATGTTTTTACTTAAAGGTGCTGTAAGGCAGGGGTATTCCTTTTGTTAAAATATGTGTTAAATAGCTGTACATTCCAACACCTATCACTGATATACGTAGATTGATTGGTCAGTAACATGGGTCTCCCAGTGTGGCGTTCTCTCTCCTGATTGGATAAAGTGGGAAGGGATACCAGAAAATGCATTTTCTGTTTACTGCAGGGCAGAGGGACTGGGAGACCCATGTTACTGTTGGAGACAATCTGTATCGGTGATGGCAGTCGGAGTGTAGAGCTATTACTTTTAACATGTAGACTTATTTTAACAAACAAAGAGATTCCACTTACAGCACCGTTTAACGACTGTTTGCCTACTGTTCCATTAGTATTTGGAAATTATTCAAAATTATTCAAAAGTACAAAAGTATTTTGTTTTTGACCAAGGTCTGTGGGTAACTTCAAGTGATTAATGGGGGATTAATTAAATGTCATTTAAGAAGCAGTAGAGGACAGGAATCATATTAAGCTTCTGTACCTTTTAATAATGTCAACCTGTGTTATTGTCCTACTCTTGAGAGCACCCGTGTCCTGATGTGGATGGGCTAAAGCTTGCGGAACTCGTACTTAGTTTAGCTGCTTTTGGGTTGGAGAGTGTACATGGAGAATTTTCCCAATTATTCATTCAAACCTTTATTTATTCTCAAAGACAATTGAGTTCACCCTCATTTTCAATGGCGTCGAGACTTTACAGACATTTCAATGCATACATTTTTACAATATAATAATACATATTAATAACTATCTATATAGCACTTTTCACACAGCAATTTTTATAAATGAACATAGGCATAAAATCAGCACACAATTGACAGAATAAAAAACAATGCATAAATAGCAGACATAAGAATTGGTATAAAAGATAATAAAAGTAGTGCAACGTAAACGTGCAGACATAAGAATGCAGTAGGCATAAAATAAGTACAATAGTACAATGTTGCTCGAAGGCATGTGAACCCCCCCGGAACAGCCAGTCCCCCAAACACAAATCCCTACCACATCCCCATCCAAGATCCCCCCCCCAGATAAAGCATGCCATGACCGAAGGAAAACACAAACAGCCCGCGCGCCACTCACACCGCCATGCACGCCGTCGGGAATGCCAACCCCTGCGGGCCGCCCCATCTCCCTCGGTCCCGGCGCCCCCGCTATTATGAGAATCTACAAGAGGATCCACAATAGCTGGGACATGCCAATATTAGAGTAGCTGTGATAATGAGTCATGTATATGTTATACGTAGACCACATACTAACAGTTAATGGGATCAGGTCGGTGTATATGTTATGGTGAATGTAGGAAAGCGGCGATTATACTGATCGACCTCTACTGTGAATGTGCATATTAATAGTTATTAGTTAATACAGTTATTGTGCATCCAAACGTGGATGTCTCACATGGGTGCGGCACAAATGGATCATTGACCTTATGCGGTTACTGTATGCTACGATGCATTCTTTAAAATCACAGGCATAATTGCTTTGGTCACCCACTGTAAGATGAACTTATAAAACTGACTATCATTTATGTAACAAAATAAACACGTTTAATATGTATCAAAACATAGCCACGTCTCATCTGCCCACTGTCCGTAAAACACAGCATGTTTCCCGACAACCTGCCAGACAATCATAGCTCACAATATTCCCCGTAAGATCTGCCAACCTTCCGTTCCCTTCTTATTAAGACATAAATTAAATAATGCTTACTGAATAATGCTTACTGAATATTTTAGGGTATGAGGGCCCAAGATCATTGCAAGATGAATGTGGTTATTAGCAATGTGACAGACGGATCCATTGCAAATGACTCAAAAGAATAACACAACTGAATGTTTTTGAAAGTTGAGCATTTTGTTGATGAATCAGATTAGGATACCAGCCAGTCTGTGTTAGCTAGAGCCTTATTAACAGATTACTGCATGGCCCATTTACCCCTTTTTACTCAAGCTCATAATGATGTGATTCTGCATCCACTGTAGGGAGGGAGGGAGAGAGAGAGACCCTGAAATAATAAATTATTTTCATTTTAAGACTATTTTATGCCTCTCATATAATGTGAGCATCTCACTTTATTTTGCCACAACCAATGTTAGCATCCCAGGGCTCTAGATTGCAAGCAAAATGGTAGCATATGCAATTATTATTATTATTATATATATTTTTTTTCACAAAGTGCAGTTCATTATTTGATTTAAGTGGCACTCGTGGGGGTGAAATTGAATGGTTCATTAAAACAAAGATAGTCATCTATTTTAATTATTAATTATAAAATGTTGACATATTGCACTGGTATTGCTTATCTTGCTATTTGTTGAGCATATCGGTCTAACTACAGCCTGTAAGAATGCTACGTGCCTCCCTGACTGTAAACTAGCCGTTTGGCTACAATTGGGTACATTTACATTCTATTTTATAAAATGTTCCTTGTTAATGTACGTTGTCCCCCTCTAACAAATAAACTGAAACTGGACTGAATAGGCAACTGGTAACTTTGCATAGTCTAAAAGCTCTCGACAGCTGATTCTTCTAAGGCAAAATAAGGGAAGAGAATGATGAGGGAGAGATGCGCAGTCACTGAAGGGTGTGGATGATTGAGGGAGAGCAAGCAAGTTCTGGCACATGTGAGCTTTTACTCCCGTCTCATCCCCTCCCGACTCGTTGAGCCTGATGCGTGACCCAAAAGGAGAATGAAAATGGTCAGCCAGTTGATATACAGGCACGTTCGTTCACGTTAATGGGCTCTCTTCTCTCATTCGGCTTAAACACAAAACTGTTCCCACACCAGAGCTGTGGAATGCAGCTTTGAAACCAAGTCCATTTATTCTTCCAAACTCTGGCTGGAATTATGCAGTTGTCGGGGGAAAAACAGCCTCCCTCGAGTAACGCACGTTATCTTCACTTCAGAGTGTGTGTGTGTGTGTGTGTGTGTGTGTGTGTGTGTGTGTGTGTGTAGGGGGGGCTCTGTGGAGCTGCTTGAGCCTCTTGACACTCAACTGTTTAATACTCCTGTTATCCTCAAATTTACTGTACACCCTTTATCCTTGGGGTCAGCAGTTTAAACTAGGGATGTCTGATATTATCGGCCTACCGATATTATCGTCCGATATCGGCATTAAAATGTGATATCGGAAAATATCGGTATCGGTTTTACTGTTAATGCTTGTGTGTCTAGTTTTATGTCATGTCTAAAAAAAATTGTTCACAAAAAAAACTATGAAAACCCGACTATACTCGGGTTTGGCGCCCAAGTGTCGGCGAGTTAACCCGACTATCATCGGGTCTGGCGTCCAAAGTGTTAAGGGAAAGAATGTTATGCAATGGCCAAGTCAATCACCTGACCTGAATCCAACTGAGCATGTATTTCACTTACTGAAGACAAAACTGAAGGGAAAATGCCCCAAGAACGAGCAGGAACTCGTGGTAGCTACTAACGTTAGCTCACGGAACGATGGAGCCAACACTAGGTAGCAATCGTCCCGGGAGCTAACGTCGGTACCTGGCTGGTTGCTGGCTAACTAACGTGGCTAATCGTCCCGGGAGCTAACGTCTCTGCCTGGCTGGTTGCTGGCTAACTAACGTGGCTAATCGTCCCGGGAGCTAACGTCTGGCTGGTTGCTGGCTATGCACTCGACTGTGAGGGGGAGGAGGAGGGCTCGACTGTGAGGGGGAGGAGGAGGGGCAAGGCGTGCACTGCTGCAGCAGATTTACGAGTCTGATCTGACGGTCACAGAGCTGAGGGAGCGAGCCCAGTTAGCTGTAAAAATCCATAGATTAGCCGCACCGTTATATAAGCCGCAGGGTCGAAAAATGGGGGAAAAAGCCGCGGCTTATAGTCCGAAAAGTACGGTAATTGTAATCTTGGCAACAATGAAAACGAGGGCACACCCTTAACACTTTGGCTGCCTAAGGTTAAATTCATGATATACCATAGATTGCCAGCGCTATTTGTCTATGGAGAAAGTCCCCTTCTTTGCAGGGCTATAACTTTAAATTCTATTGCTACATTGCCATTATTAGGGCCCATTCAAAGTCCTATATGTATTGTTCATTGTGTAGCAACGTTAAACTTTTTCATTCACATATTCATAGTAAAGTATGGTCTAATGTATAAGTATGTTTTCATCTCTTTCTGCAGCTTTCTCCAGAACGTGATATATAGCCCCAAATGCATTATATTGATGATGAAATACAGTTTGATGGCAATCAGCGCGATATAAAAAATTCCAACTAGACGTACTTCTAGAAGTTACTACACGTCATCTGATGTTGACCGGATGGGCGAGGGGGCGTTTATAATTCCGTGGGCAGCGTTATACCAATCATCTAATGTGGGTCAAATGTTGATAATAGCAGTTAGTATCGAAGACGGTAACGTTACACGCTCAAACTCACCCCAGTCTCCGCGCGCCGTTGGGCGATCATCGTAGAGTAGAAATCTTATCATTATGGGATATATTTTTACCCGGTCCATCTCCAGCTTGTATAATGGTATATACGTCCAAATCATGTTGTTTATCGAGTTATTGCCAATCGATCACTGTGTAGTGTGACGAGCCAGAGTCCCATGACCTATAGCGAGCGCCCGGAAGTACTACGGACGTCTAGCACAACCTCTATGGCACATCCTGTTTGGCGATTGCGCCGATCGGCCACCAGATGGCGCTCCTGAACCGCCAGAGAGCTCAGTGGGTCCTGCTGGTGGATCTCAGGCCAGCGGAGGGGACATATGAATCCGATCGCAGATTTTTGAAATATTGATATAAGGACGACGTAACGCGTCCTCCGGCAACTTTAGCATGGCTAGCAAAGACGTCTAAAGACGGTTCCCGGCACCCAAAGTGTTAATTGTACTTTCAAGAATTAAATAAAGGTTGTTGATGACACACACATCCCCTAGCCATGCTAACAACAGATAGTAACAGTACAACTGTAGTCGGCATTTACTAGCCAGTTCTTGCAACTACTGTATTACGGTAATTCTATTTTCATTTTATAAAATGTTTTTAAACTGAAATAATTTTAATTTAAATTCTTTTTACATTGCAGGATGAGAACTATACCAGATGGATTACAGAGGAGTTTGAGCGTGTCAGCAGTGGTGTACCGAACAGCAGTTTGAGGGACAGAGATGACATCATAGCCACCACCTGGAAGGACGGTCCTTATCTGCTGGTCGTCAACATAACATCAAACAAACAAGAGGCCAACTGGAATTTAACATGTGAGATCATCTTGGTGTTTTTCCCCAGGTTATTTGTGGTAGTGACAACACCAGTGTAACCTGACCCACCAGATGGTCTGCTCAGGGATGCAGACCGCTTGCTTTTCGCGGTCTGCATAGAAAGCAAAATAGAATGGGCGGCTAGGTGGTGTAGTGGGCAAGGCGCTCACCACCAATGCAGGAGACGCTGGGTTCGAGCCCAGCTCTCTCCGCATTGCTATCAGCTTGGCTGGTCGTTCATACTAACACAATTGGCAGTGTTAGGGGGTGGGAAAGCTGGTGGGATGGGGATCGGACGTTGTGGACAGCAACTCCTACAGGTCGGTTGGTGCGCCTGCGCAGCAGAATCGGGAGGCGACGGGGGCGGCGTGTCCCTCCCACGCAGACCCCCGCCGCTGAGAGATTGCGCTGTGCTGGTGAAAAGATGCGACGGCTGCTTCCTCGAGTACCGGAGGGGACACGTGATGCAAGGCTTCGTCCACATTGCAGCCGGCTTGTGGGAGGCATGGCCTAACAACGTTCGAGACAGGGGAGGGTAGAATTGGACGATACGAAATTGGGATGGGAGAAAAATAGAAAATGGGAGAGAAAAAAAAGTAGATAAAAAAAAATAAAGCTGAATAGAAAGCAAGCACATGTAGAAATCGTCGGAATACAGAAATGCACAATTTCTAACCGTTGACAACACAAAGCCGTGTGTCATTTATTACGCAGTAGAACAAGTGACAGCTGTCAGAGCTATTCGAATCTGACGGCTCGTAGTAACCAAACATTTATTAATGAAACCCCAAACAGGGCGTCTCCTCTCAGCCCAACCCCAAAACCAACCTCCTTAACACTTTGAATGCCCATCACGACATTACTCGTGTTATCAGCCCGACCCCTGAATGCCCATCACGAGAATTCTCGTGATTTTTTTTTTATTAGCTATCTGAATTCATATTTCATCAACCGAGTCTACCGTTGGGAAACCAGCTCCACCAGGAGCTCAGATGTGAAAAAAGCGCCCTCTATCGTCTCCCAGATGGTAATGCACCCTTTTGGAATGGACTCAATGAAAATGGATGAGAGAAAAAAACTCCGGAATCCACATTTTACTTCTCACGCATGTAACCGGCGATGATCCCAGTCATTGTGGAGCCTCAGCACAGCGTGTAATATGTGTTTTACAGTATACACGTTGGATCAATAAAATTATCGATTTTTGGAATGGCGATCATGAATTGGAATAATCCATTTGGATACCATCTGATCTCAGGTAAGGAATCTATTTTACCAGTCTTAGGATAATCAGACCTGTTTTCACGGAGATATAAGCTTTTCCCCATATATGATATGGCTGTTTGACTGTGCGAGCGATCAGGAACTAAGATAATCGATTTTCAGCTCGCGGCACCAGCGTGCATACGTACACATATACTATCGATAATCTAGCGTTTATTTGAAAACTATTCATAAATAGGCCGAAAAATGACAACGTTCTAGAATATTACAGTACAGGGCGTTTATCATGGATTATTTTTTTTCCCCTTGAAAACGAGGGCTTTTCAAAATGCTATAAAACGGAAATGAACCGATAAAAAAACAATCCGCTTCGACAATGTTGACTGGAAAATGAGTCATTGATAAGCGACGGGCAGATTAGACACATAGCCATAATTTAAAACATAGATTAGGCGATATTAATGCTAACATTGAAGTGGATGGTGGGCATTTGCTTAGATTTTTCAGGTCTGGTCAATTTGAGCAGTGTGTTATTCACAGTCAAAGATAAAAAAAAAAATATTGATATTCTCATTTGGTTCATTAGCCTACAATTTACTCAAAATAAAATGTCCATTCAATCAATCGGTATATAGGTCATTCACACAATAGGTCACTCGCACACATGCATGTTGGTTAAATAAAAACCCCTATGAATGAAAACGGATGAACCTAAACTATTCTGAAATCGTGGTCATTTTCATGAATTTAAACTTTACATGGAAATAACCAACCAAAAATGTTGCGTTACCCCGCTGCCTCGAGCAGCTCTCTCCTTTCTCACCCTACATGTGTTTGCATCCCCGTCTGTTACACCGAACCATCTGGGAAGTCGTCCTTTTGAAACTGTTTTGGAATCGGGATGGCACTTTAAAAGATACTTGGCACAGCGGCCACTACTTCCTCAAAGGACGGCGATTGGTCCGAATCACTGTGGTTGGCACAACAGTGCATAACTTGAAGCCTGTCGAGGTGGATTTTTGCTCGATCTCGTGTTCTCACAAAGTCAGCTGCCGTGCAGGGTTAACACACCGGAGAACACAACGCGAGAAAGCACAATGTCACATGTAACGCACGAGTCACAAGTTGGTTTGTCACTGCATTAGCTTGGGAAATCCATTTGCGTTTGGCGTATCTGATATTGTGGTTGGCTGTCGCAAATAATATGTATGTCACAAAGAAAACGATTCAAAAGCTTTGGATTGTGTAACTTCATATCAATATTGATGTGTAATTATAATTAATGCAATTTATAGGCTAATTGTAAATTATTATAAGATGATGATTATAATCATTATGCTCTGTTTGCATTATAATGTACTTAATATTCTATCTTCAGTATTCAATATTAATTCCTGTTTTTGTTTTGTCCAGTTGATGTCGTAATGAAAGGCACCCATGGCTACATTTCTGTGACTGAATGGCCCCTCATGATTGTGAGTATATGTTGGAAATTGTAGATGAATTAAATGTCATGTCAGTAAGATATATGGTATTTTGGAATGGGAACCATATGAACAAAAAGTTTTTTTGGAGGTAGAACCTGCCCACCAACGTATAGTCTTTTAGACTTGTGTATTAATTAGGGATGTCCGATATTAAAATGTGATATCGGAAAATATCGGTATCGGTTTAAAAAAAACAAAAAAAATACCCAGGCAAGCAAGTAAGAACAAATTCTGATTTTATTTATTGTCAAAAGTATGCATAATGTTGTGTTAATTCCACAACAAGAGATATGTAATGTTAATTACCTGAACTAACGGTATTGGGGGGGAATTTCGGTATCGGAAATTAAGAGTTGAACAATATCGGTGTATCGGTAAAAAAGTCAATATCGAGCATCCCTAGTATTAATCGGACAACGTTTCGATCCATGATGTATGGGTTCTACCATCAAATCATGTTCTGCACTTAACCCAGCACCCACTGTCTCGATGTGTGTATAGGTAATGCTTCACTATAAACCATGTGAACTCAAACCATGTTCAATTTTGTGGAATAAGCACATCATTTAATGGTCGATTCTAAATGGTTGTCACATTTAACTTCAATTTCAGTCTACATGGTTCTCATTCAAAACAAATCAAATATCTTTTTGATATCATTAATCTATAGCGCTTCGGAGGGAACACAATTTCATGTTATTATTTCATGGTACTGAAACAAAATAAATTTTTGCCTAAAGTGTCTTTGTTTGCTATGCCATGGTACACAATAAGATGCAAGGAATTTGCCACAACAATATGGTGTGCCGGCACCAATTGGCCAGATGGTGCCACTATAATCAAAGGTCAAAATCTAGCAGTCCTTGGTCTGCAACTTTGCCACTAGATAATTGTATAAAAAAGAATGGCCACAGTGTTTTGTTTTGAAGCGCATATCAAGCCAGCAAGAAACGGTAGCAATGGGTGGGTTTCCTGTGTTTAAACACCATACCATCCCTGTAGTTCTACATGGTGATGTGCGTGGTGTACATCCTGTACGCCATGCTGTGGTTCATCTGGGCGGCCTGCTACTGGAAGGACCTGCTGCGGATCCAGTTCTGGATAGCTGGGGTCATCTTTCTGGGCATGGTGGAGAAAGCCGTCTTCTGCGCCGAGTACGAGAACACCAATACCGTTGGCTCGGCCTGTAAGTAACTGTCTAAACAGGCTTTTTCTTTATAAACAAACATGAAAATGATGATGATGATGATGATGTTTCTTGTTTCTGTCGTTTTTTAAGCTCCGGGCTTGCTGATCTTTGCAGAGTTGGTCTCTGCCCTCAAAAGGACATTGGCTCGATTGCTTGTCATCATTGTCAGTCTGGGCTATGGGATTGTGAAGTACGTAATCTTGGAAAGTGTCTCTACACATTTGACGCCTTCAGACAATGAAATTGTATTTACAGTGTTTTGAAAAGTCATTACTCTTAAAGGGGCACGCCAATGTTATGGGAAATGTGCTCACCGTCTTCTCCAGAGTCAGACAAGAAGATGGATACCAATTTCCTGTACGTTCAGTAGAAAGCCATCTGGCTGCAAGCTTGCCTAGCTTAGCACCAATTAATGGAAGCAGATACAGAGCATTTCCCATAATGTCGGCATGCCCCTTTAACAATGTCAAATAAAAACATTTTGATTGCGATTGTTAACCTCAAATTACACAACCGCCACTGAATGTAGCTACTGTACCGTACTGTACAGTCCAACTTAAATGGGCACTTCACTGAAAAACAATGCTGATTTTATTTTGCAAATGAGCCCAGAGAAGGTTTTTCATGTAGTCATTTAGTTTGAATATGTCCTCCAGACACTGTATCCTTGTGTTGTGTTAATTCCAGCTCAATGAAATGATGTAGAAGAAAAAATATTTGCAATAATATTATATTTCCTATTGCCCTCATTTTCCTTCTACAACATTTTATTGAGCTGTAATTAACGCAACGCCAGTGCGTTATCACTGGAGAGCATATTAAAACTATTTATTACATGGCGTTTTAACATTCGCCGAAATGCTTGATTGTGATTGGTCAATAGCCCCTGACAGCGGTGAATTATTTTTCAATAACCACCGGTGATTATTGTTTTTCGCAGCTGGAGCAATCAAGCCCCACTGACGCACACTGTTTCAGTGCAATCAGACACACCTGCCGGCTGCCGGCGATAATAATAATCACTTTACACTATACAGAACAACTGCGTCTGCATTTGATCTCGTCTTGTCGATGGTGTAAAATGAATTAGGTATATTGTTAGTAAGTTAGCCATGTAATAAGCGGGATAATGTATAGCTATACTCGGTCATTGTCGCAAAATAATTGACCTTCACTGACGTTTAAAACACCTCGGCGAGGCGCCTCGGTATTTTAAACTCTGTGTCGGTCAATTATTTTGCGACAATGACCTCGTAGCTATACATTATCCCTTACTTAACTTTCAGTAACTAACCGACTAAATGAATGTGTGTCATATGTATGAGATTATGTGGCGATGGAAATCAAATCGGCATTGTTTTTTCGGCAAAGTGCACCTTTTTAAGGTAACGTGATTTTAAAACATCGATCTTGTGGGTTTTTCTTGGGGTTTAATTTGTTATGATATAATTATATATATTACGTAATATATCTTCAACATAATTTAGCTGTACCCTGTACTTGTGCAGTGACAATACATTGAATCTAATCTAATCTTCTGGTCCTCGCCAGGCCCCGGCTAGGGACGGTCATGCACAGAGTGGTGGGCCTGGGCGTCCTTTACTTCGGCTTCGCTAGCATCGAAGGAGTTCTGAGGATCACAGGGGTGAGTTGTTTTCACACGGAAAACTAAGCTGTTCTGTTGCGTTTGACACTTTCCATTTGTTGGATGTCTTGTAAAAACCTTTTTAAACTTTCATTCATCTTGACGTATATTTAGCGAGTTTTGATTGAAGTACAAAAACGCAAGCAATGCACAAATTAATGCAAGTGTGAACAGGAACAGACGCACGGGACAACACTGCAATAATACACCAACATCAAGGATAATACCACAGAAACATCAGAGGCTCATTTCCCCTGTGTTATTATCAAGATGGAAAAGTCCTGTGGTTTTGTAGCACGCTTATGGTTTTAATTGTTGGGGTCTATAGTACTTCCAGATCACAGATGTGTATTTTCTTTTGACGTGTTCTTTTAACTGAAGGGTCGGGACAATGGCCCAGCCCTCATTACAGCTATTGGTCTGGCTGTGTGCGACACCTGCTTCGTCTGGTTCATATCCTTACAGTGGACAACCCCCCGGAACATCACACCAGCAGCCAAACCAGTCATCTGTTATGATCCCACAATAACATAATCAAGCTCAAAATGACGCTTGGGTCAGTCTTGATTCTGTGTGTTTTTTCACTTCAGATGATCCCTTTTTTTCTGGTGGAAGTCTTCCTGTCTTTGTCTCTCTCCCCCTCTCTCTCTCTCTCCCCCTCTCTCTCTCCCCTCTCTCTCTCTCTCTCTCTCTCTCTCTCTCTCTCTGTCTCTCTGTCTCTCTCTCTCTCTGTCTGTGGTACTTCTAGTTCTCTCTCTGTGGTACTTTTCGAACGTCACGTTTGTGTTTCCTCGTGTCTTCTGGTCCCTCTCTTGGTCTCAGGCGAAAGACTCTGACCTGGCCCTGCTGGCCAACATTCCCCTGGCTCTGCTTGACTCCTCACTCTGCTGGTGGATATCCTTTCCTTCAGTGTACCTGTCCTGGGGCTCCTCTGTACTGTACCTCACCTTCTTACAATAAGGGGTCCTGCCGATAACCACGTCCACTGCCGATACCTGATCCTGAGTGCTGAACTTTTATGTGTCACCCGATGCCGAGTTCCGAACCATTAGTTTTACAGAACAGTGTAGACTTGGGCCGTTAGTTTTGGGGTCATTGGACACAAATGGAGATACAGTACATTCCATTTTACATACAGGTGCAGCTCAATAAATTAGAATATCGTGGAAAAGTCAATATATTTCGCTGTATTGATGCAGTAAAATGTGCAAAAGGAGCCCCAACCAAGTACTGAGTGAACAAACCTGAACATGATTTTCAGAAGGCCGACATTTCTATATTAAAAATATTTTTCTTTGATTGGTCTTACATGTAATATTCAAACTGTCTGAGATACAGAATTTTGGGCTGTAAGCCATAATCATCCAAATTAAAACAAATAAAGGCTTGAAATAGTTCACTTTGTGTGTAATGAATCTATAATGCATGAGAGTTTCGCTTTTTGAATTGAATTAAATAAATTTTCCACGATATTCTAATTTATTGAGCTGCACCTGTATATGGCTCTCTCTTGGTATCAGGTCCCTATTTTAGCCCTGTATTGGCACAATATCCAATCCATTATCACTATCGGTGCATCCCTGGCTGATACTGATGGTCTAGGTCCAATCCATTACATTTAATGAATTGTAGGGACCGATGTCATTTGTTTTGGAATTGTCTGTGTGGGGGGGGGGGGGGGGGGGGGGGGGGGGGGGGGGCAGAAAATCCAGTTGCCTTACCTTGATTTATGATATAATTCACATGAATCTTGGTATCGGACTGGGGAATTTCTCAAAATTCGGACACTACTACTCTATCTCAGGCTTAGTATGGGCCTCATATCAAAAAGCAGCTTGGGTATCGGAGCTCGGCATACCCTCTCTGCATGCTTCCCCACCACATCCTACAACAAGTGCCCCTGCCGAAAGCTTAAAGTAGAGGGCAGATGATTCCACTGTGCATGACGCCTCAGATCCGTATCCCTAATGATTTTTATAGCCATAGTTGTTTGTTGGTTATACGTGGGCCGGTCACTGCCTGGTTTACCTTGACTGCTACCAACATATTCGTCAGCCTGGCACAGACCATTAAGACGCTGAAGCTGAGGAGAAACCCAGTCAAGTTGTCTCTCTACCGACACTTCACCAACACTCTCATCTTTGCCGTCATAGGTGAGTTAAGACGCCTCCTGTTGTTGTAATTGGATTCAAATGTGTCTAGTTTTGTTAACGATACAGTATTGTGATGTTTTAATTCAGTCGTAAGTAGATTTTTATTTTTATTTTATTCTTTACTTTTAATGTCTTGATTATCATGTTTCAGCTTCAGATGTATCATTTGATTTGTAAGGAGCCGTGTCCACAGATAGCGTTTTTTTTTCAAGGCGGACCGCTTTGAAAATCAAAAATATGCATGCCCATAGCGTTTCCATAGCTCTGTCTCGTGACTCCCGCGGCTCCGCCACTTGCTCGATTTTGATTGGTCGGTCGGTCGAAAAAAGTGACCTTGATGAGCGGCGCTCCTCTCCAAAAGTTGAACTATTTTCAACTTTATGCGCTGGGAGCGCTCCGCCCAAAAACACTAGCCGCCGAGAGCGCTAAAACGCCAGGCGCGGCGCTGGGAAAAGGAGCGCGCCTGTCGCGTCTTTAGCATAGAAATGAATGACCGAAAGGAGCTGGCAACTCATAAAAAGCTGGCTGTGGACGTGGCCCACTTATAAGTGTTTTAGGTCACCCTCTCTGAGCACAGCCAACTCTCAGTAGGCTGAGGGGGTGTGGCCTTCTGTTCACTAGACCAGGGGTTCCCAAACTTTTCAGGCCGGGACCCAGAAAATAAGGCGTCAGAGAGCCGCGGCCCAATGCACATCGTCAGGCTTTTTTTTTTTTTTTTTTTTGTCATGCGACCGATTTTTCAAGCCAAATATCACTTCAATCCTATTAAGTTAGTTCAAGTTAGTTATTCATTTATATGTGCTATTTATGAGAGGGCTAACTTGTTGCAAAATAATAATGATAATAATAATAGCCTCATTAACACTTTGGCTGCCATGGGTTAAATTCATTATCAACCGTAGGTTGCCGGCTCTATTTGTCTATAGAGAAAGTCCCCTTCTTTGCATGGCTATAACTTTTTAAATTCTATTGCTACATTGCCATTATTAGGGCCCATTCAAAGTCCTATATGTATTGTTCATTGTGTAGCAACGTTAAACTTTTTCATTCACATATTCATAGTAAAGTATGGTCTAATGTATAAGTATGTTTTCATCTCTTTCTGCAGCTTTCTCCAGAACGTGATATATAGCCCCAAATGCATTATATTGATGATGAAATACAGTTTGATGGCAATCAGCGCGATATAAAAAATTCCAACTAGACGTACTTCTAGAAGTTACTACACGTCATCTGATGTTGACCGGATGGGCGAGGGGGCGTTTATAATTCCGTGGGCAGCGTTATACCAATCATCTAATGTGGGTCAAATGTTGATAATAGCAGCTAGTATCGAAGACGGTAATTTTACACGCTAAAACTCACCCCAGTCTCCGCGCGCCGTTGGGCGATCATCGTAGAGTAGAAATTGTATCATTATGGGATGGCGATTTACCCGGTCCATCTCCAGCTTGTATAATGGTATATACGTCCAGATCATGTTGTTTATCGAGTTATTGGCAATCGATCGCTATGTAGTGTGACGAGCTAGAGTGCCGGAACCTATACCGAGTGCCCGGAAGTAATACGGCCGACCAGCAAAACCTCTACTGCGCTTCCTGTTAAGCGATTGCGCCGATCGGCCACCAGATGGCGCTCCTGAACCGCCAGAGAGCTCAGTGGGTCCTCCTGGTGGATCTCAGGCCAGCGGAGGGGAAATATGAATCCGATTCCAGATTTTTGAAATATTGATATTAAAGACGCTGTAAAGCGTCCTCGGCAACTTGAGCATGGCCGGGAATGACGCTGTAAAGCATTTTTAGGCAGTCAAAGTGTTAAAATACTATTGTTGCTTCGGTTGTTTTCAGCGTTTTATGTGCATAATCTGTTATTTAGTTTGAAATGTTCGTTGAAATAAGTAGATTTTTCGTTTAAGTTAATATAAAACCATATAGTCACATTTTAGAATACAATAGAATAGAATTTTAGAATACAACTAGAAACACTGTCCTGGCCTGCTTCTAAGTTCAGTGGCCTAACATTTTCTTTTTTTTTTTCTTTTTTTTTGGAAATCATCTCGCGGCCCTCCCGTGGCTGCTCGCGGCCCACCTTTGGGTCGCGACCCCGACTTTGGGAACCACTGCACTAGACACTATAGATGCTTGATAAGGACTCTTTTGTCTCATCCTGTGAGTCATTTCACTCAGCTAGATGTGACTAATCAGCCAATCGGAGTAACCCGTGTGCATTATGCAATATTTCAGCGGAACCAGATTGGATATTTGAAATGGGTTGATTTAGTTGATGGACATCAAAGGACTTTAGTCATTGTTTTCATAACAACTGTTCTGACATTTTGGCTAATGTTACATCAACATACCTTCTGTAAAATGAAAAAAGTGCAATGAGATTGAAAAACAAGATTGTCATTGTGCCGTATCTTTACAGATTTTACCCAGATTTATTTGTATATTCCTGTAATTTTTCTCCACCAGGCCCTTGTTACAATTTTGCATGTTAGCATTTGTGGCATTCTTACTTCTATCCTCAAAGCTAGCGCCCCAAATAGTACCCACTATACTAACAAGTGGTTTTCCAGGGCACTCAAGGACCAACGGTCTGACATTTTAAATTATTCAATTAATAATTGTGATTAGGTTAGGTTAGGTTTACTTTATTTGTTCAAGGGGGACAGTGTACATTAATAAAACATTTTACAAATGTAAATGCACCCAATTTGAGCCAAAAGGCTAATTTCCATTGGTAGTCCCCCTGCCAGAAGGTACAGGCTAAAATCCTGTGTAAAAAAAGGGTTAGCAATAAAAACAGAATAAAATCAAGATAAATACATTAGAATAAAAACACAACAAAAGCACATAGACATAGTAGGGATACAGGTCACAATACAGTCATGGACACAAGGACAGAGCACATCATGACATATTAAGAGACCCAGACATAGACAGACGCACCATATCCATATCCACACACACATATACACATACAGACACCTCAGTGTTGACAGTTCTGGTTATCAATGAGCCATTCCCTAACCCTGCACTTGAATGAATGGTATGATGTGGACACTCTAATTGTTTGAGGAATTGAGTTCCATTGGTGGGATGCTCTGTATGAGAAGACGGCCTGGCCAAATACACTTTTTTTGAAAGGGATTGTACAGTCCCCCCTTGCCCTTGATTGTTCTCGATTCTTCATGTTTTCTGTTTACCCTTTTCATAAAGCTTATGGGTAGAGAAGATCCTGTTTAAGGTACTTTTAGATGGCGTTCAGCACAGCAGACAGAGGAGAAAGCATTCAAGAGCTCATGAGAAGCCTTGTGATTCAGACCTTTTTTGTGTTTGTCTTTCAGCTTCCATTATCTTCATGGTGTGGACCACGAAAAAATTCCGGCTAGCAGACTGTCAGTCAGTGAGTATACTGTACATTGGCCCATGTTTTAAAGGCCCAGTCTGGAAGATTGACACCCCCTGTTAAGCTACTGTCCCCTCACAATGGCTTTGTTTACATTTCAATTTATTAAACTGAAGACGTTTTTTTTTTATATACCCGGTATACTATGAAACGATTGTAAGTACATGACACCTAAGCACAAGTTTTACATGTATTTTCAAGTTGCAGAATGTTTACAATTTGTGTTATTGGTAGCCATTGGAGCAAAGTGAACCTATGTTTTGAGTTATGATGGGATTAATGCACTGTTATTCTGTATAGAAAGTACGGACACAGAATGTAGTTGTGTTGGTGTTCCGGCATTAAGCCGCCAGCAGAGGTAGTCACATTGCTGGGATGGGGTCACCCCGGTATCATATAACCACAACTATTTCAAAGTGGAGAGCTGCCCCATGCCACTATCACCTGCACCACCAACCCGCAGGAACATTGCTCTGTCCAGGTGTTCTTGTGTTTGACGTACATGAGCCAGATGCGGCCATCAAACAGACCGGGGAGGTCTTGCACCGTGTAATTCCTAGTTGTGACGCATGAAACATGGGATAGAACAAAGGCTGACCACGTGACAACAATAATAATAATAATAATAATAATAATAATAATAATAATAATAATAATAATAATAATAATAATAATAATAATAATAATAATAATAATAATAATAATAATAATTAATAATAATAATAATAATAATAATAATAGGCTATGTGTTTTTATGTCTAATTAAAAGTATATGCAACGTGAGAAGACGCAACTTTTATCTTAACAAGTTTTGGTAAGCTCACGGTACATAATCAACCAGCTGCCCTGGACTCACAGAGCAGTGACTGACCGGTAACTGCTACACCAGCCTGGACTCGCAGAGCAGTGACTGACCGGTAACTCCTACACCAGCCTGGACTCGCAGAGCAGTGACTGACCGGTAACTCCTACACCAGCCTGGACTCACAGAGCAGTGACTGACCGGTAACTCCTACACCAGCCTGGACTCACAGAGCAGTGACTGACCGGTAACTCCTACACCAGCCTGGACTCACAGAGCAGTGACTGACCGGTAACTCCTACACCAGCCTGGACTCACAGAGCAGTGACTGACCGGTAACTCCTACACCAGCCTGGACTCACAGAGCAGTGACTGACCGGTAACTCCTACACCAACCTCCTGGACTCGCAGAGCAGTGACTGACCGGTAACTCCTACACCGGTTGAGACAAAGCGGCATCACTGCATCATCTACTTTTAGGATAAAGCCATTTTTGGGACATGAAAACGTAGGCTATGTGACATAACATTTAATGACTATTAAGATGGAGCCTACCTGCAATTAGTAGCCTACTGACATATCTACACTGAGGGTAGGCTGTGGCTATCGGAACTGGATTGCAGAACTTTGGAGAGATATTCCACCTCTTCAATTTGACTCCCTGCTTGTGATTTTCTAACCCAGAGAGTTCAAATTTCACCTCTAATTGTGCCCATTTCAAAAGCTAGTTAGCGTGTCTTAACTCATCATCCTTATTATATTTACCTCAGCTATTGTGACTCCTGGCCCAGTAGCCTGCTTGCACATTCAGCCAAATTCAAAGTACTCTGGATATTTTCATGTTCATGTGATTTGGATTAGTGTAAAAAAAAGAAGGACCTGCATAATGAGGGGTCTTCTTTATGGCCATATTTTGCGTTTATATATTAAAAAAATTAACTAATTAATCTCACAATTTTCTGTAATTAATCTAGATTAAAAATAGCATTTTTCTACTTAAGACCGAAGCTTGTAACAGATATTTACTTGAGTAAAATCATGGAATTAATGTACAATCGACACAAAGAAAGTACATTTAGATTCAAAGACTATTTTAATAGCTTTCTTTGAATACAGTTTCTCTCCTGTGAAATACAAATGTTCAACAAAACCATCAACATTGACTCAGCTAGACCTTTCTTATATCCACGGCGCTAAGACTGAAGATTTTTCACTCCATAGATGAATCTAGATTCATTTATTTTAATGCTTTAAATAATTTAAATGAATCTCCAAAGTTAAAGCATTAATTTTGACAGCCCTAATATATATATATATTAAGGCTGTCCCCGAAGCCTGTTTTTGGGATTCGAACTTCGTCAGGGTTTTACGAACGAACGTTCGAACCTTCGTTTTTAATAAAAACAATTGCATTTTTTTTTTTTTTTTTTTTTATATCCTCAAACTAAATCCTCAATTTGAATAAAGTGATTAATCTGATTAAATTAGTATTTTTTATTAAATCAACTTTATTTAATGAATATAACGTTTTTTTTAATACTATAATATTAGTGTAGCCTAATCTTTGTCTGCAACTGTGAAGAAAAACCACATTGGTTCAAACAGAATGAATAGACACATAATTTAGAATTTTGATTTAGAATTCGAATGTTAACATAACGATCGAACATTCGGACTCAGCCTTAATATATATATATAAACAAAAAATAAAAAATGTAGGTGAGTGTTCCTAATGTGTTCATCATCATTGATTCTTTATGGTTCTTTATACTTTTTTATTTAATTTAAAGGATTGGATAGAGCTGTGGGTAGACGACGCCTTCTGGAGGTTCCTGTTCTCCATCATACTGCTGGTCATCATGTTTTTATGGAGACCGTCGGCAAACAACCAAAGGCAGGTTTTGAGCCGGCACTGTTGATATTTCAAGTAGGGTTGCAACTAATGATTATTTTGGTAGTCGACTAATCTGTCGATATTTTTTCCGATTAGTCGACTAATCGGAAAAGAATTATATTAAAAAAAAAGTATATATATATATATATATTTTTTTTTTTGCACTACCTATCTTTGTGAAAGTGGCTTCTCAGCTCTGGTCCAGCTGAAGACAGAGCAGAGGAACAGATTGGACATTGAGCATGACCTCAGAGTTGCTTTGTCTACCATCACCCCAGACTTTGAGACTCTTGTCAGGAGCAAACAA
The DNA here is from genome assembly GCF_963971535.1 of Notolepis coatsorum. Classification (NCBI taxonomy): domain Eukaryota; kingdom Metazoa; phylum Chordata; class Actinopteri; order Aulopiformes; family Paralepididae; genus Notolepis; species Notolepis coatsorum. The sequence goes on from NC_140173.1 coordinate 137,898,321, forward strand.
CATCCCCAGTTATCCCATTAGTTCCCCCAAACTTACTGTCGGTCTGTTATGTTAAGCTAAGAAGTTTTCAGCTGGCTGGACCAGAGCTGAGAAGCCACTTTCACAAAGATAGGTAGTGCAAAAAAATAAATAATAATAATAATATATATATATTTTTTTAACTACTAATCGACGCAAGAAGTCTGCGTCGATGAGTTTTTATGATCGACGTCGTCGACTAATCGTTGCAGCCCTAATTTCAAGCAACCACTCTAGTGCTCTTGGTAGTCCTTGCTTTGATTAGTTGTGACTCGTGACATGTGACTCGTTGGCCCGTTGATATCCCTAGGTACGCCTTCACTCCATTGATGGATGACTCAGACGACGAGGAGGTTGAGGAATTCCTCGCCAATTCAAATTTCGGTATGGCAACGTTGAAGGAAAATGTTAGGTTAGCCCAAACTGAACACATTGCTTTGGAGTAGTGGGACTGAAAGTATTTGTTATGTTTACCGTCTCGTTCTGTTTTCACAGCTGATGGCATCAAATTGAGGGCAAAGAGTGAGTCGAATGGCACAATGAGGCCCATGGCTGCCAACCCGGTCAGTGTTATAATGTTTATACCTAATAGGTTCGCCTCTCGGCACTAGAATACTAACTTGGCATCCTAACATTGTAAGCATTCATGAAATCTGAACACAAGGCTAGATTCAATTCATTTGCAATTCAGTCAATTCGGGATGTGGATTTTCTTTTAAAATTCCAATATTGAAAAACATTTGGCATGAGAAGGTTGCCATAACCAGCTGCCTAACAAATAATACTTGAGGGATCTATCATTAGCAAAATGGTTTCCTGTTTCTATGTACATTTTGTATTGATTGAATTGAAACTGAACTGACGCTAAACTGGCCTGAACACGCCACAATAACATAACTCAAAACGTGCCTTTTTGTTTGTCTCTTGATCTTGCTCTAGAAGTTCTATTTCATCGTGAGTGTATCCTAACCCTGCCAAGCAGATACAATGCAGTTTCTTTGACAGAAGTTGGAATATGCTTCAACAGATGGCAGTGTTAAGTCATTTTTCCCCTTGTCCTACCTGTCCAGGATGAAGACTTGAAATGGGTGGAGGACAACATTCCAAGTTCTCTATCAGACATGTAAGAAACGCATCACATTTAATGATTTAAAGTCATTAAAAGTGTTAACTTACGCAGCATAACAAAATATTCTAACGCTGTCATGTCTCCTTTCCCCTTCGTTGCTGTCTCACTGCAGAGCTCTACCGGTCCTGCTTGACTCTGATGAGGTAGAAATTGTATTCCTATGACATTTTAACATTGTGTTATACATGCTGTTGAAGAGGAAATTCATAGTCAAACACTATCCACATTACTCTTATGAACATGGACAGTTCAGTTTACTATTCACATTACTCTTATGATCATGGACAGTTCAGTATACTATCCACATTACTCCTATAAACATGGACAGTTCAGTATACTATCCACATTACTCTTATGAACACGGACAGTTCAGTATACTATCCACATTACTCTTATGAACACGGACAGTTCAGTATAGAGTATCTCCCAGTCCCTATGAACACGGACAGTTCAGTATAGAAGAGTATCTCTGCCCAACACCCTTTCTTACATGAGCAAAGCTTCTGCCAAAGCTAGAAACGAGAGTCAAGATATTATTGTCGATGTCATCAAAAGACAAATACAGAAGCAGCTCCAGGGAGACAAACTTTGCGGACACAGTGATGGGGTGTTTTTATTGGAACGTGGGTACATTTTCACAAACTAGCACCATAGTTAAATAAAGCAAATTTTGGATGTGAAACGTTCTGAGACTTAAAAACATCCAGTCTCCAATTCAATGTTAATGGAGCGGCTCCAGGCTTTGTCTCTCAATTACATCACAGATATGGAGTCTTGGTGCTCTGGTTTTCAGCCTTTGGAAGAGTCTTGATTAAACTGTCCAAAATGTATTGAGATTTATCTGTGCTGTCCTGTTTTTGGGGTTCTGTGTAACAAACCATCTGGCACATCGGGTGACTTTTTGGGTGGATGTCCCCTTTTTTTAATAAAATAAAAAGTGTAAAAATGGTTTAAGATGGTTTATAATAGTTTAACATTTTTATTGTTGTATATTATCTTACAGGAAATCATGACCACGAAGTATGAGATGTCAAAGATGGAGTGATGGAAAGGTTTCCTACCCACGGTGGTTCTCTGAGGGACATTCCAGCCAAGGAAGAGATTGCCGTAGCAATATCTGCCCCTAACTCTGTTACACTCAGTAGGGTAAACTCCAAGGGCTGGGGGTTGCAGCAAGGTGGTCCTGTGGCGCCATTGATTTTCTTTTTTTGTATAAAGTGATACTCCTATTTAAATGATCGATGGTAGACGGGGCCGACTGGGACATTTTACAGGGTGGTGCTTCATGCCACAGTTATTGCACCGCTTGGGGAGACTTCTCCTCATTCCCTAGATGCCTTGACAGTAATGGTCTCTACTCTGCTTTTCTGACCTGACAGTAGTTGGTGTCTCTGTTCAAGCAAAGTCAACTAGCCTCATAACCTTATTTTCCACAAAGAGTAAATAAGGATCTGTCTAATCGGCAACCAAACAAAACTCTGATATACTAAGTTTTTTTTTTAGCCTTCTTTTCCAAAGACAACACGACATTTTGTGTTCAGTGCAGTATTTATTTGTTTTTCCAACAATAGGAATTAAGAATGTTGGGCCTCATGCGCGATCCTTTTTCTGTAATGTATCTAAATATATTTCTTGCTAAATGGTTTATATTCTAGGGATTTTGCAATACGCCACTGTATGAACAGTTGGTGAGACGCTACTCGGCAGCAACAGTTGCAAATTGCACACTTTGCCTGGTAGGTGATAGATAATAATATGAATGAAAATAAATACTAGGGACAAGATGGAGATATAGGTGCAATAATCACATCTTGTACAGTACTACATTGTTTTTTGGTTTTTTTCTGAGACAAATCAACACTGCAAATGAATCATTAGCTAACGTATCAAAACTGATTTTGTGGAGCCAGTGTAGCACTACTGACAAGAGATTGCATTAAGTTATCTTTGTAGATTGTAGACCCCCCCCCCCCCTCCCCCTTATGCACGTTTTATGACCAAACCTGTGCCTAAACACATGGTTCTTGCATGAGGCCCTAATTTTTTCTGGTTTTAAGCTGATAATTGGATACAGTGTTTGAAAGTGTTATTTAGCCTCTTTTTGGAGGTAAATTAGGGTTATTTAAATCTGAGTGACACTACTCGGCTTCCTAATTAAAGTACAGTCCTGTCTGTTTGTCTTCATGTGTCTGTGTTTGACTATGCAGGGCGACATGATTCATACAGTTTTGTGTGAATTATAACTCTGTTCACCTCAGAGTAGAATAAGATTGCAGTTGGTTTGCGCAGTGATGCTCGTGTTGTGAAGGGGAATGGTCTGTATCGAGGTTTAACCCCCTAGCAGTTTTTCATTTCCATTATTTATTTGTGTTTAAAGTGTACTTACAGATTGTAAAAGCCTTGGTTCAGTCATGTTTACTCCTGATATTAATGTGTGCTTCCTTTTTCTCCTTTTATTAGAATTCCAAATAGATATTTTATACCAATGTGTATAAAGTAAATGTAGCACATTCCGGCTTGTTACTGATTTCCATGCATGCTTTATATATATTTTTTTTGCTACCGAAATCACTGATGATTTCACAACACTGATGTTTGTCTTAATATAGCTGTTGTGGGTTTTTATTATCTGTGAAGATATCTGGCCTGGCGCTAATGCCAGTCAGTAGGACGTGGAGTTGGAACACTGTTATTGTCCTCAAGGGGGTGTTAGTAGGAAGCAGAATTAAAATCGGATACATTTTAGAAGAAAAAAAAGTTGACGCTATGAATAGTTTTAATTTTTTTTATCCACTTTTTCTCCCCATTTTCTATTTTTCTCCCATCCCAATTTCGTATTATCCAATTCTTCCCTCCCCTGTCTTGAACGTTGCTAGACTATGCCGCCCACTGGTCGGTTGTAGTGAGGACCGAAGCCTTGCATCACTTGTCCCCTCCGGTACACGAGGAGGCAGCCTGTCGCATCTTTTCACCGCAGCAGCTCGAACTCTCAGTGGTGAGGAGTACCGCGTGGAAGGCTCACGCTGCCCCCGCTACTTCCTGCTTCTGCCGCACCGGCGTCACCAAACCGACCTGTAGGAGTCGCTGTCCACAACGTCCAATCCCCACCCACCGGCTTTCCCACCCTCTAACACTTGCCAATTGTGTTAGTATGAACGACCGGCCAGCCGGTAGCAACGGCGAGAGCTGGGCTCGAACCCAGCGTCTCCTGCATTAGTGGCGAGCGCCTTGCCCACTGCGCCAATCAGCCGCCCACACTATGAATAGTTTTTAAATTACATTTGGATATCCGTTCTTATGGATGACGATGACTACAAGATGAAAATGAGATTTTTTTTTATTAAATTTCTTTTCGTATTTAGGGTAGAGTAATCCTGCATCTGGACATGATCCCCTGCATTTGTAGTCTTCCGAGTACAGAAGGTGGAATTGTTGTTTTAATGTCTCTCCAACCATTACTGCACTGTGGAGGATCAAAACTATTGAGTTACAGCACAAGCTCGTCACCTGGACGCTTTTATAATGTGATTATTATCGTTTCCCTCCGTTTTGTATAAATATAGATACTCTTATGTGTCAGAGAAACCTGGAATAATTTTGCTTGGGATGGCAAGTATTTTCCTCTTGTTATGTAACACCATAGCCACCTGCCTTGGGCCTTGTTTATTTTTACAGATGGGGTTTGGCTGATTCCTGTTATTTCCTCATTCCACAGGTGGTGAGGTGTCTACTCTCCTTTTTCGGGGGGGGGGGGGGGGGTTGTCGTCTTCAGATCTAGGCTTGAGCTTTTCATACCAGAACAATTTGCCTGGCTCCCCCCCTCCTCCTCTCGATGAAGAGGATAAAACTTCAATTGAAATGTTTCTTGGACAAAGAGTTCTCAAATCTATGATTTCAATGTTTAAATTAATTGTAAATAAAAACCTTTATTTTACCAAGATGTTTTTGTGCCTTTTGCTACATCATTATTTGCCATCGAACGGCAAGAAACGGCATGTCGTATGGAGAACGAGCTACCACGAAATATTTTTCATACAATATGAAAAAGAAGGAAAACAAAGATATTTAGCTGACATGTTTGGAAGAAAGCTTGTTTTCAGCCAAGTGTGACTCACTACATGGTTTCACTCAGACCATTAGCCATTAATAGGCTTTCAAGGAAAGAATGTTGAAACAAAACAACTCTGCCATATATTTCTATCACGATTAACCATAGTATATTCATACTCCAGTCCTACAACTATATTCAATAATACTGTGCATACATTAGCTTAGCATATTTACTCTAGCTTTTTCATATATACAATGCACTTTACTGCTCCTGTGCACTCCCGATTACATGCAAACTTAATTTTGTTGTGCTTGTGCAACAACAATAAACAATCTAATCTCATGTCATTATTACTTAATGTTTTACATGGACTAGAAACAGTTTAAAAGATCCTTTCCAGGCTCTGTCCCTCACAGCCACATAAGCCAAATTGCCTCGTCAGCCCTTTAAAGGGAAAATCCACCCTAAGCTACAGTACAATTCACATATATAGTATTTCTATAATACTGTACAGATGTGTTTTGTTTTTAGCTGTGACCAGCAGCTCTAATAGGTCACTGTTGGTTGGTCCACAAAAGATTATCCACTCTAGCTGCCACATATTTTGACCTAGGAGGCTGAAATTTGAGGTCAAGTGTGTAAGGTTAAGTTGTGTATTTGACAAATAAAGAACTTGAACTTGTGTGTGAAGGTATGTGTGTGTTCGTACCAATTGGCTAAAAGGGCGTGGCAATGGGAGTCGCTTATTACAAAAAGGTCACAGTTGTTGCAAATTCATGTTTGTTGATTTGTGAATATATATGAACAGTTTCAGCATGTATGTACATCTACTAATAAGCTAGTAGATATGACAGCTGTGTCTCATGATTCACTTCCATTCATTTTGGGGACCTGATCTAAATATCATACTTTTGAAGTTGGTTAAATTAGGTTGGTTATTGTTCTTCACTAAACGCTGACGTATTTCATTCAGTCTGTATCTGTTGACTCTCGTAGGCTGGTGCCCGGGTCTAGCGGAAGGTTTTGAAAACATGAACTCCATCAGCAAGCCCATGGGAGTCGAGGCCAACTGATCTGTTGTCACAACTTGCTAAATGGTCAATGGTCTCTAACTACACACCCTCAAGACCCCTACGCTCTGCATCTTCTGGCCGCCTCAGACCTACTCCTATCCAAGCTCCGGGAGGGTCATCAAAGAGAAGTCGCCTATTCTCAGTCCTTGCCCCACAATGGTGGAATGGTGGTGGAACTACCCACCCCAGTTAGGACAGCCGAAACACGTCCAATCTTTCGCCGTCGACTAAAGACGCACTTCTTCAACCATTATCTGAATAAAAAAAGAAAAAAAAATATCTAACCCTAACTAACCATACTGTCATGCACTTGTCCTAATAAACTAACCTACACTAGTAGCACTCAACACTTTGATGAACATTGTTACTCAGCTGATAGAGTTGTGCTCTTCCTGATGGCTTGTCGTACAGAACTTGTAAGTCGCTTTGGATAAAAGCGTCAGCTAAATGACTAAATGTAAATGTAAATGCTAGCCTTTCGTTCAACCCAAATTACATAAGAACACTTTAAAGATGCTGTTAGGAATGTTTTTGAAACCGTTGAGATACTTAAGATTCATCACCTGCATTTTAAATCATAATTCCATCTCAATACTGCAGTCTAAACAACGTGGGTCTAAAGACCAATGTCAGGAAAACTTTGATTTGTATACCTTTTTGGGCTGATTGATTGATTGAAAACTTTATTAACAGATTGCAGAATGGGTACAGTACAGTACAGCTCAATACATACAATTGTTAAGGGGATGCAGACCAGAGAAAGACTTTCGTCTTGTTTACATCAGGGTCCCCCATTTTCAATTCATCATAACATATATGACATACATGACATACAGATAGACAGTACTGCTACATCTATACATTTATGACATACCAGATTTGCAAATACAGTACTGTTTGTGATACAAAAAGAGTCCAGAAAAGAGAGTATATACATTTGACGTAGAAACTGTACATTGGAGGGGGGGGGGTACTGTACATTGGAGGTGGTTGGGGGGGGGGGGGGGGGACACTGTAAACTGTACAAGCAAAACTGTACATTGGAATATTGACAAAACCATACTTGGTCATTTACTGTACATTGGAGGGGGTTGGGTTAGGACATTTGCTTGTTGCTTGGACGCCGTGGCCAGTGGATAGATAATAAAACATTCACAGTAGTTTTCTGGGCATATACTATAAGAAAGTATACTTAGTTTTCTGCTAAATTAGGTTGATTACACTGTTTACTGTTGTTAATCAAAGTTATTAACATTAAGATTACACAGAAGCAGGTGAGTTCCTCGACAATGAGCGCGTCCACAGATCACGACCGGTCAAACTATCACGCCTGTGATCAAATATGAATTTTAAGACTATATACTTGAGTTGTTTGGCAGTGATGGTCTTCCAGATGAACAGTAGGCCTCTTGTTTTTAAGGTCCCTCTTGATCCCTCACGTAACGCCTGGGTTCTTAGCTTCTTAGTGGAGTTGTTTCATGAGTGGTCACAGGAATGTGTTTCAACCATGAGGTTTTATTATTTGGGAGGTGGTGGGGGGTTCTGCCAGACTGTAGCCTACTGTAAGAATCAAAGACACCAAGCACACAGATCTTCATTCTCCTCTCCTCTCTTACTCACACACACACACACACACACACCACACACTTTTGGGATTCTTTCCAAACATTTATCCCCACATGAAAAACGATCCATGAGCGACCTCTCCCCTTTTCCTGCATAATAAAACTAGAATAAAAAAAGAATGCCCCTGCTACGTCTAATTCTGAACTAAGCCACTGACAGAAAGTCATTTCTGTTTTCCTAGACTCATAAGATGGGAAAGAAAAGAAAATTCTTACCGTTTCACTCGTGCATGACTTATGGTTTTATATAGGACATTTCTTAATGGGTCCAAAAAAGTGAAGGGGAGATGTTGTTTCAGAGGGGGGATATAGTGTGTAGCACATGGCTGAACGGTGCCTTTGGAATCTTGAGAATTTGGAATGTGGAGGGTATTGTTTTTCTTTCCTTATTTCGTGAAAGGAAGAGTGTATGAATTTCACAGGTGTGACTAGGAATCTTTCTCCAGCGTCCATGTCTGAGGGATAGACTGGGATTCAGAAAGTCTATGAATTCTGCTTATTTAAAGGGGAAATCTGCTCTTAAACAGAATATACACTGTGCTATTCCAAGGATCTGTGAAAGTTAAAACTGTCTCTCTTAAGTTGGAAATCAGAGCCTCAAGACTTGTCACGGTCTTGTCACTTGTCACCATCATTGACAGTGAATTAGATTCACTTTGTGTGCTAAAATATTTTTACACCCAAATTAGTTTGACTTAAAAATAGACATTAGAAATTAGGGGTGTAAGGGTACACAAAAACCACGGTACGGTACGTACCTCGGTTTTGAAGTCAAGGTTCGGTACAGGTTTTCGGTAGTGGGGGGAAAGTTTGGCTTTCCATGTTCCACTCAGGGGTGATGTAGTGTGCAGTAACTAATTGTACTTGTAGGGCTGTCAACGAATATTCTATATTGAAATTAATAATCGACTTATAAACAAATAAAAAAATTATAATAATTATATTAGATTGTGAAAAAAACAGCCCCCGGTGGGCGGTCGTTAGTGGTTAACATACCGTTGTATTCGTTCGGTACACTACACAGCCGTTCGGTACGGTACACACTGAAGCGGTACGGTTCAGTACGGATATGTGTACCTTTACACCCCTATTAGAAATGTACCCATATCCCAGTAAAATCACCTTGGATACAGTCATAGTGTCCTATTAGTTGTTCCATTATTCACTGCCTAGGGATCCGCTCCAGGATTTGTCTCTTGATGAAATAACTAGAGACTCTCAAATGTTAAACTTAAAGGAACACTCCAACATTTTGGGAAATTAGCTTATTTGCCTTCTTCCCCAGAGTCAGATAGATATCAATGTCATCTCTGTGTATCGGTTTCAGAGTTGTTAGAAGTTGTTTTTCGATCACTTTTGACAGAGCTAGGCTAGCTGCTCCCTACTGCTTCCAGTCCTTGTGCTAAGCTAGGCTAGCATGCACCTGGACCTCTCTCTGTGGTATACTACTGGACACACAGAGATGGAATTGATACCAATCTTCTTGTCTGAATCTGGTGAAGATGGCAAATGTGTGTATTTCTCAAAATGTTGGAGTGTTCCTTTAATAAGAGTCTTGTTCACGTTCACAAATCCAAAGTGATATATATTATAGAAATAATGTTAATTCTATTTTCCCTTTTGTCCACTTGCAATGTTGAGGATACATGAATTGAAGCTTATTCAACCATCGTACTCATTGTGAGTCACTATAGAAGCATCAGCTAAATGCCTATAAAATGTCAAATGTAAGCCGCCCCCATGTCTGAGATCTTGTCACAAAATGGTTGCAAAACCGCATAACGTACGTCAGCGCTGTGTGCTCCGGTTTTTCCTCTAGGCCTTTCATCCTCAGGAATGTCTTTTCATCATTCTTCTCAGGCAAGTGGCTTGCGTTATGTGGCCCAGTACTCTCCCAACTGTCCCCTACAATACCCCCCCCCGTCTCTGAGCCTCTAGACTACAACATGTGTGCATCAAGCAGCCTGCTGAGCGAGCAGCTTCAGACCAAGGCTGTGGAGACCTGAGGACCAGGCAACGATGACATGAGGGAAGTTAGTGCTTGTCATTAGAGCACATTGTCATTTTCAAACTTGTGTGTGCGTGCGTGCGTGCGTGTGTGTGTGTAGGATCGTGGCATGTGTTTCACTCTCCTCCAGCAGCCGACGTTCCTTCCTAGAAGTTCTTTTGATCTGCATTATTACAGTCTAAACCCCGGGATGGAGATAGGAGAGGATCAGGAGCGCAGAGAGAACCATGTAAAGACAGAGCACATGTGGTGAACATTACCCCCCTCTTCTCTCTTGCTCTCTGACAAATGGATAATTGAAAAACACGTTGAGGTATATTTTCAATATCCTGCTGGTTGTTGTTCCTGTCCAAATGGGAGGGGGGGGGGGGGGGGGGAGGTCTAAAATTCCTTTAGTTTCTGAGACAGACGACCATAACCAGCAGCTTTGACTTTGTATTGTTTAACTGTAAAATGTCCATTTTTACAAAGGTTTATAAAACAAGCATCTTTCCTCACCAGCCTTTTGCCATTTGTGTGGACGTGCCTTTGACATGCACGGTATCTCAGCGGCTAGCGTTTGTTTACAATGTTGGATTGGGGTTGTGCATTGATTTTTCCAATCATTAAAATCCATAGCTTTTAGATGAATGCAAGATTAAATCAGCTACATGCATTTAATGTATTTTATGGCCCTCTTTAACATCAAGCAAGACAGATCTAACAAACGTTAAAATGTAAGACTGACTTTATTTCGGTTAAGGAGAAACAGTTGTGTAGCGACTAATCAAAATGCCAGATAATATTGTACAGTGCATTGGCAACCCTCGCCAAATCACCATTGATTACAGTGTAATAGCACAATATCTCGATAACATATGGAATGAGTAATGAAAGTAAAGAAATATGACCCAGTACAGTACTGCATCTATTGTAAAAAAAAATCTCCCTTAGTTATATAAACTGAAGCCTGTCAACCGAGAACCACCTAAGTCAATTTAGACTTTTTTTTGTATAGCCAACATGCTGTACAACATGCTTACATTATATAGTCAATCCACATGACTCCTCACCTCTTCTTCATACATCTCTTGAAGGTACACAGTAGGGCTGGGCGATTAATACAATTGTTTATTATTTACGTTTATTTCTATAGTTTTGTTTTTTCGTTTATTTTTTAAGTTCAATAAATGCGTCAATGAGTAATCATGTTAAATAATCGCGATCTCAATATTGGACCGAAAGCAATCGAACAGCCCCAGTACACAGCCTCCAGTGCCTCATGCACGGAACAGTCTTGAGATCATGTCTAGTCTTTAGATAATGGGATTTAGTCATCCAAAAATGCTAAATATTGACTTATATCGTTCTGGAGGCTTCCAAAGTTATTTTTTAACAAAGCAAGCCAGTAAAAAAACAAACAACAACAGCAACAAGAACAACAACAATGACAACAACAGATATACAGTATATGATGGAAGATAAAACACACTGCATATATTACAATGTAAAAACCAGCAACAATATTTCCAATAAATTAGAGCCATGGGGGGGCGATAACGTCTCCCAGGGATCCATGCCTCTCACCGGAGGAAGCTACAGGGCAGTGCATCGTCTCCTCCCCTGAGCTACACAGACAACCTACTGTAAAGCTATGTTCAAACACCACCCGGGGCGGTCTCGTTCAGGCGGGTGGGGGGGGGGGGATTCTGTTGAGCCTAGTTTGCGTTGTATTTTCCAATTTCTAAATTGAAAGATGGGGAATTCACAGTCCTATTTGGGAAGGCGTCGTTAGTGAGGATGATCATAAAAAAAAACATCCTGCAAATGACATTATGTCAGCAAACACTCTAGTTCAGGAGAAAAAGGAGACAGGCTCAACATCTGGTTTAAGAATATGGGAAAAAGTTTAGTTCAACTTTTACCCGGCTGGGCATTCTGGCATTTCTGCCGATGTTTGTCATTTTTTACCGTTGTCTCTCATTCAAAAACGGTGCTATCTGGTTCGCTGTCAACCGTGTTACTGCTTCAGTTTGAATGCAGGGGAAGAGGGTTGGGGATCAATTGGATTTTGAATTAAATAAATTAATACTCTTAATGGAAGCTACATTTCCTTTACTAATGAAAAGCATTGATTCCCAATAATTCCGTTAGAATCTGGATATAAAGAGGCTTTATACGGAAAAACAATACATTCTATTAAAATTATTTTGAAGAAAATCCACTTCCTGAATTGATTGAAATGACATGTAAATCGATCCCTTCCCTGTATGGAACAACTGACGAAAAAAACCGAAAATAGACATAGGCAAGCGACAGCGAAAAAACAGTAAGCTGTCAATCCCGCCATTTTGCTTTTCGCTTCGCTAGCAACAACGCTCGTTCGTTCGCTCGCTCTGTTACTCGCTCGTTCTCTCGGTCAAGCCGTGTACCACGCCAGCGTCAGCAACCATGTGTGAGCGCCGGCCTCGTATATTACTATGATATCTTGATCCTTCTGTTCATAATATAACTGTTACAGTCATACGTTTTCCCTCTCTCTCACTCACGATTCTCAGACCTCAGTATTGTTTGGCCGCTGAAGTCGAAGCAGCAGGCCAGCAGCCTGCCTGCCCGCCCACCAGACAGACGGATTTGTGATGGGGAGGGGGGGTGTGGGAGGGGTGGGGGTGATGTTACAGTATCAATAAACTCAGTGCCTGTTATACACTCTATTCCTCTTCTGCCCTTCTCTCTTTACGCCCCCCCCCCCCCCCCCCCCTTCCCCCACACACCCCTCCGCGGGGAGGGAGGGAGGGAGGGAGGGAGGGAGGGAGGGAGGGAGGGAGGCAGGGAGGGAGGGAGGGAGGGAGGGAGGCAGGGAGGGAGGCCTGATTGCTTTTACCAAACGGTTCGTGTTTCCGCGTTCCCGTTTTGCGCTCCGATTGGCCACTGACGTTTCTGGTCATGTGGACATGTGCGCCCAATCGTGTGACGGCAAGTTCTTTGGACGGTTAAGCTTAGGTGCTCTTTCGAAGTTGGTTAAGGTTAGAGTTTGTCTTAGAGCAGGGGGCGATATCGTGTGACGGCAAGTTCTTTCGCCGGTTAAGCTTATAGGCACTCTTTCGAAGTTGGTTAAGGTTAGAGAGTGTGGATCGTAGAGGCGTTAGGTAGTTTGCTGCCGGTCGAGGCGGAAATGGGCGCGCCGTCACGCGATTGGGGGCGCACATGTCACATGACCAGAAACGTCAGTGCGTGGCGGCCAATCAGAGCGCAAAACTACCTAACGCCTACGATCCACACTCTAACCTTAACCAACTTCGAAAGAGTGCCTATAAGCTTAACCGTCCAAAGTACTTGCCGTCACACGATTGGGCGCGCATGTCACATGACCAGAAACGTGCGTGGCCAATCAGAGCGCAAAAAACGGGAACGCGGAAAAACACGAACCGTTTGGTACTAAAAGCATAGACGCGGGAGGGAGGGAGGGAGGGAGGGAGGGAGGGAGGGAGGGAGGGAGGGAGGGAGGGAGGGAGGGAGGGAGGGAGGGATGTCCTCAGAAGCCGTAGGGCGACACCAGGATGTGCACCTTGGCCACATGCTTGGCCTGGAAGGCGCGGTCGCTGTACTCGGACATGTCCACGTCCACGTGGATGTCCTGCGGCCCGCGCAGCGGCTGCACCAGGATGAGCTCGCCCGTCTGCCGGTCGGAGCGCTGCATGACGAACATGCCGCGGGAGTTCCCGCCGACGATGCCGAAGCGCAGGCTGTCGGGCCCCGAGCGGCCGGGCGCGGCGGCCGTGGCCATGCGGAACAGCGTGGCAGGCGTCTGCAGGCCGGAGGGCAGGGACAGGTAGTGGAAGGACACGGTCTTGGGCGCCAGGTGGCAGGAGCGGCTGTCCATGGGGCAGGGGTTCCTCTCGCACTGTCTGTGTGGGGGACGGAAGAGGGGGATTGGTGTGGGGATTAGTTGTTTCACTCGCGCGCCCCTTGGAACACGCCGCCTACCCCCCTCTGGAGCAGTTTGGAGTTCAGTGGCTTGCTCAAGGGCACTTCAGCAGTGATGATGGGCACAGTGGATCTGTATGATGGCGTGTACAATAATCCTGTATATACCGCATATATATATATATATATTAGGGATGTCCGATATTATCGGCCGATATTGGCATTAAAATGTGATATCGGAAAATATCGGTATCGGTTTTCAAATTTTTATTTTTTATTTTATTTTATTTTTTACATTTCTATAACCTTTATTTACCCAGGCAAGCAAGTAAGAACAAATTCTGATTTTATTTATGTCAAAAGTATGCATAATGTTATGTTAATTCCACAACAAGACATTATGTAATGTTAATTACCTGAAATTATTCAGTTTTTTGGGGGGGGGGGGAAACCCTGCATATATCGGTATCGGTTGATATCGGTATCGAAAATTAAGAGTTGGACAATATCGGCATATCGGTATGGGTAAAAAAGCCAATATCGAGCATCCCTAATATATATATATATATATATACCCTATATATACTTATCCACATCTGTATATACCGCATATATATATAATATACCTGCATATAATCCTTTCTACATGCCTGTATATACTATATATCTATATCTGTATATATCCCTTACCTACTCTTACTAGTTATAACGCTGGACAGTATGACTTACTACCAGTGTCTTTGTACCTGTATCACTGTACATAATAATACTATAACACTGTACCTACATCTGATTAGCATCATTACTCAGTTGTACTCATTTATATATATACTGTTTAATCACTTGTACATTGTATATTGCTATTGCACTTTACTGTCACATTTGCACTGTGCAATATGATGACAATACATTTTAATCTAATCGAATGTAATCTAATCTCCAGCCGCAAGCTCACAGCTCGACGACCCCGTCTGACAACCTTTGGCACCCTTTCAGTTACTACCTGTCTAGGCTAACCTCCCGACAGCATACATACTGAGGGTGAGGTTGGTATAGAGACCAAAAGTCCTTCTTGCTCACTTCATATTCTTAGCCCTGATTTGCTTAGCCACGGGTTAAAGGGTCAATTCTGAATTAATAATAATAATAATAATAATAACTGGACTTTGGAGAAGTCTTTATTCGGCATGCAGGCAGACACACACAAGCGATGGGCTGCACGCACACACACACAGGAACACACACACACATGCAATTAGTTGGGTCGCCGATGCGATTGAGTCTCTGCACTTGACCCATCCCGTCGTCCTTCCCCCCCAAGGGAGCAGATAGGGGCGTTGGCGTGAGGCCGCGCCCCGGGAACCAATCCAAGTGCTCCTGTCCATCTTCGTCAGGGACGTGACAGCGTTAGCGATCTGTTGTGCATGTTTTTCCATTTGGTTTCTCTTATCGGGGGGAAACCCTTGCGAGCACGGGGAGAACATGCAAACTCCACACATAAAGGCCTGGGAGATACCCCACTTGGGTACCTGGCAACGCGGAAACCTGGTCCCCAAGCGGGAATCGAACCCTGGACCTTCTAGCTGTGAGGCGACAGTGTTAACCACTACACCACCGTGCCGAATTTAGGACCCCTAGCCCTATTTTCTACTGACCAATGATGTTGTTGATCGATATAGTCCTTTCTCAGCACAATCAATGCTGTTCTTCATACACAGCCCCGGCTAGTTAGCCACAATACAAAGTAAACAGGGCCACGCCTCAGTCTATACCAGCTCAGAAACAGGTTGAAACCCACTCCTCAGTCTATACCAGCTCAGAAACATGTTGAAACCCACTCCTCAGTCTATACCAGCTCAGAAACATGTTGAAACCCACTCCTCAGTCTATACCAGCTCAGAAACATGTTGAAACCCACTCCTCAGTCTATACCAGCTCAGAAACATGTTGAAACCCACTCCTCAGTCTATACCAGCTCAGAAACATGTTTGTTGAAACCCACTCCTCAGTCTATACCAGCTCAGAAACATGCTGAAACCCACTCCTCGGTCTATACCAGCTCAGAAACATGTTGAAACCCACTCCTCGGTCTATACCAGCTCAGAAACATGCTGAAACCCACTCCTCAGTCTATACCAGCTCAAAAACATGTTGAAACCCACTCCTCAGTCTATACCAGCTCAGAAACATGCTGAAACCCACTCCTCGGTCTATACCAGCTCAGAAACATGTTGAAACCCACTCCTCGGTCTATACCAGCTCAGAAACATGTTGAAACCCACTCCTCAGTCTATACCAGCTCAGAAACATGTTGAAACCCACTCCTCGGTCTATACCAGCTCAGAAACATGTTGAAACCCACTCCTCAGTCTATACCAGCTCAGAAACATGTTGAAACCCACTCCTCAGTCTATACCAGCTCAGAAACATGTTGAAACCCACTCCTCTGTCTATACCAGCTCAGAAACATGTTGAAACCCACTCCTCGGTCTATACCAGCTCAGAAACATGTTGAAACCCACTCCTCAGTCTATACCAGCTCAGAACATGTTGAAACCCACTCCTCAGTCTATACCAGCTCAGAAACATGTTGAAACCCACTCCTCGGTCTATCCAGCTCAGAAACATGTTGAAACCCACTCCTCAGTCTATACCAGCTCAGAAACATGTTGAAACCCACTCCTCAGTCTATAGGGTGCGGACAGTTCTCGATTCTAAGATGCATCGCGATGCGGACGTTGGCGATTCAGCATCGATGCAGTGACAGAACATAATCGCTTGTAAAAAAAATAAAAAAAAATCTTTTTTTACCTTTTTTTACCTGGACAGCTTTTATGTTCTTTTACAATGTAGTGCTTTGGGATTTGCTCCACAACTATAAAGCGCCCTACAAATCAATATTTATTATTATTTTATTATTATTATTGTATTATTAAAGCTAGTGCTCTGGTCATGCATCCACTCAACTCATAGAACATACAGCATCAGGCTATTCTAAAAGTATTGATACTAATATACTGATACTAATAACAAAGAGTATTGAACCCTTTTTTAACAGCTGGGTATCGAGATACCTTTTAGGCCGTAAGGTGAAGCTGTATCGTTTCATCCCGTTCCCACCTCGGAGTACTACTACAATTTTCACTCTGGGTGAAAGATATATTGGTGTAGATTTAGGAATAAAGAGTTCTCCATTTACAATCCTGCCCGTTTTGCGCAATCATAATTTAAAAAAGTCGGGACTAGATCTTTCCTCGCGAGCGGATACTTGGTCAACGCGTAGTTTTATTTGACGTAATTGGTGCGAGTTCGTTACGTATCTGCGCTCGACCAATAGCGCAGCTCTCTTTGTCGCGAGGTTTGTCGCGAGGATAGGGCCGTCGGGCGACAACAAATGACATCCACAGAGTAACGGTAAAAAGCACTAAATATTCAGAACATACTCTATTATACCCGCACACATGGTGCCAGTGGGTATTGGCATCATTGGATAAAAGCGTCAGCTAAATGTATTCCCAAAACTTCCCCAAGAAACAAACCTGGCAACCAATGGTCTGGGACTCTGGGTGATAGAAGACAAGCTATTTAAATATCTCTGGTGCCACGCCCCAACTACACGCACCTGTTTAGCAAAGGTCTGAATACAAACAATACAATGTTCTCCCACTTATCTTTTGTATTAAGTCTGAAGATTTACGCACCGTGATCAAGCCCTCAACTCCGAATGGGTCCCCTAGTGATCTATGCATTAAAACAATACTTTTGTTGTATTTACAGGTGAAGTATTTCCAATGTTTGTTAGTTGGCGAAAAACCAGAGAGCTGGTCTGGCCAACACAACACTTTCTCACTACACTATAATAATAATAATAATAATAATAATAATAATAATAATAATAATAATAATAATAATATAATAATAATAATAATAATAAAAATAATAATAATAATAATAATAATAATAATAATAATAATAATAATAATATAATAATAATAATAATAATAATAAAATAATAATAATAATAATAATAATAATAATAATGACTTGGATTTATATAGCGCTCTTCATGACACCCAGAGCGCTTCACAGAGTCCATTATTCGTTCATACACAGTCATACCGGTGGTGGTAAGCTACAATTGCAGCCAGAGCTGCCCTGAGGCAGACTCACGGAAGCGTGGCGAATAATCATCGCCTACGGCCCCTCCGACCACCACCAACATTCATTCACATGCATACACATTCATACGAGGCAAGAAGGTTAAGTGTCTTGCCCAAGGACACAACGGCAGTGGGATGGACATGGGCTTGAGCGGGATTCGAATCACCAACCCTTTGATCATTGGACGCCCCGCTCTACCCCTGAGCCAAAGCCGCCCCACTATTCATTCTACACTCGCGCTGGCAGTCCTCCAGAATCCTAATAGAAAAGTAATACTTGTGGACGATATAAGGGACCAGTCACAGCTGTAGAAGTACAAGTATACAAGAAGATGTGGTGAATATCAGGTGGTGCCGGTTATGGTTTATAAACGCACACGTCCCAGTGGTTAATGGCTCAAGTGTGCAGTGCTGTCACTGACAGCGATTCCAACTTTGAAAGGACATGAGTAGGCAGAGGAGCATCTGTGTTCCATTCATGGCAGGAGTTTTTGTAGCCTGGACAGCAACACTTGCAGGCTTTGCCCACTAGGGCGTTGGTGTAGGCATCTCTTTGAGGGCCCCCTCTTCTACTCATTATTATTTGTTGTTCCTTTAACTATCTACCAGTGTGAAACCTGAGTTAGCCTCACACCAAGAGCACAGAGGCCTAAAAAAAAAAAAAAAAAAAAAAAAAAAATATATATATATATATATATATATATATATATATATATATATATATATATATATATTATATATATATATATATATATATATATATATATATTCTAGAATCAATGGAATTATGTTTGCCATTATTGATGAACGTGCTACCGTACCGTACAACTAAATGTCCCAGTGTGAGTTTTGTCACAAAGCAATCTGGGCATGTAAATTGGTTACATAATAAATCTCTCCCCTGGGGAAATGAAATAGAAACCCCAAGGTATTGATCATTCCTTCCTTGTGATTAAAAGT